>NC_081441.1:10445959-10590719 GCF_007210705.1 Tigriopus californicus | reverse complement strand
TCCATTTTTTGTCTTATTACTCTCATAATACAGGCTCAAATTTGAGGCACGAATCATTTTGTTCGTTTGAGATTTGCCGAGAATGATTTGACAAGAAAAATCCAGAACTAATTACCCCTACGTAGTGATTTCAAGCACATCCGTCACCCGATGCTAAGAATCGAGATAAAAAGGCGAGAGCAATAACGTCTAATATGAAGTGAAATGGAAGAGTACAAGCACTACATTTTTATTGATCAGGAATAGTACTAGGGATTACATTCCCTGTAACGGTTAGAAAAACCCGTGAAAAAAAAACCACAAAGAAGAATAATGAATAAGTTATCGATGCTATATTTACTTTCTACGTAGATTAATGAATAATCAAATTGAAAAGATTTTGCGAGTACTCATTCAGTAACATAGCTTGTTTTTATTTCATTACGTTTGTTTACATACCATATTCGGTGTGATAGAAGCACTGGTCCGTCTACAATTAGGCCCACTGCCTTTTAGAGAGATCTATCATTTCACTCTTGGGATAAACCAAACGTTCGCCAACTGGATCAAACCTGCAAAATCATCTCTAGTGATGTTCGCTTTTATTTCTATTCTGACTCTGTCAGCTCAGGATTCAAGCCATCAAACCATAAGATATCTTGAATGCAAGTGCAAACTTGAGTTGAAAAACTATTCAAATTGAAGGAGTTTGACAATGTATGACCCTTTTTCATCTCCCGCTACGCTAAAGAACCAATGTGTGAATTGCTTTGCAATTTGGTTTGCTGAACCTCAGTACCACAGAGTGTTCCGCTATGCCTTATTAAGTTATAAGTGCGATTGAAAAAAATTACACAACGAACTCTTTGTATTGATCCATCGTACTGCAACCGAACTCTCCGCCGGTCCTTAAGCTGCACGAGCCCTCAGTTCACTTTCGATGTTATTCTGCCATCTCAAGCTCATGGCAATGCATAAATTTTCGTTGTAGGTCATCGTGTGTTCAAAACAAGTGGGTTGGCGCGACAAAGCCAGACGAGTCATCATCTTCACCACCGACCAGACCTTTCACATTGCCGGTGATGGCAAATTAGGCGGAATTGTGGTGCCAAACGATGGTCAATGCCATCTCAATGCCACAGGTTTCTACGACTACGCCAAACACCAAGACTATCCAAGCATCGCCTTCATCAACGAATTGGCCAAGAACTACTCAGTCTCCATGATCTGGGCTGTGACCGCCGATAAATTTCAACTCTATGACATGCTCTCCACAATGGTGGAAGGATCTACGGCGGGTCAGATTTCGACGGATTCTTCGAATATCGTTAAACTCGTCCGTGCCCAATACGAGAAGATAACCACGTCTATAAAAGCGATTACGAATTCTTCCACCTCTTGCCCGAGTCGAATCACATCCGAATGTGAGGGGAATGGTCCGAAATGTGAGAATGTCCAACTGGGAATGGCCAAGAATTTCGAATTGCATTTCAGACTGACGGAATGTCAATCGGAAACATTTGCAGTGTCTCCAGTGAGCTTGAACGACAAAATGATTGTGGAGGTTGAACCTTTTTGCGAGTGTCCCTGTGACACTTCCGAAGGTGTCGCGAATGAGGAAGAGGCAACTTTGGAACAAAGTCAGGATTGCAATTATCATGGACGATTGAGTTGTGGCGAGTGTCTGTGTTCCAACGACTTCTTTGGACCCAAATGTGAGTGTTCCAAGAATCCGAATACGAACTTGACAATCAACATGGACGACATCTTTGCCACGTGTATCAAGCCCAATATTTCGTTCCCGTTCTTGTGTAGTGGGCGTGGCAGCTGTGACTGTGGTGTGTGCAAATGCGACTCGCCTAAGGAAGGAGTTATCATTTCTGGACTGTTTTGCGACAATGTAAGTTACTTAATCTCATTGAAAATGAACGCTATGCCCTAACATTTAAGCCATTCTTGACGCCCAATTGTCAAGTTCAAGGATACACTTTTTGAGGCATCACAACAAGAAAAGTAAATTTGGAACAGCAAGCTAAATGGCAGAACATTGATTGTAACTGCAAGGAGTAAATTTTTCTTTACGGAAATCGGGTTTCATAAGTATATTGTTCACTCTCATGCACGCAAAGGAAACCAAACGCCACGGTCAGAAACTTTATTTCATAGCTCTTTGTTCACGGGTGGATGGAAAGTAAGTTAGTTGCCAGTCACTCGTGAAGAGACGAACATTTCCCCATTTCAAATTTGGCTTTGAATGGTTTCGAGTGAAAATTGTACCATGAAAACCCGTTATCACAAAAGAAAACTGCGTATTCAATAGTTGGAGCTTTACCGTATGGGTGTTGAATTTTTGGACCTTCAAAAGAGGTTATAAAAAAAGAGGAGTCTTAAACTTTAAGAATTATAGAGTTAACTCTTAATGATTCTGAATTTCACCAACCCGCCCAATTTAAGCCTTGCTTTGAAAGTGTTGGGACTATTACTCTTTTTACACCAAGAAGGTGGTTAGAGTGGCAAAAGCAATAAACAAACAACAACGTCCTGTATTAGAAAAGGACAACGAGTACAGTGAGTTCAGCGCACCATTGCGTGGAATTTTGAACTTACAATTCAATTCCAATACAGTGCATTCATATGGGTCCCAGATCCAAACCAACCACATTTTAGTAAAAACTTGTGTATCTTAGAGTTATATATGGCTTTTGTTATATATTTTCTTTATATATTTCAATGACTAGAATTACATTAATTTATATGACTAGAATTGATATTCATCCAAAAATGAGGTCACAGTCCAGGCTTTGGGCGGGCATCGATCCAGTAGGCGGGCATCAATCCAGTAGGCGAGCATTAATCCAGAAGGTGGGCATCGATCCAGTAGGCGGGCATCCATCCAGTAGGAGGGTATTCGTCCATTGGGTGGGTAGTGGAATACAGTATACCATCCTGGATCCTTTTGTTTTTGTCAAAGGACGATGATCTGCTTAACTATTTGCATACCATATTAGACAGACCCTATGGGAGTAACCCGTTATGGATCTTATTTTAATCTTTATATGATATTTGGTCTACCAACAAATTTAATTTGGCAGAGCGAGCTAGTTCTTGAATGTGGGGTTGATCTGGAATGCAACTTAAAAATCTGTTCAAGTCTGACTTGAAAGATACTACCGGATCAACAATGCCTACGTATTCCCTATGAATATTAGAGGGAAGCAAATTGAACAAAGAAGGAGCCCGAGAAAGAAGACATGTGGACTTCATTGTTCGAACTGGCCTTGATTCTCGAAGGCTTGAAGGTGCTCTCAAAACGCAAGTTAAGCCTCTACGGTCACTACAATTGACCCTAACTCCTGGGTTGGGACAAGCTCAGCTCATGAATGCCTTTGATCGTGATGCTATCTCTGGACTGAAACGTGCCATATATCCAACCACACGTTTGAAAGGCTTTACCCACCTTCAATTGGACATGCCCATGGAACTTTCCATTATTTTGGAGGACGACACCTAGATCTTTCATAGATGAAACCTGCTCAATATCTTTACCTCCATTATCCATGCCATACTACTACTCTCAGTAACCCAATAGATGCCCGTTCCTATCAGAGTCTAACTTGGTGTCGTCAGCAAAAGAAGAGAGACTGGCAGTAATACTAAGCTTTTGAAGAGGAGCTACGAATATTATAAAAAGCAAGGGCCCTATAATTGAGCCCTTGGAAACACCTGACTTGACATCATGTATGTCACTAAGAGATCCCTCGACGTCATAAAGTCTATTCAACAAAAGGTCTACTTTATCAAAGGCCGTGGCAAAATTAAAATGGATAACATCAACTGAATCGTGTCTTTCCAGGCCCTCAATGACTTGCTCTAAATGCTCAATCAGTTGGGTAACCATGCTAAAATGTGCTCAGAACCCGTGTTGGCTAGGCGGAGGGACTTCATTGACCTTAAGAAATTCAACAAGTTTGGACCTCATGATCTTCTCAAGCACCTTCGCATTATTCGAAGTGAGAGAAATCGGCCTATAGTTACTGGGGAGCGACTTGTCTCCCCCTTTAAACCTTGGAACAACGTGAGATAATTTTAGTGACGATGGAAACTTGCCCTGATCCAAGATGCAACGCATCAAGTACGAGAAAACACGAGCAAGAGCAAGTGAGCACCTCATCAGAAACTGAGATGTCACACCATCAGTACCAGGAGAGCTCAAAAGCCTCAAGTCCTGGATGGCAGCAAAAGCATCTTGTTCTGTAACCATAAGATCATCAAATTGCTCAACTTGACTAGCCTTGCCAATCTCAATAGACTAGATAATGAGAGCAATGAGGTGTTGCTCCTAAATTCTTTGGAGTTGAAAACTCACTAGAGAACAGATCTCCAAGCATGTTAGCCATAACCTCTACATTGTCTATGGCTTCACCATCAACCTCAAAAGGCCCAACAGGGTGTTTTATCTTTCTCTTCGAGTTTGCACAAGGGAAAGAAGCCTTTTGATTCGACCTGACCTCATAGACTGCTCTTCTCTCAGTTTGTAAATGGCCATTTTTGATCAGGCCCTAAATTACCTCCCAATTTTTTGCGACTAGCCGCAATTACTGGATTCGAATTGCTCTTCTGCCTTTTTGCTAGTTTGCAACTCTTTTTGAACAAAATCTTCCTCTATTTGGGAATTTTTGTCCCTGTCCCACCTTTCGGAGCGCATTCAGATACAGCTAGATTGGAGCAAACTTAATCAAGAACTGAGCCCTACAACTACGAGACTGAGCTTGTCTGTACCTTTGTTTCCTTTGTGTCCCCTCTACGTGGACAGAGGTACACCGTACATCAAAGCACGTCTTACGTCTGATGAACTGACGGCACGGGTCATGTACGGGTGGAAAAAAAACCCAATCTACCGTTGGACATCCCTTCTTCCTATTGTACTTGTCAAGGCCGAACTTGAGAAGTTTTTGACACCATTTAGGGTGGTCAAACTGACAGCCTTTTCCTTCATCAGGACATGGCTGCTTACGATAAAAAGGACACGTTGCTTTTTTTTCACTATCTTTTCCTGCTCCACTTCAAAAGGAGATACCTCTTCAACCTATTTTTTGGTTAAATCGGTCAATTTTTTTACTGTTTTTCAAGCAGGACCCTGGTCAAAATGTGAAAGTATTATGGAGGTGAAATAGTGGGTTTTCCAGGTCAAAAGTGAGGAATAAGTGACATTTGAAGAAATAAATATGATTAAAAAAATCCGCGAAAACATCAAATTATGTAAAAAAATACTTTCTCTGTGAAAAATTTCAAATCTGGCTTCTAGCAATCATTATTTGAATGGCCCATCTTTGGGGCATTTCGTGGTCAATTTATAAGCATTAGTGGTCTAATCGTATTATGAAACTAAGGGATGAATGCCATGTTACAAAAAAGCTTGATACCCTATTACTGTTATTTCAGGTCTGCGACAATACAGCTTGCGAGAGGGACGAATCCAACCAAACCTGCAGCGGCCAAGGGAAATGCGTTTGCGGCGAGTGCGTCTGCAACCCACCATGGACTGGTCCCAAATGTAATTGTTTTCAGAACAAGGATCCTTGTCGCTCTTCTGAAAGCCCGCATCTGATTTGTTCCGGTCATGGGATATGCCCTTGCGACAGTTGTATTTGCACCGATGACGGATGGAGCGGGCCCCTTTGCAATGAATGCGAAGTCTGCGGTTCCATTTGCGAAAACCTCCGACTATGCGTCGAGTTTCTGGCCTTTCAAGATGAAAAAATGGTCTCGGAACCTTATGAGACTGAAGAGGAACGATTGGGCATCATCGCCAATGCCACTGAAAGATGTCAAACCTTATTGACTTATTCTGAAGAGTTCCCAGAGGATATTCCCAAAAACTATGAGAACTGCACGTTTTTGCGCAATAATTGTAGATATATTTTTTCTTATGAGCCCATAGCGGGCATCTTTGACACTCGTCAAGTCTATCTGCACCTTACTGATGACGGTCTCAAAGAGGTTTGTCCTCCTCCCGCCGATTATCTGGGTCTTATTTTTGGGCTCATTGGAGCCATTGTGTTTGTTGGTCTTATTACCGTTTTATTGTGGAAGGCCTTCACCACAATTCATGACAGGCGAGAGTTTGCTAAATTTGAAGCTGAACGTATGAATATCAAGTTTCCATCCCACTCCAATCCAATTTTTAAACAAGCCACCACGACGATTCAAAATCCAATTTTCAATCACCCTGATTATCTGTGAATGCCGATGTGTTTGTGTTCAAGGTCGAGATGTTCTAGTCAAACTATCTGAATCCTGCCTTTCTCTAGATATGTTTTTATAACTTTGTAAGAGGCATTAATTAACCTATCTTCTTTCTCAGGGCTACGTGCCATCGATCATGTTTTAGCAAAAAATACAAGAATGTTTTAATGTGTCAAAAAAATAATTTATTTCTACTTGTGGCACTTTGTGTGCGTCGTGCCATGCATGACCAGGGTGGATCAAAGAATGCAAATTGAGTTAGCGATAATGTATGTCAAATTGTCGGAAAACAACTTCCAACAGTTTCAAAAGAGCTCAAACAAAATGCAGATAATTCTGATGCGTTAAAATTTCAATGATTTTGGCTATGTTTCATTTTTTGGCCATTTAACATTTGAAAGTAAACCAGATATTTGCAGCAATTAGTTTCCCAAAGTTTGAAAGACCTTATACTGAAACGTTACGCAAAAGCTACAGAATCACACTATACTATTAACCATCTCAGAAAAACCATAGAAAATGATAATCGACAAGGAGCCCACTGACACGATAAAAACGCATTTTCAAACCTACTATAAAGCATGGTATGCTAGCTTCGATCCGACACCCAAACAGACAATTTCGTCAAAAAGGTCAATAGAAAGTGAGGATCTGCAGCCCTCAAATAAATCAAGGACGAATGCAGACTGTGGGCTTCAGATCATTTGAGGTACTAACTAACCTTATGAAACCCATCCACTGAAAGAACTAACTACCTTTTGAACCCTTGTCCATTGCAATTTCACTTAGCATGGGTGCTGCTGAGTTCAAAGAGGTTTTCTTTACTATCGTTAGAACGCTTCGACCGGAGGCAATTCTTTTTCTGCTTTCAAACCAATTCGTAACCAATCATTCCGAGCCACCGATAATGTGATATAGAAAAACAAGGTCCCCCGCGCCTCAAGAAGAAGTTACGCAGCTAGAAAAATCACTCAACCTCTATTGACTGAAGCTTTCTTCACTTGGTAAAACTTTTTCCCCCGAAAGGATATTTGACGTGAGTTTTGACATTTCCTGATGAAAAGAAGATTAAGGATGCGAGTATGAGCTTACTAGATGTCAAGAGATTACGCGGTCATTTTCTTCATGAGGTTTTTGACGAGCTCAACTTTTGGAACTAGCTTCAGATTTCCGTCGAGCCTAGGAACCCTGGATCCAATGATTCATTGGGATTTTCGCCAAAATCCCGCCAGCTCCACCAAGCAAGGCATTTTTTTCATTCGCCATCCTTCCCTTGAGCAGATTGCTACCAAATCAGTGTGTTTAGACTTAAAAGTTCCTCGGGAGGACAACGGGATTGCGTTTTACTCTGAACGAAAAAGGAAAAGGAAAGGTTAACCTACAGAGCAATCTAGATTACAGTGGCTTTTTCGGGGCTTTGCGATAAGAAAGGTAATATCAAAAAGGGTGCATTCAATTTGTCGTTGTGTTAGAATTTAAGAGACTTTCACCTGTTCTAGTTACTGTAGCGCTTACTGAAATATGTCAATCGTCAAAGGTTTGCCAAGCTCCAAAGCAAGGGACAAAAATAGGTCACTCAGTCTCCTTCCCCTTCCCCTCAATTTTGATTCCATGTCCAGATTTCAAGTGCATAAAGGGGACAAATTCTAGTGGCAATTGCAAGCTTTATGGAATAACATTTTCACCCCAAATAAAGCCCCGAAATGCTGAACATACGAGGGCCATAAAATGTAGAATGTTATCGAGATTGTAGATGACTTGTTCGTTTTCTTTCACAAAACATAGATTGATTTCCAAACCCTCTATTATTATGTTCGGCATAATCGCGGGAACGTTGTTTTAACTCAAAATGAACAAAGGAAGAATTGCAGTACAAACTGAAAGTGCATAAGATTGTGCCCTTACAAAGGTAGTCTCTACTTCCCTTGACATTGAATTTCCCATTTGTTGAAAGTTCAGAATTTGTTTTAAAGCTCTTGGTTAAAGTAAGGAATTGCTCTCTAACGAAAATCACAACCAAAAAAAGGAACGAGCGGAAACACCTCCGATGGAGCATTAAAGTGATTGACAAGATTTGTGCGTAAAGTTCAGTCTGAGCAGGGTTGTAAGACGATCAGGATATCCTTTCAGATTATGATAAATCATGCTGATTATAATACAGCAAAGTTAATTAACCTTTCCAATCAGAAATGTCACAAACATCTTGAGACATTTTTCGAGTTTTGAAAAACAATCCGCAACAGCTTCAGCAATTAAGCCTCTTTAACATAAAAAAAAACACTTTATTTGGCACAGAGAAGAAATTTGTATTCCCATGTCCCTTGACGTATTTACGTATTTAGGTTAATGTCGACTTTCGACTAATGCAACCCCAAATTCTTTGATGGGGAACCTCAAGATAGCCAAAATGCGAAGGCTATCCCCGAACAAAGAGCTCATACAAAAGCAAAACAAGCCTCAGGATATTCCTCGGCTCACTCGATATGTTCCGAATCTGTTCGAAAAGCATTCCTCACTCTCACAGGGTCGATCCTGGAACGGCTGGCCAATGATCAACTTCGATGATGCGCTAAGGACATTTCCCAAATCTCAAGAATGCGCCTTCCGTCAGCATTAGCATTTCCATCACGGACAGTATATACAATGTTGTTAAGATTTACCTCAGGATTTGATTTATCATTAGGAGCATTAGATTGATCTGGTATTTATATATCTATTCAACATCAAATCTTTGTTTGGTCATCCTACAGTGGGTTTCACAGATGAGAACGAGCCAGGAAAAGCCCTTGCCAGCCTTAGTGGAATGTACTCTCCCATTGCCATCGTTTACACTGAGTACCAGACTCCAGTCATTTCGGCCTTTCGATCCAATGATCCAAAACTTCACAGAGTAAGCATCATCAGTTGATGAAATGACCCCGGGAGATGGATTAGTTTTCCCCTCTTTGCTCGGCATTCCTTAAAAGTTCCGGAACTCGCACTGTATTATGAGGTCAGAAGTGACCTCCACACCTGAGTCTCAAGCAGCCAGAAAACTGCTTTGAACTCGATTGGCTGCAAGAATGTTACCTCCCACAGACCTTCAGGATTGCATCTTGGCCTATAACGGGTGATCAATTTTCCTTACAGATATGAAGCGACAAGATGAACCGATAAAAGATTTAGGCCCCACACTCAGATTGAAGCGCCCGTCCGAGTTCCTGAAGCCAGCTCAGATTTCATCAACAGGAATTCTTTGGAATGTCAAAAGGGCGCGCTTTTTGAACACAACTTCTGAGCGTGACTTGGAACACGGCAAAAAAGACGACAAAGTGGTGGAAGTTGGGAACCAAAGACATCTGTGGGCTGAGAAGGCCCTTTTTGATAACACGCTCTGCAATCCTATTTCGTGTGCCAATCATTTGACGGGTAAAATAGGTGGCTCGTAATCGCAGAGCAAAATCTAGTTCCCCATTCTTTTGACGGAATGTACTGAATGACTGGAAATCGATTAGGATTTGAAGCTTACCTTGCTCGGACTTTGGACTAGGTCGGATGACCTTAGAAAAGTAATTATGGAACACGAGCGAGCGAATCAAAGAAAATTTTCCATGCCTAAGCCGGCAACGGCGGGCATCAATTTTGATGGCGTTCCAAATTGCTGATGGTGGCAGTAGCTCAATAGACTCAATACTTTCCCCCCCAAATGTAACTCCTCAAGTTTCGAGGGGGGGAAATTTCCTCCCCCGTCCGAGCAGTTTGAAAGTATGGATCCAGTCTGCTTGTACGAACTTTAGTACGTAGTACTACGTACATTCACATAGATGCCTCCTAACCTCCTGTTACCGCTTCTGTGCTCCTTCAAGCTCAGTAGCATAGTTGAAAGTAGACAGCAATTCTTACTCAAGTCTCCCAGGAATGAACATGATGTTCCTGGAGATATTTCCCACTCTCCCGTTGACGAGCAAGATCTAAGGAACTGATTTTCAGGACCTGTGTGCAAACTCGCTCAAATCTTGGCTCCAGTCTCATTCACATCGTGCTCGGCTTCCTCACAACACTTCGTCTTGCTTTGTTCCAGGAACAACATCGTCTCGACCAAAATCATTATGGAACACGAACAGTGAGCAAGACACTTCAACATCCTGCAAGAACAAACAGGCGTTCTTAATTGGAGATCATTTGTATCGGCAAAACTGGCCAAATCGATCTATCCCTTTGGCTATGTCCACGAAGGAATCAACTCCCGGAGGAAGAATTAGATCTCCCCCTCCGTCCTTCAGACCGCCACCACCCTTTGCGGCACCGCCACCCAATCCTTTGAGTCCTTCCTCCCAAAGGAAACTTTCGGTAAACGCTCCATTTCGGGGTCGAAGCCCCAGTCCGTTTAATCGTCGTCCGGTGGAAAAGATTGAGGAACAGAAAATTGCCAGATTTGGTGAACCCTCCTCCAGAATGAATAGCCCACTCCGTACCCTCAATGGTCAAAGCAGAACGTCCTCTGAGGATCATGCAGACTTCCTGGACATTTTGGAGAAGGAAGAAGAAGGCTTTGCGGAACAGCTCAAGAAACAAAAGGTCTTTCTGCAAACCGTGTTCAAAGAGAAGGACGAACTGGCCACCACGTGTGCCAATCAAGCTGGCAAACTGCAGAGGCTTGAGAATGAGCGGCAGGAATGGCAGAAAAAGATTATTGAGGCAGAGCGTGAAAAACGCGATCTGGCCGAGAAACTGACACAAGAGGAGCAATCTCGGAGCCAATCTGTGAAGAAATTAGAAAAACAGAAGCGTGACCTCGAGAAGATGCAATCAGAATCCTCACTTATGGCCAAGGAACGAAATGATGCAGTGTCGCAGCTAAGTCAGGAGATGAAGGAAATCGAGAGGCTTGAATCCGAGCGGAAATCCTTATTCGCTCGCATTGACGCCTTGGAGCGTCAAAAGCTAGGATCCAGTGCCAATAATAAGCCCATTGATAAGACCTTGGCAGAGACAAATCTGAAGCTCAAATTGGAGATCGGAAACATCCGCACCGATTGTGACAAACTGAATCGAACGACAGAAAACTTGAACAAGGAAAAAACCGACCTGACCAATAAACTCACCGAGACCAGTATCAAATTGCGGGAACGAGACACGGAGCTAAAGCAAACCCAAAACAAGCTGTCCGATGCCATGGATAGTTTGACTTCGGTGAAGAACCAATTTGATCGTCAACATGAGGAGACTAAAAAGTTGAGGAAAGTCGAGCACGAGCTCAAATTGGAGGCTACGAGAGCTAAAAAAGAGGCTGTGACCAATTCAGACGGGGCAAGTAAACTAAGGCGTGAAGTGGAAAAACTATTAGAAGAGAGGAAAGACCATCTTCAAAAGATTGAGGACTTGCAACACGAAGCCAAAGATATGAAAGATAAAATCACCTCATTTGAGTCCAACAAGCAAAACGAACTGAAAAAAGTGGAGGAGTCCCTCAAAGATACGATCAATGCCAATAAGAAGGTTCAAGATAACCTAAACAAGGAAAAGGACATGATCTCAGTGCTGGATGACGAGAAAAAGAAATTGGAAAGTGATTTGAATTTGGCGCGCAAAGAGAAGCAGAAATCGGAAGCGGATCTGAAGCATCTCCAAAGCCTCATGGAAAAACGGAAACAAGCCGAGTCGGAGTTGGAGCTGATGGTGAAAGATCTAAAGGAGAAACTCGACAAATATGACATCGACAAGAAGGCAGCTTTGAAAGTAGAGAAATCCAAGAGAGAAACGATGGCCTCCAAACAAGAACAAGAGCGCAAAGAAATGGAGGAGAAATGGGACAAGATGAAGCTTCAATTTGAAAAGGCTGCCATTGAAAGTAAGAAGAAAATGGCACAATTGGAGGAAGAGAACAATAAGGCGACATCTATCATTGATGATGCCAAGAGTGAGGTGGCCAAGAAAGAAGACGAGCTCCGGGTTGCGAATCGAAAGATCAAATCGCTGGAGAGCGAATTCCAGAAGTACAAGGCGAGTAGTAAAAGTGAGGATGAACGACACACTCAAGAGCTTGAAACGGTCGAACAGAGGCTGATTGAAGCCCGCAAATCTGCTGAGGTCATGAAGAAGAAGATGGATAGCAATGATGCGGAAATGAAGCGGGTAGTCGATGCCAAAAATGTCCTAGAAGGAAAGGTGAATGCTCTTGAAGCAGACATAAGGAGCATGAAGGAAAGTGGCAACACGACACTTTCCAAAGTGCAAAACGAAAAGGAGTTGGTCCAAAAAGAACTGAGGGACGCTGCCAATAAGATCCTTCAGTTACGGGACGAAAAATGCCGACTGGAAACCAAGGCCAACGAGGATGTCAAGGACTTTGAGAAGACCATTGAAAACTTGAGAACGGACCTACAGAACGTCACTCTGAAGAAGGATGAGCTTTCCGGAAAGTTGAATGATTTGATCTCCAACAAAGATAATGATTTGGCTAATCAACTCAGGGTAAAAGATGAGGAAATCAAGGCCAAGGATCTGGAGAAAGATAACCTTAGAATGGACATGGACGCTAAAGTGAAAAAGGTTAACGAACAGCTGGAGAAGCAAAGAAAACAGAGTGAAAAAGAGATGGCCAACTTAAAGGGCGAAATCCAGGATGTCAGCGAGAAGTTGGCCAAGAAAGAGGATATAACGTTCAAATTGGAGAAGGAGAAGCGAGAGGTTGTAATCGCCAAAGACAAGATCGCGAAGCAACTGGAGGCCCTAGAATCAGAAAAGGAGATGATCAAGGAGAATCTGGGCCATCTTGAGGCCGAAAAGAAATCCAACAACTTTGGTAGGTACGAGAAGGAGCGATTGAAAGGTGACTTGGACAAGATCGCCGAGGAGAAGGAACGCCTGCAAGCCAGGATCGAGACCCTAAGCCAGGAGCGTAATGAGCTCCAGTCCAAGATTGAGGCCATGTCAAAGGGGGAGTCCAAGCACAAGGACGAGCTCGTTAAGGCAAATAAAGCTTTACTCGGCAAGACCGAGGCATTGGAGGGCGAGAAATCACAATTGCAACGAAACTTCGAGATGCTGGAGGAAAAGCTGAATGGGCTGGAGCGTGCGAAAGCTGATGTATTGCGCCAAAATCAGACTCTGACTTCACAGATTACATCACTGGAAAGTCAGTGCAAGTCGCTGCAGAACGACAAGCAATCCACAAATCAGGGACTCCACGCCCAAATCAACAACTTAAAGACAGAACGAGACAAACTCCAGGCCACTCTGGCCGATTTGAAGACCAAACAATCAGCCACGATGCAAGAATTGGACCTCCTGAAGAAAGAGCTCAAGAGGAGCGAGGACGCCAAACGAGAACTCGGGGATCAAGTGAAGAAGCTTCAATTGGGAGACAAGACCAAGATCCTCACGGATCGGCTGAATCAATTGGAAAAGGATAAGCTTGATTTGGAGAAGAAGGTGAGGCTCTTGGATCGGGAGAAATCGGACCTGAGCAGCAAAATCAAGCCTATGGAGAAGGAAAAGATCACATTGGGTCAGAAGATCCGCGATCTGGAGGCCTCCAAGAACGAGCTTCAAAAGCGAGTGAGTGACTTGGAGATCAGTTTGAAAACCAAACACAACGAAGAAGTCGTCAAGTCTCAATATGAAGTCAGAACCTTAAAACAAGAGAATCAAACAATGAAACGCGAGAAGGATGATTTGTGCAAGACCCTGAAGGTCGTCGAAAAAGATCTGAGGAAAGTGGCCAGGGATGTCAATCAGAAGAAAGTTCAGGCTCAAATCAAGAGAATGGTGGAAGGTATTGAGATGAACACGCTGATCCCCAAGACCGAAGCTGAAACCACAGCCTTGAAGGACCTCGAAGAACTCGCGAATCAATTGTCGGAGAAGTGTGAGGAAGTTGGAACGTGGAAAAGCAATTTCGAAAAGCTCCAAAACGACTTTGGCGAGAGAACCTCAGAATTGGAATGCCTCAATTCCCAACTACAAAAGGCCAAGGTCGACGGAGGGTCTGCCGTCGAGAAGCTAAAGAAAACCGAAGATGATCTTGCTCACATCAAGGAGAAAAACGCCCAATTGTCAGATGAACTATTGAACAAATCGAGGCAAATGACAGCCTTCGAGAACCAAGTCAAAGGCTCCATGGGTGCCATTAGCAATGAGGCCACAAAGGCCATGGAACAGAAGATCAAGGATCTACAAAAGAAGCTAGACGAGGCGGTGACCAAAAAGCCGCCAACCGAACGGAAAAAGTCCGTAAAGTTCAATTTGGAACCCGAGCAAGATGACTCTTTGGACAAGATTGCAAGGCTTGAGGCGGCCTTGGAGGAGGCAAGTCGAGAAAGAAAAGAGATCCTGGAGGCAGCAGAAAAGGAAATCGAGTATCACCGATCCATCGCTTGCGAGCTCGAGGAGACCATGGTGAATGACTTTGAATGGAAGATCCACGAAATCGAGTCCGATTTCCATCAACGCCTCAAAGAGGCGCAAAGTGGGGATGGAGGCAGCAATTCCAGGAAATCCTCACACACTTCATCAGGAACATATACTCAGTCAGAGCTAGATCAGAAGTTGCGTGAGCTTAAGACGGAAATCACTCGGCAAAAAGATGATGAACTTCGCCGGATGCAGAGTCAATTAAGAAAAGAGATGGATGAGAAACTCAGAAGCGACAACAATTCTCACAAAGAATCCCTTGGTAAGGTCAAAAGGATGCGCACATTTGTACGTGTTACATTCGTAGCATATCAATCCTTTTTGTCTAAGTTCAATTTTGGGTCAAATTCTAGCCGTGTAAAAATCTGGGCCGGTCACCGATATCCTGGCACGTGGCCAAATCCGATTTACTCTCCCACATTCCCAACCTCTGATCCATTGGGACATATTAACAACACCTTTTCTCGCATGTCACTCTGACAATGGAGGAATAAAATTGTTTTTGTTTTGTTTTAGTGGCGGAAAAGCAACGGGAATTGGAGGAAGTGAAGCGCAAATGGATTCTTGAAAGTAAAAGCTTGAGCGAGCAGTTGGAGGTTCTCAAGAAGGAAATTGAGAGGAAGGATGAGGCCCTCATCAAGGCAGTCAATGATGCCCAATCCGAAGGCGATCAGAAGGTGAGCTCACTTCAAAGGGAACACTCGAACAACTTGCTTTGGCCTTTGCTAAGGACACAATGGAACAGGACCATATTAGATACTAAGCCTTCTTCATACCACTGCTGAAAACATCAAAGGTTGGCTTTTGGCCTTAATCCATAAAGCGATTGCCCTGTACACAACCTTCATTGGCGTTTATTTATGAAGCTGTACTGCACTTGACAGTTTTACTACCTCCTGGAACATAAATTCAGTCCTCTCGGGATTGGCGTTTTTGTTAAGATCTAAATCTAAATACTTGGTCTTGAGCCATCCAGAAAGCTTGTCCTATTGTCATTTTCATTAAGCGGAGGAAGCGCCCTCTGTTTTGTTTAGGTGCGGACAAACAAACATAGAAGCGAGAAAATTGGCTTTCCGAAAATACGAACAATTTATTGTGACACAATGAATAAGCCATCAAGTCTTCTGTGAGATACTTCAAAGTCTCAATGGGTAAAATTCCGAACAACAATGGTTGAGGTACAAGAGATTGTAAACTGTATGATTGATAAGTCTAGATTTCGAAAAAAAACTGTTCAAATTTGAAAAGAACTTTTTGATAATTGTTTTTGAGCCAAGTATTCCATTTTTTAGTTATTTTTCGACTTTCTACACTCTTTCTTGATCTTTTCTCACGATTTTTCACATTCCAAGACATTTTTTGCCCTTTTATTGTCATTTGGGTCCTTTTTTGCTTCCTTCTAATTCTTTACTTGTTCTTTGTGTGGAATCTTTTTTTTAGTTCTGTGCAACATGATCAGATGAAGAATTCAATCCTCAGCCAGAGCCTTTTAGCATTTTTTGGTTTGGCTTTTCACAGGCCTAAATAACTGGTGCAAAAAAGGTAACCACCGGTATTATTGCAATGAAATATTATAATTTGACTGGCTGTTGCAAGTATAACTTTATACTATATGTGGTTCAGAAATGCGACCTTTTTTCGAGGTCTATTGACAGTTTCAGAAAGTTTTGGCGACTAGCTTTAAAAACATCACTTAATCATTTTTAGCACAATTGAATGGAAAATGATGATGATGAAAAGGCGTTGGCATGCTCCAAGTATGCATTATATAGCTCACTGTTAATCGCTATTTGGATGTCAAAAGCGTTTGTAACTACACCCTTATAACATTTGAAAGGTCTCTCAGAAGGGTGGGTAGTGTATTTCTCGTGTTAGAACAGATCAGCAATAAGTTTTTCAGGGAAAAATACCATAAAAGTCAGACATCTTAGAGCGTTTTCCGGTTTTTCTCCTTTGGTTTGTTCACAACGAAAGGAGAGAGAGGAGCCCAAAAAGGACTTTTGGGACTTGGGTACGATATTGATTTAATTTACTCCAACCCATTACGTCGTCCCATGACAAAGTCAAAAATTCTTCCTGCTTCTCTTTGAGTGACATTAAAGGTGACATTACGGAGGCGGGATTCGAGCCCACGCCTTCTGGGGATCGTGTCGCGCCTCTACGGGTACATTAGGCCACTCAGCTACCATGGTTTCTTATAGCATTGACCAATTATAAATCTTTTAACCCCTTTTTTAGTTTTGCAAGAGGAAGCGGGAGTGGCTTGGGAACTCAGTTTACGATGATATATTGTTGGCCTTTGATGTTATAATTGTCGATCCTCTGGCATTATTTACAACCGAGTGCCTCCAAAGAAGATTTTAAAGACAAGGCAAATCTGTAGCTAGAAATGCTCCACAACTTGTGAGACGATATACCATTCGTTTCTCAATATGATGATATGAAAAAAATCGTTGTCCCTCTATTGTCTTTGGCAATACTCGTATGATTTAAAAACCAAGCATAATAAATCTCTCGATGTGAGTGTGCATTGAGAAACCCCCCAAAATATATAGATTGGATGAGGAGATTTGCTAAATCGTATAGATTTGGCGAAAATCATAACTTATTTTTTACACCACTGTTGATATCTATCTAACTTATTTTGAAATATCTCAATTTTTGAGCAAAGGGTCCAAGCCCAAACTGAAAACAGCAGACTTTGAGGCTCTCGTTTCATTATATGGCGTTTTCTCCAGAAATGTGCATCATGGTCAATTCAAGCGAAAGCTAAAATCTTATTCATTCATGATCCTCTCTGTCTGAAAATGGAAAGCTACCCTATGATCAGCTCCGACGGCAAATAATTGAGCCCCCAAAGGAGTCAACTCTTCAGGGTTTGTCTTGCACAGACCTGACCATGCTCTTTTGGCAGGGATCTTATTTCCAGTAAATGTGTTTTTTGGGCTAATCCATCATCCCGTTCAAACCAAGTGACAACGCTTCTCTAAGTACGGTACATTTGCATAGCAGATCAATATTGGTGTACTTGGCCCTATAGCCCTAGTCAAGTGCAAGTCTCTATATTAATGACCGAGTTCCGGTATCGGTTCTTCAGGCCTTCTTTCCCGTGTGACTCGCAACCCAATTCTCAAGCTCTGAACCTAACCCGGGTTTGGTTGAAATGAACACGCCATTCTCAAATGAATATCTCTCTTGCTGTTCTGATTAGAGAAGTACACAACATACTGTTTGGTGTCCTCTTAAGATCAGTCTTCTCTTCCTCTTAGGCCTTTGAAGAGCGTCGCAAGGCCACGGAGCTGGCAGAAAAAAGTCAAGGCGAGATGGAGGCACTTAGGGATGATCTGAATGGGCAGATATCTCGAATAAGAGCCGAGTATGATGAGAAAGTGGAGAATTTAGAAAGCAGACTTCAGGTGGCTTTAGGTAAGTCGTGTCTCGTGCATTGTATATTTTTTCCACGACACAATACCGTGTACGTGAGAATGTTTGTTAGGGTATGAGATGCATAAAAACGGAAAATAATGTTTCATTACAATTTTGGCCCTCAAATCAAGTTAAGAAATTGAAATAACGTCCACTCGTAAATGATGTTTGGAATGTACCCTGCATTAAGGGCTGGTTTAAGAAATTATTGTACTACACGCAAGTTGAAAGACACTGGAATGGCAAAAAAAATGTTCTTATGTACCATTGAATTTCTTAATCAGGTGCGTAATTGTTAACCTCGGTATTCAGAAACATTTTATTTACTTAATATCACAACGCACAAAGCCTATTGCCCACACCCGGTATCGACTGAGCATAAGTTTGCACGGCCCCCCAATTTCAGAGCGGTTGAATGGGCTTTGCAAAATGCCCAGGCAGACTTTATGGGTCGGGAGGGATTTTTCTCTTCCTCATTGCTTATCTTATTGTTATATCCATCGAATGTACAAACACGTTGTGGGCAAGCTCCTTGTATGTATATCAAGTAAATCCTGGAATATGCAATACACGTGACTTTGTCCCTTTTCTTTTCGAATTGGGAACATCATTTCTTCATCATATTTGAACGAAAGGTACCTCATAGCCATGAATGTTTGCCACCAATTAAAGTCGAAGAACAATTAAACCTCTGAATTATTAACGAAGGCTCATTCATTTCAGGTGCGAAATTGGAACACATGATGGCCATGAAAGATGAGGTGGAACAGGAATATGCCGACCGTATGGAGGAGCTTCGCGATATGTATCGGGACGAAATGGATGCTCAAACCGAAAAATTCGAGAAGGAGCGGTCCAAGATGCACAATCTGGAAACATCCCTCCAAGAGACCTTGAAGACCAAACGAAAGGAAGTGGACGAACTCAAGGTTCGGGCCCACGAATCCGAAACCAAAGTGACCGAACTGACCACGAGACTCGAAAACCAAACCTTGGAAGTCCTGCGACTTCAAACCGAATTGGAAGAGTATGAGTACGAAGATGCAGTGGGGGGAACGTGGTAGCTCGAAAACCATGCATGACGAGCGTTTACTTGTGATAACAAGCCTTTAATATTTCGACGAAACAACAATAAACAGGAAACATTAGTGTTCTTCATACGTACCGTATTTTGTGTCATATGTAGGTAGACCTCGGAAAAGAGGTAGAAAAAATTAGCAAAAAAGGTAACTAAAAGGTGAAGACATAGTCAAAAAGGTAACAAAATCAGTCGCCAAAAAGTGAAAAAATAGTTAAATTAGCAAAAGAGGTCAAACATTTGTAAGGCATGTTAAAAAACGTGCTCAAGCGATGATTTCATATTTTCTCATTTGTTGAAAAAATATCAAAGCACTAAAAACCGATGCATGTTATTGTAAAATAAACAAGAAGTAGTGGGTGTCGTGCGGCTTTTTTTTGTTAATTGAGTCAGTTTTGGATTTTGTGTGGAGGGACCGTTTTTTTTTTATCTCATCAAAAGGGCTGCTCATATTTATATTTATGACCATATTTCAAGTTTGTTTTCTGCTTTTTCAAGTTGTGCTTTTGACAAGTGAGCATGAAAAATGCTGAAAAGGTACAAAATGTGGCCGGAAAAGGTAACAACCTAGGTTCTAGGTTTTAAACTCGTTTTCTAGGTGCCCTAAAGTTGACAAAAGTTTGTCAGGGTTCTAGGAACACAAGTGGCAAGATCTTGTGCCGCTCAAGCACAATTGTCATGAGTAGGTGGAGTGCATTTCCAGCCCAATACACTCCGACCACTTAAGATTTCTCCTCGTCTGACAAATAGACCCGGTTGACTGCTTTCTCAGACGACTCGCTCCGACTCTTTGGTTTGGCGTCTGGTCTCATCTTCCAAATTGAAACATGACCCATCTCATCACTGGCCACTAGAGAAAATCGATCCAATCGAAGGCACGTAATTCGAGCCGCTTTGCCCCTCTGGATGGCCCAAAGCTCTTGTTTTGCCGAAGCCTGAATCGGACTAAGGGGATAACCCCCCTGAGAAGATAGTGTGGCCACCGCCAACTGGGGCCATGTCAGAGTCAAACAACTGGGAATGCCACGCGAGGGAATCACTTGATCACATCCAAAGTCTTGGAGATTGAATATGCGCACTCTCCTATCTTGAGACGCACACACTATTGGTTCATTATCGCAGTCATCACACATTGGATCCACGGACATGGACACTCAGGTTCAAGAGGTGCGTGACGTTCTGACGGGAGACCTGGAACTCGAAGATTCTCGAGGCGTGAAGGCAAGCATTGGGAAAAGAAAACCACAATAAATCTATGCCCAATATTTTCAAAAACTTTCCCTTCGTTCCTCATAACAAGTCGCCACACTGACTTTGGAGCTTGGCGAGGCGATAAATTTGAATTTTGGAAGAAAACGGCTGTCGGGGCCTCCTTTTTCGCCGGTTTTTTTTCTCCTTGAACTTCGTTGAACAATTGTAAACCCAAACATATTGATGGACCGAAACTTGCAGTTTTTGGTTTGCGTCATGCAAATTAGTTAATGCCTTGCATGGTTGTAATTCTTTTGCTTGACATTTCACAAAATCATGTCATAAATTTCGCCAAAGCTTAAAGAAAAATTTTTTGCCGTAACTTTTATGCGTATGAATAGTATGGAAGAAGGTAAAAGTGCCACTAATAATTGACACATATTCATCAGTTAGCTGTTTATTGTACGATTTTGAGATAATCCAGAGAGAGACCTTTAATTAGAGTAATGCCCGTCTGCGGAGCTAGGCCGATTTTACTTTTTGTCTTAGCTCTTTGACGGATGCATAAATGAAGACAGGCAGGAAGGTACTGTCATTTGAGGCCAAACTGCACACCTTTTATTTGGTTAATAGGTTCCTATTCCTGAAACTCTAGACTTTTTATTACATAAATTAGAAACTTTGGACATTTTCATCAAAAGAAAAATAGCTCAAAATTGAATCTTAAAAGTATTTTCTTTCTCTGAAATCACTTTTTCATACCGAATGGTAGCATCTCTTGTAACTTTTGAGGAGCTGAAATATTGTTATAACAAAGTGGCCTAGCTTCGCCAATGACCATGTCCAATCCTCCTGTTACAGCTATCCTTGGATAATCCTTCAATTCGTTACCTATCTCGTAAAGGAGCTGGTTCTTTTTTAATAATCTCAATGGGACAAGATTCAGTCTAAAAAAACATGTACATATTTCCTGGAGTGTATTCCGGTATAAATGAAAATATTTCCCATACCCAACCCCCCACAAAAATATGAACGTTTATGTTTTCTAACCCCATAATGACATTTGTAGAGTTCATGGCCACTCCAAAAGAGGGTCCACAAATTGGCGAATCAAAGCAAAAATCTCGGTGCCGAGACCAAAAACAAATAAGCCTGTCCAAAGACCCACCTACCAAACCATGCTAATTCATGGCCAAACAGAACACAGAGCCCTCTTTATGCCTATTTTTTTGTTTGTGACTAGATCTCGATTTTACCCCATTGGATCCGCTACCATGTATATCACCTCCGAACACGCCCCAATGCATCGGATTTAGGTCTTCCTTTCCGGCCATTTGAGTGCCAAAGGGCCCTGTATTAAAGGCTTGAACGTACAATCAAACTTAAAATCCCTGCCTGAATGAAGTGAGCTCACCGGGGCCAAATCCCCTTTTCAAAAGTGATTGGCCAAAAACTCTCGCCATTGCCGAGATACCAAACTGCATTTGGCCAATTGGACTCGGTCAAAATCCAAGGGCAGGAATATTTGCAAGAAGACATCGGGAAGCTGATGGGGATGGCTTATAATGACGTCCACCACGATCAATCGTCTTTGAGTACTGGTCAAAAGGTCGAAACGACCCTTACAAATATGTCAAATTGGGCTTTTAAGATTGACCAGAAGCTTGGCTTTTCCGTGAGACTCTTCTTCGTGATAAAAGACGAGATCTCACGCACCCAAGAGGATTAGTCTCTTGCAGCTCTTTGGAATGTCTATCACCTCTCATGGTGTTATTTCAAGGATTGGAGGCCAAGCAAAGTGCTTGAAACGTGGTTTTCCTTCTGATTGGGCAAATGGATGGAGTGAAGAAGAAGACGTGGGAAAGCGACCAAAAGCAAAGGGGACTAATCTTGAGACAGACCCTGGTCTTTTGAAAGTTCAAACGCAATATAAACGATTACTTGGCTGACTGGTAGTGGTGTGAAAACAGAACCACTTTATTCAGATCGTTGATCTTTCAATGAAACGCGGTCTGTACTTTCCTAGAGCTAACGTAAGTGATCGACACTTCTTCATCTTGTACATGCACTCTATTTTATACACACTGTGTTTCGGAGTGGCCTATGCAATATACAAATAATAAATAGCTTTTTCATGACGTGACGAGCTTGATGTCACTGAGGTGATTTAAACAAGTTTAACCACTACTTATTGTAACTGCAGTTTGTCCTCGTTGATCTTGCATTGTCAAACTTTGCGGATCTAAGTCAATGTCGAGATGTTCCAACTTTAGGGCAGAGGTGGGCATGACATTTCCAACGATAACCGTCTTGGAGGCATTTTTCAAAATTGAAATAATGACCGTTACTTCGACTCTTGTAGATTTTGCGTCTATAAAATAGTTTGGTGGGCAGATCTTAAAAATGTTTGTCTGACTTTTCACTCATTTTCAAAACAAGTTAAAAATTTCAGCTTATTACTTTCTAAAAAATCATGACTAATTCATTGCTTGAATAGGATCTTAGGTAATGGCATTATAAGAATTTTACATACATTCTAAAGATTACATCGGTCTTTTTGACGCTTTTGCGATAAGCTGGAATTGGTAATTTAGTCCATAAAGATGGAGACGTTATATTTTTGAGAAGCGCTAAAGGCTGATCAAAGGTGATTTAAGAAATAAATGCAATAAAAGAAATTTTCGAGAAAAACGCCTGCGTTTAGCTTTATCAGAAAGTTCCTTGCATGCATCATTCAAAACTTATCAAGCCTTGTTTTCTCACGAGAAATACTGAAAATGAATTCATTCAAATATTTTGAGACGATAAATTTGTTCAGAGGAAAGTAGCAATTCGAATTTTGAAAAAAAAAAACATGAAAAACACAAGGCTTTGCATTCCAAGATATATCTAGGAGTAAACACAAGTTTTTGCATTGCAACTTGTCATTGCCGTGAAAACGAAGAAGTTCTATTGAAAAAGACATTGTGAGAATCTGCTTTACATCCCTTTTTTGCCCAGTTGTCTAACCATCAGTTGAGAGAAACAAACAAGCTCTAAAACGCAACCTTTCTCCTCTGCCCTTTTTACCGACACTAACTTGCCTTGAGAACTTCTAATTTTAAAGGCTAATATTTCTTTAATTCGGCACATAATTCAAGAAAAAATCCACAACTCTTTTAAATGCTCAACAAATGAACAAAAGGTATACCCATTGACCACTCGAAATACGTGGTGTGTGGTATTCATTGCATGTGTCTTATCACTTACCATAATTTCAATCGTCGGTTTTAGCATGTGGAACATTCGTTTTTAACCCTATCTTTGTATGTTAATACATCTATTTTTCATATCATTTCGCCCCTGCTGATAGGACCATGAGACGTACTAAGCTTAAAAGCAAAGCTTAGTACCAATTACGTCCGAGATTGTGCAAAAATTGCCATTTCAAAGAAGCCACTTTTCAAGACAGGAGCAGTTTGAACGGTCTATAGAGATAGCTTATGAATTTCATCTAAATTGTTTAGGGTCAAATAAAATTTATTAGAATCAATTTTCCCCCAAATAAAAACAATTAAGTGCAATGACATAAAATGATTGCAATTTCTAATTACCTGCATCACCGGTCTACTAATTGACTTATGATAAATCCCTTTAATAAATTCTTATCATCGATGGCGAGACCGCTTCATTCATGAGATGGCTTAGAAATAGTAATTGAATTACAGTACAATATAAATTTACAATTAAAATGAAAACGGGAAAGAGATACTAACATATGGTGGCAATATGATCAAAGAGTTGTAACGTTAACTTGCTCAAAAGGCAATGATCTAAAAAGTTTAGATTGACAATTCTTGATAGGCTAGTGTTCCAAGAAAAGGCCAGTTCAAAGCAACTCGACTTTGTTACCCATAATCAAGCCTTTGTATGTCGTAAATAATATGATTGAAAGAGTACAGAGATGTTTTACAAAGTCCATTGAAGGCCTGTCTAATTTGAGCTATTGGGAAAGACGTCAGACCTTGGGATTATTTAGTGTCCAGTCTAGATACGAAAGTTATCAAATCCTTTATGTCTTCAAATGTCTTCATTCTCTTTGTCCTTACCCGGGAATAAGGCAAATGCAAAGCTTTAGTGATAGACGAAGTATCTCTTGTGAAATACGCCATAAGCTCAACCCTTTGGATAAAAAGATGTAAAGTCGTCCTTTGTTATAAATCGAGCTCCAACTTTGTGTAACTTGTTGCCGTTCTTTCTTCGACGATTTAGATGACCCATTGATAACTTTTAAACGAGACTAGGATGGTATTTTTTTATCAACGATCCCAGACTAACCTTTTGTTCAAGGGTGTCCAAGGGCGGCAAACTGGAACGCTTTGCATGACCAAATATTTTATCAAATATGACACTGCATCATGCCTTACAGGGAATTTCATTCCCTTGTCTCGGTTAAAAACCCGAGGATTAACCAGGAAGAATAATTATGATTCATCCGAAATGAAACGCGTGTGCGATTGTTGTGATTTGTTTACAAATTTGTGTTTATTTCTGAATGAGTATAGAAAAAGCTTGTCATGTGTTGTTGTGGTTGTGGTTGTTTTTGCAGAACGTTAAGTAATTAGGGAAACCAAAACGAAGTTGAGAGAGTTGGCATCCTACATGGCATATCATATGTGAATATTAAGTACTCTGAACGATACTCGAGACAAAACGTCCAAGCTACGATGTGATGAAATCATGGAGTTAAAAATGTCCAATTTCCGAAGAAATTGTCTGACCAAGGGCTCAAAAATAGTTCCACTCCATCAAGTTGAGCAAGTTTCGTTCGAGACAAGGGCAAACCGATTGATGGATAACTAATTGATATTACTCGCACAAAGTGTCTGGTGACGAACCAGAATCCAAACAACATGATGTGAGTTTCAAATTGTAGCACAAACTATCGATTATCGATTAAAAGAGTCAATTGATGACGCATTGCATTTAAAGTAACAGCTGTTGACCTGGAGAGAATTCATGATGAAGAGAAAGCGTCATTGAGAAGAGTATTCTCAGGGCCTTCCTTGCCCACGAGAATGGTAATCCAAAGACCACCGAGCAAATGGCGAGCACGTCATTACTTCCGCTTATACACCCGTAAAAGTCTGACTGGCCTTCGGTCACCGATTGGATGAAGGTTACCATGTTTATCCATCCGATAACAAATGTTGTATGGAACTGTTTTGCATACCAATGGATCCTTGCCCCCCGGTTGATGTTGATCTCGATAAAGTTCCGGTAGAGGCTGAAGGGGGAGAGAGAAAAATAAGAATCGTGCCAGGTGAGAAATGACGAGTGGGAATGAAGACCTCTCGAGAGCGTGATTTACGAGACTTCGGCTCCAAGTTTCCCCCCAAAAGTCATCTAACGTGTCACAAGGATTGGGATATTCCTCAAGTTTGGACTGGTAGTAGGAGTGCACTACCTAGATCGTGATTAGATTAGTTTCCTCGTCAAAAAGGAACGTGGCAGGGAAAAAAAACAATCTCAAACATGCCGAGAAACGTAATTGTCATGAAGCCACATTTCCTCGAAATGTTAATTATCTGTTCCCTAAAGTGCCATTCCCATCACCATGAAAGGCTGTTATTAGATTTTTTTTATTTACTTTTTTGCCCCCACTCACCTGATTTGTCTCCACTTCCCGAACGTTATGGCCTTGTTCTTTGAGGCTTAGCAGCAAGTTGATCATGGCCATATTGTATTCGGGACTGCCCACTTCATAAGGAGTTGGGTTGAACTTTGTCATATCCGAACTTGTCGCCAATTGTGCCGCCAGCTGAAAAGTCCAGTTCAGTTCATCTTCTCTTTTCACGAAGAAACTATGGGGTTACCAATAAGTTGCCATACTCACCGTGCTGGGATCAATATCCTGCACTCTCATGGCTCCTGGAGGGAACGAATCGGTTTGTGATTGTGGAGCCCGTATAAGGCGTTCCCCGATGTCCTCGATGGGCGGATCCATGAGCTCCTCTCCCCTGCCCGTCCTCGCCATTTCCTCCTCCCTTTGTCTCATCTCATGATATTTCCTCTATAATGGGCAAAGGTCGTTAACGCGTTAGCAAGGACACGTCAGAGACTCAATTGGCCGAGAACTAATCGAATTGGTCGATCATTAAGGAGAGTCATTAAAGTAATAGCCGGTTCATTCCACCTGAAGTACCAGCATGTGCCTGGGAGACTTTATAGTTTTACGGCTCACCAAATGACAAATTGAGTGCATTTCAGGAAATTTGGATCAATTACAAACTTCACATGTCTGCTTGTGTGAATTGATCTATGAACAGTCGGCAATAACCTCATGGCCGTTGATAATTTTGCCATGGTTAAAGATAATGATTTTTTTTGCCTTAATAGGCAATCAAATTAAACAATGTACAGCGTCCTTAGGAAACTATAAACCCAAACAAGTCCTTGGGGAGATTGAATTGAATAAACTGAATTTGGCAAACATGTCAAACCATACTATAAATGCTTATGGTCCTAAAAAGGGTTGTTAGGGAAAGTACGAAATTTCTATCTGCCCCGTTCGAGAATCACCGGGTATCGTTATAATTTTCATTCATTATCAATATCAAAAAGAGGTACATATCCAATAGCTTGAAAACACGCACCGTTTTAGATTAGAAAGATAAAATAGAGCCTCCATCAGCCACTATATAATTACTCCAGTATCCCCTGGCTGACAACAAAAGTACGACCAGAGAGAGTACGATCACCAACAGCTAGATCGGGCGTTTGTTATAGTAGAAACAATTTGAATGAGAACTAACCCGTAGCCTTGGGGAACATGCCCCCGCTGCAGCGAAAAGCACCAAAAGAAGCGGCAATGTCTGGAGATAACTTTTTTTAAACAGCATATCCAGCTGAGGGATGCTTCCCCCTCAACCACTTCTTGGTGACAGAGGAACCCTCGAGGATCGAGGGGATCACGCTCGGTGAAGTGGATCCAAATATCTATTGGGAAGAGGCTGCTTCTCTCGAGTCTTCTCACGGGTGAACTAACTCTGAATACGGTTGCAAGAAACGAACGGTCTTGGTCGGGGAACGCTCAAGCACTCAATGGTCGCTCGTTTGGGGGCTCGTCCCATTTTATGGGTACATGATAGAGCAATTGGAGTTAGCTTACCCCGCTTCCTGCCATCACGGTGAGGCACGAATGGCAATATGCCTGCTTTCGTGGTTTATTGGTTTGTCCTCACTTTTGGAGTAAAAAAGGAGCAAGTCTCAGGGTCCGCACGTACTTGTGGAACAAACAGTGATGTGCATGATCCCAAGCCAATGGTATTTTTGATTGTTGGAAATGACGGTATCTCTTCATTCATGATATAGATATGTCAGGTCTGTTGGATATTAATGTGAAACGCCCTTCCTGCTCTCATGGGACTCCCTCATGATAGACAGAGACAACTGAGAGTTGCACCCATTTGTCTAATTGGATACCTGGCACCGAAATATTAACAAGCTCATGAAAAGGAATCTTTAGCAAACTCAAGGCTTTTAATCAAATTTGTTTATTCCAGTCCTCTGGGCACTACCTTAATTAGGGCATACTACACAGGGACATATGGGACTGTGTTTTTCTTTCTTTCTTTCGCAAAGGCCGCTTAAACTCATAATATGGTGCGGTTATGAAAAACGAATACATCCGTGTAATCGACGTTTCCCTCGGAGGCGGTTTTCTCGGGCGCAGTCCCGTTGGTCAATCGGATCAAATTGGTATCGTTGGCAAACAGATGACCCATGTGACAGATGTTGTACTCGGCATTGAAAGTGAAAGCTGTACAATTTCCTGGAGCCTTTTTCCTACATCTTCTCGCACAATCGTTCCAATTTCTGTATCGGGAATGACAAGTCAGTTCCAATGGAATCAATGTGGAACAATCTGGAACTTACGGCACATCAAGAATGCTCTTCGATACGTTCCATTTCTCACTGGGGATCAAGTAACGTCCAAAAGTCACTTCGGCCTTAGGCTTTCCTGTAAAGAGTGAGACAATTTTATGATTGCGAAATTTGAGGAGAATCGATGGGGGCTCTTCAAATAGTACAACGTGACAATGAAGCTGTTTTAGGGAGAGAGAGTGTTATACCAACAATGCCGGCAAGATTTTTGGGGGGCATCACATGTTGATGGTTGGGCAGAATATAAACATATGTAAGGCCATGGATTTCAAGAAGCTCTTTTCCGATGTCCATGGTCATGCCAACCCACTTCTGTTGCACTCATTCAACTCAACAAAAGCAGCCAATTAAAGTTTTACTTAATTTCAATAGCACAAAATCATGAATAGGGAGGTATGAGCAAAATGCGACAGAAACTTCGCTTTATGAAGAATAAAAGGTGTGTGATCTAGTATATTTAATGTCCCTTGGACAAGCACTTTAGTGGCAGAGCTACTAGTCTATTGTGCTTGGACAGTCAAGATTGATAGAATGGTAACAGTATATGGGATTTGACATATAAGATGAACATGGTTGAACACTTGTCAAAACATGTTCTAAAATATCATCAAACAATCGAAAATATCCTTGAAATCTTTCATTAAAAAGGTACTGGGAATTGCAATTTCAGTAACGATTAAAAAAGCCCGTCAAAATCTAAACCCGAAAAAAAGCGGAAGACTGAAAAACAATCCCAAAACTTATTGTAGGAAGAATGAGCTTCAAAGCAATAAAAGTGGCAAATGGTAAGTAAACGGAGTGGCACGCATCTTCTGTACCCACTGACTTTTGCTGAGATCGTAAAATAAGTAAAATATTTTGAATATCCTTAAAACTTCGACGATCAGACAAGCTTTGACTTTCGCAAATCATTTAATCAAATGTGCCTAAAATCAGATCAAATCACATTCTGGAAATTCATGGAAAACTTGAAATGATTTAAGTGTGTTATTTCCCTACCAAGAGACTTTATCACACGAGCCCATGATAGGTACAAGAGATTTAAATTTCACTGTAGTTTGATTGATTGCGGTGATTAATGCTGGATTATCATGGAAAAAGCGTCAGGTTTGATGACATTTGGGTTTTCATCAATCTAACCAATGACACATTTTCAACACATAAAGTGGTAATGGATGGATATGTGGTTGCAAATCATTTTTAATTCGTCAATTTGAAACGCACAATATCGAAAAATTGTTAGAAGTAGTCGAGGTACTTGGAAAACTGCACTCGCCAATCTTTGAACCATGTTAAATGAGTTCTTAGAAACAGTTCCAACTGGTTAAAGGCTAATGAAAAGCTTTGTGTCAAAAAATGTGTCACGATTTCTCACTCTTTATTCTTTGACACTATTCTTAGCCACATCATGTGATTGATTGGTGCAAACTCTCGTGTACGTAATCTGAAATTTGAAACAAGTCGAATCTTTATTATAAGCAATAGCTCACAAATCTATGGTTACAATGTTTTTAGCACACGTTGAGGAGACGTTGTAGATTGGTTAGTTCAGTTTCGATTCTCTTTCACGAAACTTTTACATGCTAACCACACCCACAGACGGAAAATCAATCTCAAGCCGGACTATGGCACTGCTTGTCGGAAAAAATGGAAGTCTTTGAACACCAATGAAAAGAGGACACCACTTCGTATGATATAATAGACGTTTCATGAATTCATTTTCTTTGCTCACCGGAGTTCTTCCGTTCCATTGGGAACTTTTGATTATGAAGCGCCGAAATGAGGACGAGGAAACCAATACAAACGATGGCCATTCCTGTTCCGATTACTTGTTGGTTGGTACATTCGAATGGAAATGTTTTAGTCCGGGGTCTTTTGGCTTTTTTCTCTTTGGCCTTGGAATTTTTCTTGGCATTTTCAACGGTGAAGTCCTGAAGAATGAAATGGTCCCTTTGAAGGGTGGACTAAAGAAACTTTTTTTTTCTTTTGCAAGCCCGCATGTCATGAATGATGGACACTTTGACTGGTAAAAGCTCACATAAAAGAGTATTTACGCATTTATAGTGGCCAAGTGGTCAACTGGTCACACGCATATCCTCTCCTCGTAGCCATGAAAGAAAGGCCAGTTCAAATTAGATTTCCTTTCCCATTTTGCTCAACGCCCAAGGGAATTGTCAAAAGACTGAATAACTACATCGCACCCACACCCAAATATTCTGTCACAGACTCAAATTTACACCCTTTTTCATTCAATATCTCAACGACAAGATTGTCCTTAAAAGGTTGGAATTTAAGATGCTTCAAGGAAATATTTTTGTGAAGCATCTAGAATCTTGAATCAAACTTAAAATAATTTGCACATGTTCAAAGCCATTAGATGTAATCAGTCACCCTCTGTTATGCTTATGATAGACGTCACAAGACCCGGTAGTATGAATGACGAAAAAAGACCCAAGAGAATGCAAATGAGGGACTCAAAGGTCACTGAGCACATTTACAGGGCATTCCATAAACTAGCGTACCCTACTAAACAATCATATTTTCTCACCAAATGCCTCCGTAAAATAAGCCTGTGGTACAATAATGTTTTCCAACCAATAGCTTTCTCTCAAGTAAGAAGGCCCGCAAATTGAAAGGAGTGAGAAAGGATGCTTTTGTCTATTTCTTACCTTTGAATCTTCATATGATATTTGGTCTGCCAACGACTTTGAGTTGACAGACCGGGCTAGCAATTGAGTGTAGGGTTGATCGGCAATGCGATTTAACAATTGGTCCAAGTTTTACGTGAAAGATGCTACCGGATCAACAACGCCTACGTATTCCATAAGGATGTTAGAAGGAAGCACATTAAGCAATGAGGGAGCCCGAGAAAGAAGAGAGGTGGGCTTCATTATTCGAACTAGCCTGTATTCTCTAGGGCTTGAAGATGCTTTCAAAACGCACATTAAGCTTCTACGTCGCTAGAATTGACAAATCGAAATAACTTAATATTTTTGAGGATCAAACATTGGGTTGTGGCCACCCTGTGTTATGTCCTTCAACTAGTCAGCAGCAGTCATTGGCATTCCACTGTAACTACTCATATTTGCTCCCACCCATACTCTCCATAATCCCTCCAATTCCACCACTTTCCCTTAATAAACTAAATGTTCCCATGTCTTGGCATCCAAGTTATTGAGAAAAGAGCCAATTTAAATCCATAGTCCGATTCAAATTAGATTTCTTTCCCCACATTGCTCTAGATAAATGTCAAAAGACTGGAACCTCTGGAATCGTTCTCCGTTCTTTTTGCCGAAAATGGTCTCCATGAGCCCAACATTGAAGTCGATAGCAAATGAACCTGCTCTTGACAAATTTGCCAAGAATAAGATTAAAATTTCGTAATTTGCTTTTTTTTCTGGAGAATGGCACGTTTTTGGCTATTATTGAGAATTTGAGAGGTTCAATGATTTCAGTTTTGCAAAAAAGGAAAGAAAACCCAAATATCATACAATTAGCTTCAATTCCTAGACGTATGAAAAAAGCAAATAATCAATATATTTGTGTTCTTTTGAATTTACATTGATCAAACTAGTTGGATAAACAGGTTGTACTTAATCTAAACCATGAACGACGTTACACTGGACATATTTGACGCAGCCAAATGTACCCTAATAGTATAAGGGAAATTTAAAAAACCATTGAACTCAACCTCCCGACCAGAAATTGAAAAAATCATGGTCAAGCTCCCCAAGCCAGACAAATTCCCTCACCATAGACATTCGAAATTATAAGGAGGAACATGGCTAGTTCTAAGCTGTAGGTGGAGGAATTCCTGTCTACCATGATTTTTTTTTTACTGTTCACGTTTTTCAGCTGTCCAAGTTAAGTTGAGATAATCGAGTGATACAAGATGGACGAACCATGAAATTTGACTTGTTCGAATAAACATTACAAGTGACAAGAATTCGTTTAAAGTTCCAAAATATTTTTGATGTGAATGGTTTCCAGAAACATCTAAGCACTCCTTGAAAGTGAATCAGACATGTTTTATTAACTACAGAGCGAAAAGGGGGCCAACCACTACACGATCCTGGAATTCGAATGTCAATCATCTTGAATTATAAACAATATACAAGAAAATTGGGCTATATTGACTGGAAATGATCAGCAGTAACCTCTTAAACAGGATGGAGGGTGAAAGTCGATCCAAGGTAAGGCCCTAACTCATTGTTTTAGCCCCGTTTTCTAATGAGATCAAAGCCTACCGGGGTATACGGTGACAATTTGATAGCCTTCCAGTTGAATGAAGACCTCCATGTCTAAACGAAAAATGGCCTGCTGATGTTACGGTTCCTTGTTTTCGTTTACTAGGAAGGGGCAGATTGGGCAAAACTTTCACTTTGATTTCTCTTTTGAGATTTTGAGCTTTTCAAAAGCTTTAGTACCATTAGTATTCACAGTAACACAATGTTCTAATCACCTTGTTTTTGTACACGTCATATCACAATAAGTTTCTTAAGCAATCTACGTAGCATGGGATTTCTTCACCCCTTAGTTTGAAAGAGGCTCCCATATAAATATGATGTGGGAAACATTCAGTTTCTTGAATAGCTAAGACGAAAATTGCAAGTCACTTTAAAAATTTAGAATCTCACAAGGGCGACATGAGTAAAGATTATGTTTGTCCTCGAGTAAGAAATGTATACGATTTCTATCCAACAATCATTCGACACCTGAGCTCGAATTTCAAGAACACTTGTAAACCCTTATAAACCAAATGCACAACACGAGTTACAATACTCATTGCACATCTTCATGGAAATTTCCATTTTATTCGTTTATACTTTCTCATGCGATTTGTTACCAAAAGCTCCAAAACCTAACACTTTTTGCACTTTATACACTCAAGCTTTTATTCGCTATTTCTAATAAGGTTGATAAACAGTGAATCATTCAAAATATTAAACAAAATGATTTTCCAATGCAAGTTCCCGTACAACTATATTCAAAACCAAATTAGGCGTTTTAAGATTAAAATACCTTGTGCTGTTTTTTGCAAGCTCTCTTAAAGCGAAAACGATTTTGGTTCTAAATCCAAGTCAATTTCAATCATATTGTTAAGGTACTGCTCTCGAAATTTTACCCAAAATCCTTGTGAATGCTACTTATTTAGCCAAAAGCCTTTCAGTTTAGGCAAAGTGTTTTGGTTGTTAACGGAGTGTCCCAATTTTGTGCACTTTGAGCATAAATAAAAAGTATATTCTGGCCAATTATTATAGGGTTAAATTGTGTTCATAAAATGTCACCACTAGATGGCTTCGTAAAAAAGGCAAGCATAAGCAAAAATAGCGAATAAGTAATCTTGAATTTGTTTCCAAATTAGCACTGTGATCTTGGGACCATATTTATTGTTAGATTTTGGTGTCCTCTGAAGCATGGCTATGATTTAATGAAGTTTCTTGGTATTATGACTTGAGTGTTTTACATCATACTGGATTTGCTTTTATATACAAAGTGAGTTAGTTCCCATTGAGTTTGATAGGTAATCCTACACTTGTTCCAATAAATATGGTGCCACAGTAGTCAACAAAGAATCCCTCCCTAAGTATGCAAAAGCTACTCTCCCAAAGATGTATTTTATTGAAAAAGCCAATTTGTTTAGCATTACCCTGAACTATTCGGGGATTTTTCTACTAATAACCAGTGCCATGGATGTGCGTTGCCAAACGAAACACTGCATTTGGACCCTACTGGACGTTAGTCTCGGACAAATCTGTAGTGATATTTTTCACCCTGTATCTTACTTGTTCCTCTGAAAGCCGATCGACGCTTCGTTGCCTCATGATGAGAATGAGTCAAGAAATAGGATTCCAGTGGATTGAGGATTGATCGGAGCGATTGCTTAACACTTACTGCAACTTGGGATGATTTGGTGCGCAACGCAGAGGGATCCAAAGTCAATACAATGTGTTTATCCAGTTGCTGCATGATTCCTACATACACCATTGTATACATCATTCGTTTTGTTAAGCTAGAAATAGGAGGTCTGTAAAGCCTTTGAAACCTCGATTTTGCCTGCAAATTACCTCATGATAGCGAGGAGCTGTGCAACTTGGTTGCAGAGCAAATTATCCGGGTGCGATATTTAGGTACAAGTCGTCAATCAAATTATCAAACTTAAATCAATGGAACAAAAATTTCTGCATCCGAAACAAGTAATTTTTCTACTGGCAATTCATTCACAGTGCTATTTGGCAAAATTCGTTGCGGGTCAGCAGAGAAAGGCTCAAAGAGACCCTAAAATCTAAAGCGAATCACAAAATAAAGACTTGATATTTAGAGCAGGACACGTGGGAAACTCGTGATAATAATGATTGATTGGTTGAACAATCTGTTGTTTAGTACGGCACATTTGCTTCACCTTTGATATTTTTTCATGACATCGACATGAGGTGAAGTGTTATTTAACTTGTGTATCTTAAGTGTGCCCACGTCAGCCTTCTTTCCTTGCTCATGGAGTTCTAGAAATATGGAGTGCGAACGGTTTTCGCTCCAAAATAGGCCAACTCTTGGTTTGTGTAACTCTGGTTCCCTTTTGAAAAGCTAAATTTAATGATATGCTTGAAACGTTAACATCAGGTCCAAGCCACTTTTCTAGCATTTAGTTGCAAGTGTTTCAAAGTTAATATAGTCCAAAACTTATGTATCTCAACAAGAGTAGACCAAAGGTAATCATTACCACTGAGCAAATTTGAGCACCTCTCCTGAGTTCTCTGAGGTCGGTTTCCGACTCAAATTTGGCCAAGGTTCATCATGTGGTAAGATCTTTTGATCATATCAAGGGTTAATTTTAATTAAAGTGAGCACAAAAAAAATCACTTCTGTCTGAAGTCCTTGTCTTTAGAAGTCCACCCCTTGATCCATTCACAAAACACTTTTGTTGCACTATCAACTTTCATCTTCTTCTAATGATAATGATTAACCAACATCATTACGTTTTGATTTATTTTCAAGTTTCACGTTGAATATTTCGATGAGCATGAATAAGAATGGTGGAAGAAAAAAAAGCGGAGCAAGATCTTTGATGGCGCAGAATAGCTCCTATTTCGATTGAAAGGTTCAATCAGGAATATTGTTGGTTTTAAAAAAGCCTTCCTTTCCATTTTCACAAGTTATTAAAGCATGTTGGTCTTTAAGCGTACCAGAACATGTTTAATCAACTTGAACTTGCATTGCTTGTTATTCCTCCCTTTGCTTTAAAGCCAAAGCACATACCATTCCATTTTTATGATCCTCAAACAAAATTTTACGTGGCATCTACTCTTTATCGCTCAACCCCTTGACCCCTTCTTGGAATCAATCAAACTTCGATTGAAAAGCCCTACTTTAACCGGTTTAGGTTTGAGACAAACCGATCAGAGGGATAGGCGGATACGACACGAAAATAGCCGCTGTTCATTTATTCTATTTTGCCATTGGCGTCAAGCCCCTTCAATTAACTGTTTTCTGTGATTGTTTGCTTTGACTCTGAAATCTAAACAAAAGATAAACTTTGAACGTTTACGCTTGATACAGTTGACGTTAATCTCAAGGTTATTATGCTATGGATGTCCACTTTCTGAAGAAATAAAACATACATACATCAGTATCTTAGTTCGAAAAATGACAATATATTTGAGGATTAAACATGGTTTGAACCTAGATCTTATCTCTTCAATCATTGATTCTAACCTCGAATGGCCACTTGAAAGTCTCTAAAATGGGCCTTGGCAGCAAAAGCCAATCAATCCATCAGATGTGTCCAACAACACCTTTAGCGATGCCATCTAAGCCATGTGCAAAAACCATGCATTGTTTTACCGGGTGCGCCATATTATCGTCTACACTTGTTTGTGGCCTCAACAACCGCGCAATGAGAGGTCCAGCGATTTTTTTTAGACATTGCTTTCATGTGATCATTACCAACCATTTTAGAGCATGTTGCCGGCAAAAAATTTAAAAGCAGACAACACCACCTATTAAACATGGAAGAACTGCAAAAGAGAGATGTAGCCAAACTTGACAAAGGTGAGCCCGCTATCAAAATTGACAATAGTTTTGGTATCCACGGTTTATAGCATTAATAAGTTCCAGGCCGCCACCAGGGTATTTACAAGTCCAGGCCTATCTTGAACAAAGGTTGGGCTCCAGAGCATTCTGGTCGATATTGGTTTGGCCCCCGATGCAGCCCCAACCTGAATCCCCTGGATTTCAACGTTAAACTGAAGGCGCCAGTTGATGAGGCCTGGGCTGCCATGGACAATGGGTATTTTAAGAAGATTTTTGCCAAGTTTGTCCCTAGAATCAAGCTCTGCGTGACCGTGAAAGGCGCTGTATTTGAGAAATAAAATTCTACGATAAATGCCTTTCAACTTTAATTTTATGTCTTAAGCCCTCCCACTCATTACAAATGAGCTCTATTTCAGTAAGTCCATTACAATTAACACGTACCTAGAAGATAATATGGCGCACCCGGTAAAATTCAATGAGGCTTGCCTGTCACACTCAAAATATTGATGTACAAAATATTTTCGCGTCACTTCATTTGGCAAAAATTGATATTTTGCTTCTATCTAAAACATTCCTAACAGTTTATGAGGTGCTCGTTTTTTTCAACAATGATGCTTATCCAACTTGGTTATCACCACCATTCAATAGCCTATATTTGTATCATGTAATTAGCATCAACAAGATACGCGTCGAAAGCTCAAACATCAGTCTAGGGTCACAGGTCAGTCAAGACACAATGTGGACTACAGGTAAGAACGATTAACCAACCAATTTTCGACAATCCTTGTTGGCCTTTAAAGTCTCTATTCTCTTGTAAAGGCTTCTTTGCACTGATCTTGAGTACCTCTGTGGCCTTGGGTCAAAACCACGCTAATCGAATTGACTGCGAACCAGAAGGTAATGCGGATGAAAATCTGTGTTATGAGCGAGGATGTGTTTACAACGAGGTAAGAGTTCTCTCCGCATTTCTTAGCTTACTGAATTTCATAGTGTTAGTGAATGTCTTTAAAGAAAAATACCACAAGTTATATACTGATTCCAAGGTGAGTTTCATCTTGAGGTCTTTTTGTTTGCGGGTACTTTTGTCCTAAGGTTTCATTTTGTTGCAAGATAATTTTAGATGTTAGATTGGAATTCCCAACAGTTCAAAGAGAAATACTTCTGCATACTTTACGTTACATTATATTATATTCATATATTATCTGATCTCTGATATGCGAAAAAGATTAAACATTATTTTGATTTGTCAAGTAACAAAAGAAAATTGTCATGATAAATGACCAATATCAATGATAAGAAAGATGTATCTCACTTTCCATGGTGTGCCGCTCAATAGAACTTTTGTTTCATACCACGTGGTCAGGCAAAATTGAGACTGAAGTAAGATCGATTATCTCTTTTCCTAAAAGTTCATTTTTCATGTTCAAAAATGCTGCAATTGGCCACAAAGGATTAAAATTGTAGCCATCCACTTATTGTTCTAAAATTGCCCAATTGACCAACACCAGAGCTCAAAAGCTTCATAACTTTCGACCTAAGCTTTGCCATTTTTGAGCCCGTTTTGAATTAATCGGGGACGATTTGGATATCATTACGTAACAATTTTTAAAAAAAGCAAGCAAGACTAGTTCATGAATAAACCATTCCTGGTTGGGAATTTTGAGCATGCCTTCTTTCACAAGTTTGGTCTAATCGACTACGATGTATATCTAAAAGAAAAAGAAGTACTCGACAATATATGAATATTTCATGGACATTTAGCAACAATGACAAATTCAAATGTCGCCAACAGGTCAAACAAGTCCGAAGATGTTTGACAAGAAACATAATAGGAATGAGAGGGTTCTCGTTTTGAGAGAGATTAGAAAAGTTTGGATTGTATCGTACTCAAAAAGAGTCCAAAAGTTATTTTAGACTATTGAACTTAGTCCTATCTACGAGACCCTGAATACAGAAACACAAAAGGTTGAGTTCTTGTTATCAAATTCATTCAAATTGAATGGTTGTCAATTGTCCAAGGACTAATAAGTTTAAAAAAAAACAATGCTCAATAGCAAACCACTGATTTCAATAAATGACTTATGAACTGGCATTTCATGAATGGTAAGTATGAAGGTATTTGCTTTGGCTGACAACATGGTGGTTGATATGCTTCGCCGTTTAGCCGCTTGACCCTTTGACTAGCTGAAACAAAATACAAGACGAAAAAAACACGAACATTGCTTTTATTGAAATTTCTAGCGCACCATATAGAATTAGGCAATTAGTGCAAAACAATTCAGGCGTCGTAAACCAAGATATTTTGATTATGAAAATAAGCAGGTCGGCAAAAAAGATAAATATGCATACCTGCCAATTCATTTGCATTGTTGTGCAACTTTGCATTTTCAAGGTTTTAATGGTGATTTTTCCCTGCATAAAATTGAAAATTTCAAACTCTTTTATAGCAACCACTTATTTCCCAAGCTTACAAATTCGTTTTTTTTTATTTCTTGAACTTAATCAAGCAAATAATTCATTCCAAAACGAAAAATGATTTTTGCTCAATCGTTAATCACTAAGTCTTGAAAACTTTCAAAAAACAAAGTATTGGATAAATCCGTCTTTTGTTTCCAGTAGTGGCCAAAACATCAAGTAGAACTGAAAATCTTGCCCTTATCTCAGGCATGCTAAAAACTTATTAACTCAAAAAGCTGATCTATGCTGTCTACCGTCTGCGCAGTGTTGCTGCAAAATGTTACCATATTTCACTGGAATGCAAATACTTTTTGATCAAAGAATTTCAAAGTTTTTTGATCGGTTTGATTTACTGACATCAAAAACCGTCTTTATAAGTCTTGAGAGCATGGTTGAAAGTTAGTTATCAAAATTCTAAACACCGTGATTGGCTCCATCAAATAGAAGCATGCTCTCCTACCACTTACAAGCCCCTGAGAATTCCGGTTAGTTCGCACAATTACCGTAAGTTGTCCCTAACCCAAGTTGTCGCACACCTCCCCCTATCTAATGGATAATGGATTCGTCGCGAATGACGACCCTAAAACCCAGAATGGGCTCCTAATCACCTAAGAATGAGAGTGTTGTATTGCAATCATTTACATTTCAATTTTTCGCAATGAAGTGACACATTCATTCTCTCATGCTCCTTTATTGCTCGATTTGGTGCCATAACCCTCAGTTCATGAGTCATGAGAACTTTGGGCACCATCAACATCAACACAATGGGTTCCTCAATGGCAAACTCCATCATAAAACTCACAAACCTGCATACTTAACCAAATCATAAGATTATGAGGGAGCTTTGAAATCTATTAACAAAAAATGCAATTCCTTCCCAAAGGTATTCAATGAGCCTGGGGTTCCTTGGTGTTACTTTCCCGACAACTATGGATACAGCATGGTGGGTGAACCTCAGAACACCGCCAATGGATTGACGGTGGAGCTCTCTCGCAATTCTGGCCTTCAGTCACTCTATGGGAATGATTTTGATACCCTCGTGGTAACGGCGGAATTTCAGACCGATCAAAGGCTTCGAGTCAAGATTGTGTAAGTACTCGAAATACGAGCTCAAAAGCGTAGGGTAAAATAAAACTTTGATGACTTTTCATGATGTGAGTGTGCGATCCATGCAAGTTCTTCCATTTCATTGTGTATTAAACGGAATTTGAAAATAATGAGGGCCTCTTGGGCTGGTATAAAATCGACGGTTTGCTCATACAGTGGTGCAGTCATGTGGTTTTTCTTCCAATAGATAAGTTAAGACAGAGGACTTCTAGAGATGGGGCCTGTGAATGAAAGTAAAAAATTCTTATCTCCTAAATCGTTCACTTTATTCCAAATAAGCACTTCATACGACCACAAGATCTAGTTACATAAATGAACTTGGCCAAGTTTGAGCACATAGTTATGCACAGGGAACTCAGGAGATATGTCCAAAGTTATGTAGTAAACACCACAGAAACTTCGAATTTTCGGCCCGCTCTTGGTTGGTCAGCTACATAAGCTTTTGACAACATAATTTTAAAACCAACCACTTCACAATTAAATAATATAAAAATGATCCGCCTTTGATTGAAGAGATCTACGTCTTTTATTTCATTACTTAATTTTGAAAAGTGGCTCAGAGTCACTATGACCAAGAGGAGGCTGATTTGGCAGGAAGCTCGTTCACAGTCCAAATTTCTAGAAGTCCGTGGTTAAGATGAATCCTCTTCAAAGGCGCACATTTTCAACGGTGACTTTTGCTTGGAAGCCGTTTCGTCAAGAGACAAGAGATTTGTAACAATACTCAAGCCCTTCTTGTTGCTTCAAAAATATGTCAAGTTTTTGAAAACTGTCTAAAGTGAAATGTGCCTCAATTTGACACTTGCATTGTGTCAACTGAAACTTGACGGAAAACCTGAGACACTTCAACTTTTAGAGAACCATTCCTGATTCTCCCATAGCATGACAATTTAACCCTCGACATGAACTTGGAAAGATATATCTCATTGATTATTATTTCAGCTACGATTGTGCACTTTAGACATAATTTAAAGAGCGCAATGAAGAATGAAATATTTATTAATGTTTCTGAACAAAGTAATTTTTGTGAAAGAAATCCCCAACAATTGAAGATTAACTCATAAAATGATAATTTTACTCAATATTCCCAAAATATCTAATCCTCCGACGAATTACACGAGGAAAAAAGGGTTGCTCAAGAATTTTGGTGAAAAACTTTTCCAAGTCTGACTTAAACGATGCTACTTGATCATAATATGACAGTCCAAAAAAATGCCGATTTCATTTTAGCCCCAAGAACGTGAACCGCTACGAGGTGCCCATCTCCATCAATCCAGGATCCGGCCCAGCCAATAATCCGTTGTACGACGTGAAATTAGTTCAAGAAGTCAATGGCTTTGCGTTGAAGGTGAGACCTCCTTAACAATGACGTTTTTTTTTCGAACGAAAATGTAACCCAAAACCTCCTGATCTGCTCTCAAGAACAATTGATCTTGCGCCAAGATAGATCCCAATGACCCTTGAGAAGATACAAGTACCCTCTCAGACTGTTGTTCGCTAACGTTTCCTTATCTCCCAATCCTTGACCTTTTGAGAATCCGGAAATGAGATATCAACGTATGTATATATCTTAGGTGATCCGAAAGGCCACGGGAACCGTTCTCTTTGATACTGGCCTGCCTGGATTCGTCTACTCGGACCAGTTCATTCAGTTCGCTACCAAATTGCCCTCCTCCAATATTTATGGCTTGGGTGAGAACGAGCAACACTCTTATAAGCATGACTTGAATTGGAAGCAATGGATCGGTTTTGCTCGGGATCAACCCCCCAGTTATGATGCCAATATGTATGGCACACATCCCACGTACACGGTGTTGGAGAACGATGGGAATGCGCACAGTGTACTCATTCTGAACTCCAATGCCCAAGAGTGGAAGCTCACACCCAATCCTAATCTGATTTATCGAACGATCGGTGGGATCCTTGACCTTCATTTCTTCTTGGGTCCAAGTCCAGCTGAAACCAATCAACAGTACACTGAAGCGATTGGTAAGTCAACATTTGATGACTCGGCAATTGGGACCCTGCATTCTGCATGGTTATGTACTTTTTGAGCTCGGATTAACAGAATCTTGTTTTGGTTAGGGCGCTACGCTTTACCTCCATATTGGTCGTTGGGTTTCCATTTGTGTCGTTATGGTTATGATTCTTTGGACAACATGAAAGCTGCTGTGGATCGAACGGCTCAATATGGAATCCCTCATGATGCTCAATGGGGAGACATTGATATTATGGAACGGAGCCTGGATTTCACCGTCTCGCAAGATAGGTAATTGAGGTTGAAAATTTGAATATACCGGGTGAGCCATAATTACTTCTAGTCATTGGTGACAACCAGCACATCATTTTTTTCTCTGGCAACTTATCTTTTTTTAACGTGCCTTCCATCTCTGAAGCTAGGTTTCAGAATGTGAAAAAGTAATTGAAAGCTGAAATTACTGGAAGTATGTAGTTGATATTGATCTGCATGAGCTGTGCGTCGTAAAGGAGGTAAAACATAGTGCAGTAATTATGGCGCATCCGGTACTGTATTTGCAATGTTCCAATGGGGCAAAATTTTGAGAAGTACCTGAGCGTTATTTAAGAAAGTTCCTTTATTCATGGTGAGAACTAAAAATTGGGGGAGAATCACAATCGCATATTATGAATATTCAATGCAAATTGCCTATTTTCCCATTTTGTGGTTTTCTTTGCATATTTTGAGTGCTTTAGTAGACAACGCAGATTCAATAATTCACAAAACAGGTTAAAACACTTAAGAATGATATTGAATCATTTTGACATATCCATTGACAAACTTGCTTGAGTGTATTCATGATACTTGATGAAAATTTCATAAAATTGCCATTTTACTAGCGGATATATGTATATCATTAAGTCAAAATTAGGAAACTTAATTTTCCCTATCACAAAAGAGTGAATTTAACTAAGGGAGAACATGGGGCTGAGCTGTTTCTTACAATCGTCTCGTTGTTTCGCCCTAGCTCTCGGCACTTCTTCCCAGAAAATCAAAAGCACCTCCTTTTTGGCCTAATTCATTGTTTTTAGGTTGGTTATTTGTAGGTTGAAGGCATGAAGAATACAACATTTGTGGGCTTTTTCCTAACTAGTTATCTTTGCAATCGACAGATTCTAGTGGTTTCTATGGTTTGAGCATAAAAATCTTGGAAAATACTTTGAACTTAACAATCTGTGAGCCAAATGAGATTTTATCTGGTCTATGTAAATGTCGTTTTTACGGCAATGGCTTTAAATTACAGCGTGTCTTTTGTACAGAGCTACAATTCACATTTGATGTCAGTTGTTGATAAAATCTAATTGTAAAGGTGAAAATCAAAACAGAAAAAAAACTTCTTCTTAAAAGGCACATTTTTACCATCTCGTTAAATATTCCAAGATGTTTTGCAACTTTTTGTGCAACATTTTTGAAAAACTCTTGCACATATCCCCCATCTCTAGTGATAATTGATTATCCCTGTTTTACTTTGGATATCATGCTCGTCAGGTTTGGCGGACTTTCTGAATATGTGAACGAGTTGAAGACCAAAGGGATCAAATTTGTCACCATTTTGGACCCTTGTATCAGCATCGGTGAGACCAACTACCGACCTTTTGACTTGGGCAATGAAATGGATGTGTGGGTAAAAAAGTCCAATGGGCAGCCTGCAGTAGGCCGAGTTTGGCCAGAGGATGCCACCTATTTCGCCGATTATTCCAGCCCCAACGCTCGGGTAAGAAACATTTTCTTCGCTTTTGGGACATGTGGATTGTCATTTCAGTTGCCAAAGTGGGCGTGAACCCATCACTTGCTGAGCCTAATAATGGTTTTGAAATAGCTCTTGGGCCGATTAAATGGGGTATAAATAGTGTTTCGGGTCCAATCAATATATTGATTAAAGTGAAATTTCACTCTCGTTTTCCCCATAGTTGTCAAACCCAAAGCATTTTCTAGTACAAGCATTAGGGGCTTTGATAATAACTAGACCTAGGAACAAAGCTTAATACCTAAAACCTAGGGTTTTTATCCTTTCGTTTTTCGTCAAATTGGGGAAAAATTACCTAAATCGCTTCTACGGGGGAAAACATTTTTTCTGCTTTTTTTTGGCGCTTTTCTTAATGAATTAATATATAAGGATGGATTTGATTGTTGTGACTGTTAGGGGAATCGTTTTGTCACTAATTGCTCAAAAATGAGCATTAAAGATTGCAATCAATTCTAAAACTATATTTTGAGTTTATAAACTCAGCATCTTTTAATGAAAAAAGATTGGACTCTTGTTTGGCTGAGACTTACTTTTATTAAGCCGTCCAGTAAAACAAAGCGCATTATCATTTTGCAATTCTCGGAAAAGATACCGTAAGCGCTAACCAAAGAAAGACGGCGGTAAAAATATCTAAAAAGTAGATATTTGCTAGCAATGCCAATTTGGAGGAAAAGGAACACTTAAATCATATTTGAAATGCATCTTCTTTAAAGTTGCATTATTTTCAGTGACGTGGGCAACTCACCACCATCATTTAGAATCATTCAATCTACCACTTACTACTACTAATCTAATTTTTTTCCAAAGGCGGGATTCGAACCCACGCCCTCTGAGTAACCATGTCGTGCCTCTGTTGGGTACATTGGATCACTCAGCTACCATAGTTTCATTATAGTACTGAATGTACTTTTTTGACCAAACAATACTAGTGATGGGATCAAATCAAACTTCAATTTCAAGGTTGCCAGAAAACGTAGAAAGTGAAAGCATCTGCCCATTTCCTCGTAATGCAAAAAGTTAAGTTTTAGCAAAAAGCAGCCCTGGTTTGACGGAAGAAAAATCAGGGTTAGTTTTTGAGGCTAACCAACGGGTTTCAGACATTCCTCCAGTTATTTCATGGTCCATTGAAAATATAAATTGGTAGCCCTGGTCGCAAGCCGGATCCACCAACTCCAATTCGTTGGTGGATCAGATATGATATGAATTTAAAGCTAAATATGATCTAACATTCCCAGTAGCGGTAATGAAATCCTTAAAATAATAATCCATGTCTCATCCAGCAATAGGAAATAATTTTGATTTTGATAAATATTATTGCAATTATTAGATGATAAACCATTGTGATAATGACGAACAGCCTTCTTGAATATTAGAGACAAAGTAATATGCTCAGACTTGCCAATCGTTCGAAGACCGTAATATGAGGGAGATAATGGGCGACAAAATATCCTATTTTTTTCTACTTTTGGGGTAATGCAGAATGTTTGGAATCGCCATATAGCAACACTTCCTCCAATTATTTGGGACAACTTTCAGGTCCTTTTAAGAATAATCATCATTATGTTGTCGAATATGTTTAGCCATACACTTTTTGTATATCGACTTTTCACGAAACTTGCCCTTTTGTTAGAAGGGTTTGACTTCTATTTTGCCCAATTTCAATAGCTTAAGGAGAATTATCAAGACACAAAACCATACCCATCGGTGGATAGATCAGTTTTCAACATTGAAAATGGGATTGCTAACATTTGGCCTCGTCATTCCATTTCGCTTGCACCTAAGATGTAACTGTAAAACCCACATTGGATGGAGGATCCAATCATGATTCTCAAACAGTGCGTGACAAGGCACAATAGACCCCAATGTCACGAACCGGGTTCTCAATTTAAGAATCCTCTGGAATGGAACACTTCTTCCTACCGTTGGTTTAATGCCATTCATGGTCTCGCTCACTAAAGGTGCTTCTCAACCACACACACTCAAGTTTCTCCGTTGTCTTCATTCAGGAATGGTGGATGACCATGATTCGTGAATTCCACGACATCTTGGCTTTCGATGCCCTTTGGATCGACATGAATGAACCCGCCAATTTCATCACCGGTGACGAAACCGACGGTGGATGTGTTGATAACAACATCAATTATCCCCCGTACAAACCGCATGCGGTTGGCGACGAATTGTCAGACAAGACCATTTGCATGGACACGGTCCAAGAAGCGGGTTCTCATTACGATACGCATAACATGTATGGCTATTTCGAATCCGAACCCACCTGGAGTGGAGTTCGATCCATCACTAATGAACGTGGTTGGATCTTATCTCGATCAACTTTCATAGGATCCGGTAATTGGGCGGCTCATTGGTTAGGCGACAATTTCAGCAAGTAAGTTATTTCTGTTTATTGTGTTTCCCTTGGAAGTTGTTTTTTGAGTGTTATCATTTGGCTGCTTGAGCCAGAGGATGATCCAAGATGGTCTGAATCTCAGATTTGTTCTCCTCAACTTTCTGACACATGACTTGCACTTCGGCGAGCAGATCGGTGACGTCGTGCTTCAAGGGCTTAAAAACGTCATTGTCAAGCTTATCATGCTCATCCAAGTACCTTTGGGTACAATGAGCAGCCAGATCATCTTTGGGTGTTCCACTTGGTCTCCTGAAATTCTCCAATTACTCTCACTTATTTGGTTCCAAGAGGTCATCTCAACGAGCGAGCAGAGCAGTCTTACCAAGCGTTTTGAATGGCCAACTCCTTGCAATCCTCCTCAATTTGGTCGAGTTTTTCGAGCTTACTACTCAAGTTCCATTCATCAAATCTGTCCTGAAAGGCCTCACCAATGGCCTGGTCAATATCGGCCATGAGCTGTTTATGGAGTTGGGACACAAAATTCTTATCCTTTCGAATGGCCTCGGGAAGTACAGATGAGAAATCGCTTCTTCTGCAAGATGGCAATCATTAAGCGTGACGAATGGCTTTGGAGCGCCTCTCTGTTCGGTTCCCTTATGGGTTGGATTGCTTTTTAACATGCGAAAGTAACAGCTAAGGGTGGTTAGTCACACCAGCCATCAATGTCAAGAGCTCTGACCATATTTTAGAATAAAACCTCGAATATTCTAGCTCTGGATCAAACCACGATGATTAATTTCTTTGGTGCATAAGTCCTATCCTCTTTACCCGACGAATCTGGATTTGTTATACATTTCATTATCAGTTAATGGTTGAAGATTCTCCGGTAACGCATTCTTTCAATCATTTCCCTAAGTAAATTTGGGTGCATCTATGCCATCTAATTTGGTCGATATCAGTTCTGAGTCTTGGTCTTCAATTTTATTTGCTTTGCAATCAATTACGTTTCATAAATACTTGGCTCAGGTCTGGTTAGCAAAAGCGGTTGTTTTCCACTGCATGCGTGTAAAATGAAGAAATTGAGGGCCAAAAATATCTCCTTTTTTTTGAAATGCAGATTATTATTAGATCAATTAAAATCGAATAACGTGCCAGTCAGATTGGTCGGGCGATCAATGGACCGCATTTTCCTCATTCAAAGGTCAAGTGTTTATTTCCCCTTGATGAGAATTGGTGGACGGTTCCTTTTGAGTCAGCTTGAGTGGAAGGATGGAAGAAAGAACTTCCTTTCTAGCGCACGAAAAAGTTTACAAATAAGAGATGGGATATACGTGGTTTGTCATCCTTGACTTAGCTCTCAAACTCTCAAACAATGCTTAAAGTACACGCAAATCTAAACCGAGTCATGTTCTCGGGCATTCGCAATATCTCCAATTCACATTATGACTAGGTTGCTTGCCACCAATCAGTTGACACGCCAATGCTTGATGTAGGATTCAGAAATTAAGTTCAATGGTGTTTATCATCGTGTCAGGTTAGGTTCAATTCAGTTTAAGAAAGTAGGACGGCCAGTTAATTGGTGGAGGATAACGTTTACAATTTCCCTTGATGTGATGCATTCAAGAATCGTTTGTGATAACCATAAAGATAAACTAATTCAGCCATGTCTTCAAACGTCACGTTGAAGGACACACAAGTCTAAGCTAACGAAATATCTAAAAGGGAGTAGGTGGTCTACCTACATACAAAAAGCAGATGGGTTAGTGAACGATGGTAAAATTGTATCTCACCTCTGGTCTTGAAGTTTTCGCCATTTCTGCTTGGACTTTTCCTGGCACTGTTGCAAAAGTGCATATCGCACGGATTTTCCAGTATTCTTATGGGCTTGCTCTTCCATGATTATGATTCAAGGATGGTTGTAAAATGATTCAGTATTTGCAAAATTGCAACCTTCAAATTATTTTTGAATGTTGGGGCCGCCAGAAGCAGGGTGGCCAGAATCTTGGTAATACACCACGTTGGGCTTTTTAAATCGTTTCAAACCGTTCTGTTGTTTCTTTTATAGTTGGGACAATCTGTATTACTCCATTATTGGGATGCTTCAGTTCAATCGATTTGGAATGCCTCATGTGGGAGCAGGTAATTGCACTCGATCTGTTAAAATATTTTGGACCTTGGTTAAGCCAAGAAAGAACCACTGAAAAATGGTTGGTTATGCTAGGGTAGAGAATTAACATCTTGGAAACCCGAGAAAGAAAGCATTGTTTTTCCCGTCAAATGAGACAGATCGCAGTTTGGTACAAGAACATATATTAGTTTTCAACTTGATCAAATGATTTTGTCAAGAAGCACTTCCTCTCTAAGTGGTCTAATATACCCGATAGAGGCATAAGACGGTTCGCCAAAAGACGTGGGTTTGAATCTCGCCTTGAGTGGTCTAATGTACACAAAAGAAGCAAGACATAGTTCCCCTGAGGCCGTGGGTTCAAATCCTACCTTTGGATACAAATATCTTTTAAGAATCAAGCCCAGAAGGAATGACTTGGCCATCTCCTTTTGAGCAATTACCAGAGGAGAGCTAACTCATTCAATTTGATGTGGCATATCTTCCGACATCGTCATTTGATTGAGTTTGAAATTGGAAAACCTGGGAACAATCTCATTTGATGACAAACATAATCAAGCTGTTTACTTCATTGAACCTAATGCCTTGTCTAGGTTTGGACAAAAAAGCTGGAAGGGTAGCAGGGCATAGTAAGGGACTCTTGCATTTTAACCTTTGTTTTGTTGGTGTCAAGCCAAATAACATTCATGCTAATGATATGCAATAGATCACTCTAAGATATTCCATGGTTGATGCGAATTGCCAAAAAGTCCAAAAAGATTAATAATTCAAGTTTCTGTGGGGTTTTATGACGCCAGGTTTACAGTATGTACCAGGATTTCTTCATAGAAAACGGAAAATTGCGAGGTAAAATCTTATTAGAATTTTCAATCATGAAACCCAAAAGCCTGGTCGTCCATATTCCTGTTGTTCATAGTTAAGAACGCCAAGAAATCTGACACCGCAATCAAAATGATATGGTAGATACACACATTATCTTTGAAATTCTAAATTTCGAGAAAAGAATGGATTGTTTTCATTAAATTTTGATAAGATCCTTACGGATTCAAAACTCAGATAATGAAATAAAATAATAAAAAATAAAGAAGCTGAAAATAGATCTCCCTCCTCCCTGTACTGGGCCAGCCTGAACTCAAGTCTTTTACAAAGGGCTCGAGTCCAGACTGGTTATCACTTTTTTAATTTATTTTCTTCAGCAAACAAATCTAAGCCCCTCATGAAATGACCATGTACATACAGAAAGATGATTGCATTGGCTTGATTTAGTGGAGCAATACCAAATGGTTTTGTTTTGTTTTACCAGACTCTAGCAATGGTCTTTTGTAGGATTCGACGAGTGTTCCGAAATGTTGACATATCAAGTGACTTGCGCAAGTCCTAAGAACAACTAAATGATCCATCACTATGGAAGACAAGTTGTTCTGATAATTTAAAAAGGTCACAGAATGCAAGGCTGTAATTTTCAAACCAGATAGAAAACAGTTTTCTTTTCAATTGCGGTTTTCGATGTTTGATTCATGAGGTTTTTGTATCGATTTCGTGACATATATCTGTGTATGTGCAACACAAAGGGAAAAAAATGTTACGCAATAATATCGCTAACAAAAAATGATAGATAAATACATTTCCTATGGCTGGAAATATCCTCCTTGTTTTTTGTCAAACTTTCATCATACATCATCCAAACGAAAGGAAATCATCAACGGAAAAGGAAGATTAAGTTAATTGGTTCCTTTGTCATCGTTCTTTCATAAAGAAATAGCAACAAATCCTTATGTTCAGCATCCGGGTATATGTTTTTTGAAAGCCAGTCAATGTTTAGCAAAGTCATAGTATATAGATCATTGATGATGGAGTGTTAAGATTAAAATAATTCAACCTTAGTTCCAAAAGCCGAGAGTATCTCATTTTGTTTCATTTGTAGATATTTGTGGATTTATTGACGACACCAATGAAGAGCTTTGCGCCCGATGGATGGAATTGGGGGCCTTTTATCCATTTTCGCGGAATCACAATGGTTACGGCTACACAGATCAAGATCCGGGATACTTCGGAGACTTTGTGGGTCAACTCTCAGCTCGAGTGTTGAAATTTCGCTATCGCTTTTTGCCTCATTTATACACCTTGTTCTATCAGGTTCGTACTTTAAAATTTAGATTGAATTTGTTACTTTCTAATTCTGAACCATAATAAATAACGTTGACCTCTTGATCATCAGAGACTAATTTTTCCCACTTCAAACATAGCACAACACTGAAGGCAACACTGTGGCTCGGGCTTTATGGGATGAGTTTCCCGCGGATTCGGCCACGTGGGATTTGGACCGACAGTTCTTATGGGGCTCCTCTTTCATGGTATCGCCAGTGGTGGATCAAGGGGCGGTCACCAAAGACATCTATTTCCCCGATGCTCGGTGGTATGACATCTCCGACTACACAACCAAGGGCAGCGTGTCCGAAGTATCCACCCGCGGGGGATATGAAACCGTCGGTTAGTGGTGGTTATTCGTTTGACGTCGCATGATGTGTGAGGATTCGACAAAGATGTGAACCAGTGTAACATGGAGGGCCATGTTATGATTGATAGTTATCATTTAGAATGGCTTCTTCAAACAAAACTGACCCCTGGTTACAAAGGCAAAGGATGTGAAATTTCAGTTTGATTGAATTACGTCCTCTCAAAGCTCACTAGACAACTCTACATATAAAATGAATAAGTTAGCCCTGTTCTGGTTTTTGATTACATTTGGCATGTTCTACGTTTTAGACGGGCATAACTTTTGACCTTGTTCGATCAAGGTGAATATTGGAATAGGTAATTGTAGAGAACCACAGACCGTCTCATTTGAAGGAAAACGCAACCAACATGTTCACTTGGTTCCAAAATGTTGATTCGCAACCCTGGCATCCCCGTCTTTACTGATAAACGTTATTCTCCACCGATTAGTTGGCGGTGCTCATTTTTAAATTTATGGCAAAATGTTAAAAGGTTTAGATAGAGACTTAGACTGTAAGGGTTTTTAATATCGTGCTAGGTTAGGTTGGGTTAGGTTAGGTAAGGTTAGATTAGGTTTGATTAGGTCAGGTTAAGATTTAAAAAAGTAGCACCGCCAACTAATCGGTGAAGAATAACGTTTACCGTCTTTACTTAACTGGTTCATAACTAGGCTAGGGATTAGTAAACATGATGTTCCGGTCATAGAGATTGATCATTTTACCAAATCCATATCTCGAGCTTTCCATGGCCCAAGTTCAATTCAGACTAGGGGCAAGAAGAAAGCAAAAAAGGTTTAAAATGTTACTCGAAGTTGACTCTTCAACTCATGTTGGTTGCCCCCGTGAAGAATGATAACTAATTCAATTGCATTCAATTGCTTGATATTACTTTCCAGATAGGTCCACCTTAAATTGCCCTCTTTTCTATTGTTGTTAACAAAATCTTGAATGGGAACCAAAAGGCCCATGAAGATAACGGAAAATAAGCCAATATTTCTCAATCGAATGTACTAACATGGCTCGTGTTTCGATTGATACTGAAAACGTTTAAAAATCAATATCCCTTTACATTCTGAGAGACACTCTTCTAATAACTTAACTAATCTTTTTTCATCCAGATAGTCCATTGGACAAAATTCCAATTCATGTTCGCGGAGGTGCGGTTTTCCCGCTTCAACTTGAAGCCATAAACACTCAATTGAGTCGACAAAACCCGTGGCAGCTCCTGGTGGCCTTAGACGATAGCGAAATGGCCTCTGGGCAACTCTTCATGGACGATGGGATCTCGCAAGATACGATTCAAAACGGCAATTATTTCCTGGTAAACAAGCCACCCTCTGATCTCCTAGACCATCACATTTTTGGCCCTTCATTTCCTACCAATCTCTTTTTTCATTCCAGGCCAGTTTCACGGTTGAGAACGGCCAATTGAGTTCTGAGGTCGTGACGGATAGCTTCTCCCTATCAGGTGAGAACCTGTCGGAGGTGGATGTTATGGGATTAAAATCATCGAATATTGATAGTGTCCTAGTCAACGGACAACCCGCCACTAGCTTCACTTTCGGCCAAGGTCGCCTCAACATCGACTTGTCCGGCTTGGATGTCAAAATTGGCGAGGCCGTCGAGATTACCTGGTCATCAATTTGAATAAATGACGCCATGGAATCCATATCAAGCAGGATGTGCTTTTAATTTCTTTTGATGGTGTTTTTAAGTTTCGAAACCGAGCTCGGGCTATTATCACTAGGGACTCTGGACTGGAGAGACAAGAATTCTTCAAAAATGAATCTTCTTCCGTCATGGAGTCCCTTGGGGCGCCAAAATATGGGGGCCATGAATATAGATCAATTTTGGGTAATTTCCCCGGGCTCACTCTCTTTCCACTTGGATGTTTCATTTGATTGTCGTCACCCTGGCCTTCTTATTTGGGGGAATCCAGTTCGCCAGCATTAATACGGTTACTCTGGACACTGAAGCCCAAGAGATGACTGGCATCGGTGGCCTTGCCCTTCTCACGCTTGCCCCTATTCTTGTTCTTGCCCCTGGCTCCACCTCCCGCTCCACCCACCGGGATGAACTCATCGTCATTGGGATTGATGGCCGTGGCCGGAGTCAGGAGCTCTTCCTCCAGAAGAGCACGATTGTTGTTCTTTAAGGCATTCTTGTGACGAGAGCGACGCTCCAGGTACTCTTGGGCAAAGCCTTTGGCCTGTTTGCCCTCACCAATGTAGCTCTTGACGTAGTCATTCACCTGGAAATCAGGGTGAATAGATACAATCACATTAGTTTGGTCAAATAATGAAAGCAAGCACGAGTTGAGGTGGACAAGTTTCTTTCCTTATTGGAACAGAAAGTGTTCGAAAATGGAGTAAAAAGAGTCGAGCACGGATGTTGAAAATTTGCTTTGTTTTCGTTGTCGTGGACTTCTTCTTTTACTATTACTTTTTCTGCCTCTGTCTCGAGATATGGCATACATCTAAGAATTAGAAGTTGACGGATTTGGCTACTTGCATTGAAGAACATGTCAAAGTCCTCAAATATGGAAGCTCAAAAAGCGGATCAATATTTTCCCACGCATTTGACTTCAATTGCTAATAGGTTTGTTTCAACTATGTCTTCAGGACTTTTTCATGACACGGACAGGTAAACGCAAAGAATCATTCTTATCTTATCAGAAAAAAAAGTCATTCGTCCGTCAAAAAGGTGGAAATCAGTCAAAAATCAATGTAGCAGACTATTTTTCACGTGTAAGAATAGGGCAAATTTATGATTTTGCTTTTTAGCACTTGGATAGAAAGTAAAAAAATATTGATCCAGTGATGGTTTTTGAGACTGATGGTTTGGCTTTAATCATTAGCCAAATGAACGCGTTGAGGGGTGGTTATGGAAACTCAGTTAATTAGTGATTAAAAGCGATGTTCGGTTACTATTCTCACCTCATAAGGGCTTTCGATGTCATTGAGGAAGGCCATAAAAGTCGGGATATCGAGATTGGTATTGAACTGCTCCAAAGCCGAGAGACACCAACCCTCGAAGGCGTTGCCTTTGGCATTATTGGCCTTTCCGGCCTTATTCTTTCCACCTTTCTTGGATGCCTGCGGCTGATTCGCGGATTGCGAGCTCGTGGTGGGTGGAAGCTGCGACTGCGCTTGGGCACCTTGCTTTTGATTGGACCGCGCGGAGGAAGGCGGCACATCCTCCCAGAATCCCCCTCCATTATTGTTGTGACCTCTGGCTGATTGTGATTGATGGGGCGGGGCTTGAGCCGGACCACCACTCGTTCCAGCCTTGTGGGCCCAACTTAGATTGGCGGCCGCCTTGCCCCACACCGAGGCTGCGGACAAGCTCATCTCCTGTCTTGACTTCCTCTCCAATTTGAGGTGCTCTTGCCGTTCTCGCTCGATGCGGGCTTCTTCCTCTTGGATCTCGGCCAGTGACTTGACGGGTCCTTGGTTTGGAGCCCCATCGCCCGTGAAACTGGGCCCATTGGCGGACGTGGAGGCCCAACTCGGTCGATTGGCTTGCTGGCGTCGACGCATTTCTTCCTCTTCCCGCATTTGCTGCTCCCGAATGACCCGCATTTGCTCCTCTCTGAGCATTTGTTGTTCACGCTCGCGTTTTTCCTCCAGTTTCTGGATCTCCATCAGACTCATCTTGCTTTGAGCCTCCTCTTGATTCTTCTTGGCCCATGGAGCCAATTTGGCTTGATGTGAGGTCTGCTGAGCGGCGAGGAACTCTTGTCTCTGAAGCTCTTCCATCTTCAGGTGTTCCCTTTGCTCCTCCTGGAATGATAACAAAAGTAACCGTTTGACGTTCAGTAATGTCTAATTTTTCCCTGATCATGTAATGATGCATTAAGCACCACCTTCGGGAAGAATTGGTGAGAAAGAAGAGTTGTAATATCAATGATTTAAAATTAAAATATCATAAAAAAAAGAATATATCGTTTAAAATGCGCACTTTGCAAATATCATAGAATAGAATAATATTATAGCACATATAATTTGGACCAAAATTCCACATCAACCCTTTATTCAGGGGCTAGTCAGATTCTTCAACAAAAATTCAATGGTGGATCAACTGTAATCTAAATTGCAAACTTAACAAATCTATAAGTCTTTCATCTTGACCTGCTAAGGATCCCCATTTCCAGTAGCGGCGAGGAAGTCCACAAAATTAAAAAATAAAAAAAGCAAAATGATTTTCAAAACGGTGAAGCTAAAAAATGAAAAAAAAGTTATAGCTGAACTACATAAACTCACTAACCCCTGCGTACAATCACACAACTTGCAAACACTATCTTCAATCAGCATTACGGCATCATCATTACCTGAAGCTTTTTGAGCGCCTCCTTCTGCTGAGCCTTGGCCTCCTCGTTCAACTCCTGCTCTTTGGCCACCGTCATGGGCTCATCCGGTCGGACGGTTCCCTGCATGCCCGGGATGTAGCGGTTCTCCGCCGCTTGCTCGGCGGCCCGCTTGGCCTCCTTCTGGCGGCGCTTCTCCTCGGCCTTCCGGCTCTTCTTGTCCTTCTTCTCGTTGGAGCGGGGCTTGACGAAGTCTTCGGCCGACACCTCGTTATCAATCGGAATGTCGGGTGGGGGGGCCACTTTGTCACTTCGGAGGTGTGGTACTGAATGAATTTTGGTGTGTGGTGCTTTTGGCTCATCGGGAGCATAATCCTCGGATGATCCGTCCTCGACGTCCTCCTCTTTTGGATTGTAGTCCTCTTGGTTGTTGTCCTCCCAAACACTGGTCTAAAATTGTGAAAGTCGGAATTAGGCATTAGTGCAACACAAACGTATCAACTATTGAGTCGTTCACCTTAGTTTCTGGAGGGAATTGCTCCGATGTCGTGGGTGTTTCCCAGATGGAACGCCCTCCAGCTCCCCCTTCCAAATCCCCGCTACTCGGAGTCCGTTGGGCATTGAGCCCGCCAAAGCTGGACAATCTCTGATGTTGGTCATGGTGCTGCTGTTGACGGTCGTGATGGCCTTCAAAGCTGGATTGATTGCCTTTCTCACTCTGAAGTTGGCTCAAGAGCGACTGGATGGCATCGTAGCTACTACCATTCGACGAGGAAGGCGGTCTTTGAACGGATTCCGGCCCAGGCGAGGTAGAGGCGATGACTGAGGTGGGGACTTGGTGTTGATTGTGGAAGAGGGTGTGGGACGAGCTGGAATTACTCAGACTCGGACCAAAGCCCGTGTGCTCGGGAGATTCATGCTGAGCTCGCTGCTGTTGTTGTTGTTGTTGTTGTTGAATATGGAGCTTTAACGGGTCCATAGGCATGTCTGCGGGCGTGTTGGGGTGTTGTTGTTGTTGTTGATGGCGATGATGGGCATCAGGATGGAGGAGAGATCCTCCCCCCAGAGTGGGATGCGGCCCGTTCTGCGAGAACAAAAGGTTGTTGAAGAGTTGCTGAGGATCTTGCAATCTGGCCGCCTGTTGAGACGGTGCAGATTGTTGTTGTTGTTGTTGTTGTTGTTGTTGTTGTTGTTGTTGTTGCTGTTGTTGTTGTTGGTGATGAAGTTGCTGTTGCAAAGCCAAGAGTTGTTGCTGTCTCTGCTGCAAGAGTTGTTGCTCTTGTTGACGGCGTAGGTGTTCCAGGATCATAGCTTCTTCTTGGATTTTCTGTGCGTCAATTGGACCAGGTTGAACGGTGACACTGAACGGGTTGCCTCTGAAGATTCGGGTCATATCCTTCAAGGACAGAAACTGATGGTCGCAAGTCCGACGAATCATTAGGTCATTGGGGAAGTAGCCCAGGCTATTCCATTCCAGCATGTCCGAAGTGGCAAAGGGGCCCTGGGTCTGTCTTTGAGGATCCAAATAGATCCATTGAACGTTGTCGGATCGAAGGCCTTCGTCTTCAACGGCAGGAGCCTGATATTGTGATGTTGGAACCTGTTGATATTGGGGGTGTGGCGGTTGATGATGGGGTGGCTGCTGTGGTGGTTGCTGAAGGTGGGATTGATGGAGCTGAGGACTGTGTTGAGATGTGGTCCGTTCCGATTTCGAGGTCTGAAGCTGTAGACTCAAGTGATCGAGGTCATCATCGTCCACGAGCTTACTCACCAGATGGCCGGCATCCAGGTGGGATCCAGGCTCTTCACTGGTCTGATCGCGATGATCATGGTTATCCGGCAAGCTCGGTGGACGCGGAGCTTGTGATTGGGGTGGCTGCTGCTCCAAATCCGGAATGTCTTCTGAATGAACCTCTTCATCAGCCCCTGGTCCAGTGGATCGATCCGACGACGACTGTTTCTCTTGGGCCTCACTGGGTGTGGGATCCTTGGAGGCTGAACTGGCCGAGCTGGGCCCATCCCGCCCATTCACGTCGGGCAAATCATCCGGGTCGATTTCCACCTCGACCACGTTTTCCTCGTCATCAGCCCAATCTAATGGACCCTCTTCTTCCCCCGAGTCGCCGCCATTGATCCGCAAGGCTTGGAATTTTCCCGACGCGTCAAACGTGCCCCCTTTGCCCGTGCCACTCTCCTCACTGGCCCATTCGGGTAGGTTCTCAGATTCGTTTCTATAGCGCCGTTGGCCTAACCCGGAGCCATGATGGCCGCCACGACCGCCACGACCCACTCGACTGAATCCATCACTGCCTGAAGGTGGGTCTTTCCAACGGGGATTTCCGCCGGGCGGGACCGATCCGTTCACATGGTCGTTGAATCGTCCGCGAGCGAAAGCCTCCTCGCCGCCCGAGCGCTCGCGCCACGTGGGTCCCGTGTTCCAACGGCGGGCGGCATTGTTGGAATTGGAGGCGGCGCTCCGCCATCCTCCGCTCTCCCCGTCGTCCTCGCCGGTTTTTCGCCAATCATCGTACGGAGCTCGGGAGTAGTTCTTACGGGTGGCCAAAGTGGGATCCTCCGCACCCCCGGGACCGGGTCGATCGAACCAGCCGCCTCGGTCGCTGAGTGAACGATCAAAGCCTCGACCTACAAGGAACAAAGGGTATTTCAGATCCAAATCGAGCCAACTGTATTGACGAGCTTTTTGAGTGTCTGGCTGGATAGCGCGGATGGGCGCCATGAAAAACCAAGTGACGTGGATATCGGTCGTATGAGCTCTATGTCTCGTATTTAATGGGTCGGACAATGAGCGGGCTAATTCATGATATCGTATCATACTATCTGGCCGAGGCTATGACTCCAATGGATTGAAATGGCATGGACATCACGGTTTTCTGGGCATGACATGAGTCACATAAAAAATCCATCACCCGTCATTTTCGTCCAACAAACCAAGTGAACCCCATAAATCTATAACCGCCATGTATTTCTGAGACTTGACTAGCGGGCCTTTATTCTGCGGCTGGGTTGGGACACGGCGAGCACGGAATTCGGAAAAATGGACCTCGGAAGGGCAGTGGCATTTTATCTAAAGAAAGCTAAATCAGTCCGAAGGATCTAAGGACGGGAGTGATGCCGTCAGGGCTTCATTCAATGGACATAGTCAACTACCTTAGGTTGGAAACGAAAGTTTGGCCGCATAGCACCCGACTAGGTCAACAGTCAGGCCCAGGGGTGGGGGTGACTCACCTCGGCCCCGTGTGGCGGGTCCTAAGCCCAGAAATTCCTCGTCCTCATTGACACTCCGATGGCGTTCAAAGCCCCGCCCGCGACCCACGACGCTGCCGGGCGGTCCAGTCCCGCGTAGACCGCGGAGTCCCGCGCCGGCCCCGCCGCCCCGGCTCAAAGCCGCCCCCTCGAGCGGCAAATCCTTGCGGTAGATCCGCAAACTGGTGTCGGAATTCACGCCCTTCTGCCAGGCCCGCTGTTCCTCCTCGGACATGGAGGCCTGGAGATTTAACGGAGGGGCCGGGATCTTGTTCCAGAGCTTCATTTCGACCAGTGGATCGTCGTCGGGCAAGGCCACGCCCAACCGCATTCGATCCCGATCCTTGAGCATGTACTCGTCGAACAAAGCCAACATCTCTTCCCGCCCATAGCGAAACTCGGCCAACTTGAAACTGGCCACCCGCCCCCCGGTCCCCGGGGCCACCCCGGGGCCCGAGCTGTGCGGCCAATGGGACGCGGGGGCGGACGTGGGGTGAAGCATGGACCCATCCCACGGGCCCCGCGAGCCCGTGGCGGCGGCTGAACCCGCCTGATGGCTGCCATTGGCCTCGTGGAACGTGTCACGGAGCCACTGAGGACCGAATTGAAGACCTCCCGTTTCCGTCATGCTCGATGGATCGATGGATGAATGGCTCGATCGGCCTCAAAGGCGGCAGATCCGGGCCAAAATCGATACTGGGCCCCGGAAGAACGCCCAATCAAATACGGCTAGCTAATCCAACGGCTAGCGATCCAATCCCAGGGGCAACCCACGGCGGCTCGAATCTCGTCCAGCCAGATAGAGTTGGGGAATCACGGCCAGTCCAGGCGTGGCGTCTAGTAGGATGGGTGGGTAATCCAGTCCGCTGCGGGTTCTCAATCTTGGGAACAAGCCTGGAGTGAGTGAGTCAATCTCAAATATGGCAGAGCCAACACAATCCCAGAAGAGGAACAAGACAGAAGAACCGAATAGCGAATAGTGCACAGGGAAGAGTGAAGACTCGATGGGAATGGGTGTCTGTCTGTCTGACGGTCGGTGTGTTCAGAGCTACGTCTGATCAGAGTATCCGTGTATGTATGTGTATGATCTGGTAGGACGAGTAGGACCGAGGGACCGAGGTACGAAGGCACGGAGGCACGCAGGGGGGGAGCGTTGCCCTGGGCCTTTTTCTGCGCCGCGGATAAAAGGTCAGATTAGAGACCTATAGCGATCAGAGAAACATCCCCGTGGACCGAAAAGGCCCATGATTTTCCCCGACCCATGAATCTCTATGACTCAATGGGCACCTTGATTTCCCATTAAAATTTCATGGACTGGTTTGACATCCAGTTCAGACATCTGGTTCTTCCCTAAAATGTATTTTTGGTTAATAGTTCACATCCTTAGTTTAGGTCTGGCCCAGGGATTGTGTGGGGAAAGTTGAAATGTGGTAGCCGACCTTGGCTCAAAAAATTACGCATTGCCAGTTTAAGGGTTGAAACTCCCAAAACTTTCAGGAAAAAGCACCCAGTGCCAGTCATATTTCTTCAGCTGGTGCATGAAGTTGACGGTTGTGTGACGCACAGGCTTTCATGTTCCCAAATGGCCCGATTTTAAATTTGTGTTTCACTGACTGGGCTCATAAAAGGCCAGGCTTGGCCTGTGTTCAAAACTGATCAGACTGTGGCCCTGACATTTTGTGGGGTGCATTCAGTCCCAGGCCCAATCACGCTGATGACAGTTGATAATGTCAACTTAAACTGAAGGATGGATGGATGGGATGCTCCATAAGCCTTCAATAGCACAAAGACAAGCAGGAGGATATTTTGCTCCTTCAATTTTGACTTGGTTGATCATTAGGAATTCAAATGATTAATCAAACGAGCAACCAGAGGAAGAAATTGTCAACAAAATTATAAATGTCCCCTGCCACTTTAATTTAAAAGTTTTTCATTTCCAATAGCTAGTTACTGTACAACCATGAACCCTTGCATCCAGCCCCAAAAAAGAATAAGGGCTTCCATGCTCAAAGTCTATGCCAGACAAGGTATTTGTTTCTTTTTCGCTTAATATATCAACAATAAAATTGCCATGAATCTGCATCCAATATAAGACGCCAAAAGCCAAAATTTGTTCCAAGATTGGGACTTCACATGACCAATGTCAAAGAAATTAATTCAACAACCTGGAAAATTCGAATCAGTTTAACAGATCTATCTCAAAATTATGCTAGGAAAACTCGGTTCAAACTTCAGAGTCGTAACCTAGACCTATTTCTGAATAATCTAACAACAGATATTTCAACTCTATTATTGCAAAAAGTTCACTACAAAAAAGAGCAATAAGAAGACCAATACAGTGGGGTAGAAAACTAAATTCTGTCAAAATGAAAGTTCAATGGAAAAGTCAATTATTTCACATGTGAAATTGTCATTTGTATGATACTCTCTAGCAACTATCTAGTTCATCAATGGCGGTTTAGTTGAAATCATGGTGAAGACATCCCGATTCTGATTATTTGTTTACTTATCATATAGATCTCTATGTCCAATACACACCTCAATCTATTGGCATCACTGAATGTGCCATCGAATGGGTATCTTAGGTTACGCCAAGATTGCCACGACCGTTATTCAAACTCTAGTAGCAATTCTTCGTGAAGGGTGACTCTATACAACGACACCTCAATTTCGGCTTGACACACCAGTAGCCTTTTTCATCGACATCTTAGATACTCACTCGTGGCATGGTAAAATTGAAAATAGAATATGATTTGGTTGGTTGTAAACAAAAACAGTAATCACACATAACAAGGAGAGCACATTTCCGTCACTTGACTTATTTGAAGTGTAGAAATAGTGCGCTTCCACCACATTCATCCAGCGCCTTACGCCAAGTACAGCTCCAGTCACAAAGAAACGGGTCAGGGTTTGAAACGTTCATGCTTAAAAGCCAAAATCTTAAAAATTATATTAGCAAATAGAGCTCAAACCATATATTGAACATTAGAAACCACTTTTTTATCTTAAAAACACACATAAAGTACTAGAAAAGAAGAAAAATGGTAAAAATATGCTTAATTTGGAAATAGATTGTACCAAACCAAATGAAGTGCTTAAGCCTGAATGATTTGGCCTTGAATGGCCACTGATATGAACGGAAATGAGTAATGCGCAAATCGATCAGGATGGCGAAATAGCCAGGGGAAAAAAACAAAATCTTGCAAGATTGATATACTATGCGCAAAAACAAAGTTGTTTATTGTTGTTTAATAAATTAATGTAATCAGGAGATAAGGCATGACACATTGAGGATGTTCGATTATGAAATGCCTCTCATGATACGACAAAAAGTCCAGAGATCGTAGAAAGCCCGTTGGATCGTCACCTGACTTATTGACTATTTTTAGGATCCACTGGATCCAGGTATTGTTGTTCCAAAACAGAGGGAACAATCATGAATTACTCATTGACGTTCGAATTGTTACTCTATGTGAATGTCTTCTATTTTGGGCTGTACTCATGCTTGGAATTCGCTCTCATTGTCTATAAAGCCTTCAATTTACCGGCCTACCAATTCAGTTCCAAGAATCTCATCAATGATCTCATTCTACTCACATTTTTGGTCATTTTCGAGACCATTCGATTGATTTTGGGACAAAAACATGAAGCAGTAAGTTACGACGGTTTTGTTCAAATGAGAGAAACAAAGTGTTGTATGTTGCATAGTTTTGTTTGCTTCTATTACTTTTGTCTGACGTCACAGATTGTACGGACGTCACTGTGTTTATCTTGATCAGAAAGATAGACTAGTCCTGGTAGGCCTTATGCAATGAGGGTCTAGATGGTCTAGATATTGAAGCATCCTCAGTTATTATGACTTATTACTTCTTGCCTCACTTTGCCTGGAATTGTCATCTGTCTTCAAAAACAAAACAATGTGTTNGTGTTTTGAGAGTTTTCATCTGGCCCACTAGGAATTGCTTTTTGAGAATAAATAGCGTGAATTTGTGGGTAATGATATTATAGCATAAATTTGGCTACGATCCTGAGAAAATTATTCATTACCCACATTACAAAGCACCTGCTGCTCCTCTTTCTTTAAACCACTTGACCTTTTCCTTGATTGGCTCAAGCACGAGGCAATATGGTCAATGGAATCAGCCGCCCAAAATGTATGAACTGTCATGTGCAATAGCATTTTCTTTCAAAATTATGTCAAGCGATGGCTGAGATATAATTTTGGTGCATCAATGCCTTTCATTTATCTCACATTAATTTTTGGGCAAATCCACTATTGCCAAACACCTTTCTTGTCTGAATTTGACAGCAAATCCTTGTTATGCGCTTGAATTCAAAACACATTGCCCTCACTTTCCAATGTATAGAGTTTTAAGTTAATGTCCATCTCTTTTCCAGACGGACTTTGACAAGGACCTGAATGCGGTGTTCCGCCTCTTGGTCCTCACCGTTCCCAACATGTATTTGGTAGCATTTTTTTCTTTTTGGCAGACCTATGTGACTCGATTGGAATTGGCCTTGGGCGTGATCATGCTCATCTTTCAAGGCAGTCAAATGGTGGCCTCCTTTTTCGTTTTAGGCCAGAAATATTGGCCTCGAAAGTCCAACAAATCCTAAAAATCCGAGCATCAACTCGCCCACTTGCCAAAGATCCGTCCTTCATAATGCTTCTGATTTTTTGCACAAAATATGCCGAAATAAAGCGCGTAGGTGATGGATTTCGGTGTGTAAAGATATATGCCACAAATCTAATTATTACCAACATTGTTGTATTCGCAGTTATTCTGACAAGAGCAAGAGCACGAAGGGAGTAGTTGTGATACAAAAAGTCGCGCGGGAAGAACGATACGCGTGCTTCATAGGATCCCATTCGTGAGGTATTGGAACCCGTCATAGATCTTGGTGGTGAGGGAGTAGATGGACTGCTCGACCATGCTGTCCACTAATGCGTGGAGTTGGTCTTCGGTCAGGTTCATGTGAAATCGAGACTTCATACTTTGGACTGCCGATGCAGACGAATTGAAGCACGGCAGTTGCGAGCCTAAAAAGGAAATACATTGATTATTCTATTGACAATAATTCTAAACAATTTTTTGCAGTAAATTCGGGGTACTTGCAGAGACTTCAATAAACGCCAGTCACTCGCGAAGAAACATGAACCGCGTTCAATTAATTGAAGCAGGATTTAAGTCAGACTTGGGACAAGTTTTTCACTAAAACTCCTGATCAACCCTAAATTCAAGGGCTAGTCAGATCTGCCAACTTATATTCGTTGGTCGATCAAATTATATATGAAAAAAATTTTCAACAAAATGAACAAAACTTTTCGTCTTGAACTGCTGGGAATTGCATTCCCAGTAACGGTAAAGAAGTCCGCAAAAAATAAAAAATAGTCCGAAGCGACGTGATCAGAATCATTATCAGTCGTTAGAATTGTGAAATGCGAGAATTGCCTTCCTTGCACATTTAACAAGACATTAAAAGAATCAGGCCGGAGGGAACGATAACTCGTTTAGCTTTTTTTCACGTCCTCAGCGACAAAATCGAGATCACACGTACCTGCTCTCATGATGTCTACAATGGAGGTGATTTTGTCCGAGTGTTTCTTGGCCGCCACGAGGCCTTGTAATATCAGGATTTTGAAATACTTAAACATATCACTGTCTTGACCACCCATGACCTGCAAACCAAAATAAGTATCCTTGTTTTTAGCCACACCAACCAACTTGTGTCATGACAAAAACAACCACCCCTACCTCAACGAATTCCGGCGTGAGTTTAAATGGCGAGTTCTCGAAGCCCAAATTCCGAGGCGAGGAAGACAGGATGAATCCGTAGTCAATATGAATAATATGGCCTTCATTGTCCAAGAGAATATTCCCATTATGACGATCTTTCACCTGTATTAGATACGAGACCACGCAATATCCGGCACAACTCTCCACAAACTTCCGCTGAGCAGTCAGGAAGCCTTCGGAATTGGGCTCACCGAACTCTTGTTTGAAATACTCGAAAAGCGACATCTTGCTATGCTTCTTGATCTGATGCAGGGACACAGTATTCAGTACGGGTTCCAACATGCCGGAATCACTGGAGAGCACCAAGATCCGATAGGGTCGGATCTTCAGAGGTACGTGCTCTTCCGTCCAAATGCGTTGAAGCATCACCAACAACTGATAGGCCATGAGTTCTTGCCGCAAGTCATCCCCGCATTTCACGATAACAGACAACAATTGCCAACGGGGCAAATGCCCGTAGGGAGAGGACTCCTTGATCCGTTTGACCTTGTCTGCCCAAGGCTCCTTGAGAACGGAGGCAGATGGGTCCTCGGGATCGTGACGAAATCCCGAGGGAGCGTCCTTGAGACACTCGGAGAGTCGCCGGCGGATATCGCCCGCCGCCACGAAGACGGGTTCCCGCGAGTCCGTACTGTCAATGCTCATCTGGGAGATGGTATCACGGTCGAGATTGCGCCGATATCGGCCCGGATATTGCTGCAGGGTCCACTCATCGTCGTCTTGTGACCAGCAATCCGGAGAATCCACCTCCATGGTCTGCATGTAGAAGTTGTGATGCACAGCCAAGGAGGACAAGGATGAGGACTCGACCAGGCCATGGCCGTGACTGGTCGACGAGGAGGACGAGGAATTGGTCTCCGAGGAGTGATCCGGAGGGTTGATCTGTTCTTCACTCCGCACATGGCGGAGGTTGCCGGTGATCTTCTCGGGTGTGGGACTCGTGTCCATATCACAGGTTTCGACCACTTCCACGTAGATGATGTAGGGCGCCTTGTCCTTGGAGTTGAGGACCGAGGCCGCTTGGGGCGGGATTCGAACCACAAAGTGTTGGAGATCTTGGGAATGCACCGGGATCCACACGCGGGCCGGAAGATTCAGATTGAGGAGAGTGAGTTCGGCCGACAACCGTTGGGTTTTGGCCTCCTTGTCCGACAAGGTCGAGAGCAGACGCCCGATGCCGATGAGCACCTTGATGAATTCTTGCTGAGGCGCCAATCGGGGAGCACCGCATGAGCCTGGAGGAGCATACAGAGTAACGTACGGATAACTCGGGACATGGAAACAGTGACTTTGTATGGAAAGATCTGGCTTTCAAAGCAGATCGATTAAGGGCGGCTTGACACTAGGATGGAAAACGATGGATGTACCAGTCTTTTTGTTCGACTTGATTACGGTGAAAGACAGGAGTCCTCTGTTTGAGTCAAGTCTTTTGCCGAACTCGCAAATCCAGCACTGCTCCAACTTCCATCCTCAAACCGGATTCAATCACGGTTTTCCATCCTAGTGTAAAGCCGCCCTAAGTTTGGGCCCAAATTGTAGCTTGGGGAATTCAGAAGAGGCGGTCAAAGTGATGCACTAAAGATCACACAAAATTCAAATTTTACTCATGGGACAATCTTTTGACGATGCAACTTTCAAACGAACCATTTGACAATTCAATGGTATGAAAATGGCTGGTGGCCTATAATGACAACGATCTAGTTTTCATCCATTGGAAAAGGGAATCCAAGTTGCTCCTGTTTTGGAGGGAAACTTGTTGGAAGTCCAATTGTTGTAGTCCGCACATAGGGTAAGTTTTTAGGGGGATAGTTGGGGATAAAAAATGATCACCTTCCGTTCATAGCAATTTTTTTGATCTGATCTGCCGCTCCAAGGATTGAAATAGTTGATGAATCAATGCATTTCGTATTACTTTCTTTATATTTGTACATTATGGCTTGACCTCGAAAACATAAAATTAAAACCAGAAAATTATTTTTCAAACTTTCATAACCCGTTTGGTTCTTTTTCACCTATTTTTCAAACTTATTTTCTCATTCTGGAACATTCTTAGCCCTTAGGTCATTTGATCATTTTCTGCTTCCTTTTTAACTTGTTTTTCTTTTTTTGGGGGGGACATTTCGATTTACTTCCGCCCAACATGATCATATGAAAAATATGAAATATCAAACCCCTAGCCATAAGTTATCAGCAATCGTATCAAATTCAACGGCTTTTTGAGTTTGAGAAAGTCAGCAAAAACAGGAGGTGCAGCTCAACTAGCCATACCTGCCTGCCATCATGGGTTTGATTTGATCCAAACTAGGCTCTAATCCAAACAAAAACCATTTAGTGATCAAAAGCGACATAAACAGTAGCGCTAGGTTCCAGAAAAGAATCAATTGTGTACCACAACATTTGTGTCAAGTAAAAAAAGTGCCGTTAATACGTCAACCATTGAAAGAAAGAAATTAATTCCTTGTCAATAAAATGTGGAAACTCACTGGATAACCTAATAAACTCAGTGGTGTGCTTAGCATTTTTTAACGAAAAAAAACGCAAAGAGGGCCAAAAACAAAACCAACTTTTCTTTTGGCAAGTGTGAGATTTTTTTTTTGCATTTTTGCAATTATTTTTGTTTTTTTTTAATACTTTTTCCGTTTTCTAATGCGGTTTTTTTTGCATTTACCCCAATTTCAAAAAATAACATTTCGGTCCAAAAGGCATCTTTTCATCGATGTCTAGTTATGGTACATGGCCTATTTCAATATTGGGCTTCGATTTTATCCATCAAAACGATGATTAGACAGCCGGTAAAGATTTAATCTAAATATTTTTCATGGTCGCTTGTTATATTGTACTGACTTGATCCGTATCATTTGTACTCGGTTTTAGAAATTGTCAAGCTTATAAATAAAAATGTTTTCATTTTGGACATTTCAATCCGTCACAAATTTGTGCCAAGATATTTTTGTTTTGTTTGACATCAGTCACATAAAAAACCGGAACATCAGCGTGGTTTCAACCACTTCTTGCCACGTGCCTCTTCATTGTACCACATGTATCGTTTTGTTAAAGCAGGATCAACTACCGTATTTTTAATCGAAAAACTGTGTCTGATCGTTCTATAGCCCGATGAAAACGTTCGATATTTGCACAGTGGTGAATCATTCTTCACTTAGGTGGACTGACATGAATCATTTCATTCAAAGCCTTAAAAAACACATTCCGTGGAATTTGCTGCAATATGATTTTCTTCAGCCAATAATATCCTGTATGTTCCATAGAACCTCTCCATTGTTTCCAACTTCCTTCCTCTCGTTATCGATTGTCTGCGAATTGGCAGTTCTTCAATGATACCTCAAGCACTATTTTCGACACAAAAAGTCTCTCACATCCATCCACTCTCATCACTTCATCAGAACATTTTCCGTCGATTCTCTACCACAAAGTCCAAACCGCTTTTCCACCCGCTAATCCTGCCATCTTTCATCCCCGTGCGCTGGTACTTACAATGAGTCCGGTTGCCTCGGAGATCGTTGACGGCCGCTTGGCACGATTCAAAGCAACTACAACCGTTGTCGAAGGCTCGACCCGAGGTCAAGTCACCCAAAGCCAATCGTGGCTTGAGTTCCGGGTACAACCGAGACAAGGTGGACGGCAACAGATGGGTCTGATGCGGGTGCGGTCCCTGATGACCGCCTTGGAAATGGACATTATAATGCGGATGGCCGTGGTAGGGCTTCAGATAGGGCGAATTCATCAAGCCTGTGGCGTCCGAGCGGGACCGCACATGAGTCTTCTTATGACCCATCAACGGGTACAGGTTCTTCATCCGCCCATTGTGGCTCGGGTGGAATTTATCCACCATGTCCACGAATCGGGCCTCCAAAGCCGCGGCCTTGGGCATCAATTCGCCGGATAGGATCAATTGCCGCAGTTTGGCCGCATGACCCTTCTTCTTACAATGCACACTCGCACTTGAGCCGTACGCCTCCAAAAGCCAAGCGCATTGCAACGAAAAATCCACACTCTTGCGGCACCGATGAATCAAGTACGGGTGCAACACTTCCGCCACTTCGCGATGCATCAGATACATATTGACCATTTGCGGCAAATAGAACTCCAGATCTTGGTCCGAGTACGTGAACAACTTGTTGCCAATGTAGCCCAACACCCCGGGTTCTTTCGATTTGAAGGCGTAGGCCATGGCCATGGACGAGTCAAAGAGTTTGCTCTCGAACAGCCGGAGGAGCCAGGATTTGGAAATAGCGCCCAAGGGACACGCCGGCGGGGGCGGCGAGAGGTTGGGCGAGCCCGGCAGCAACTCTTGAGAGGCCACGCCCGACGACCCGCTGTGCAAACTCTCCCCGATGCCGGAGGTGGCCAAGGAGGTGCGATCCAGATCCAGGACCTGGACCGAAGAAGGGGAATCCATACTACTGAGGAGGAGGAGGAGGAGGAGGAGGAGGAGGAGGCCACTCACTCCTCACTCACACGCAATCAAGGCACGCAATCAAATCACGGGAGAGCCCAGCACAAGCTCGTTCACTGGCTAAAACACGTGAGTCGTCATTGTTATGGCTTCCCGGAGATCATGACTTATGACGTCAAGCCAATCACGGTCAATCAGGACACGCCTATTGGGGACACATGGCACCGATGCTGGGTGACAAGTACGAAGGGACACGACGTCGTCTCCAACCGAGCTAGTAATAGTCCTTCTGGCCACAAGGTACTAATGTCAACCAGACCTTGGAGTGAGTGGCGTTCACCCACTGCTCACACACGCCTCTGCCCATGGACTAGCGACGCCACTCTCTGGCGGACGCTGGCCGGCCGGCAGCAGCGCAAAGGCTGCGAACAAGGACCAAACGAGAGCTAGGAGGAGGAGGAGGAGGAGGGCCCTTGTCTCGCTCTGCGGCGCACCTTGGCCGAGATTCGGGCCAGCAGGAATCTGCCTCCTCCCTTATTGAACCGTCCTGCTGGCTGGCTCCTGGGGGCCCTGGAGGCCCTGGAGTCAGTTGGGAGCCTCAGAGTGGAGGGACGGGTTGGGTTTGAGCATTGATCCGGGCGAGTGTTGGACATAGGGATGGGTTCAAGTCTGAGTCCGGGTTTACTATGAGGAAACCTATGCCTGCTTGGAGCATAATTATCCCAGGACAGCTTGAGAAATGGACTCAGAGTGGTATTTCGTTTCTCCTCGAATGTTCATGTAGTTGTTGATTGTTACAATCATTAATACAGATAAAATGTCTGCAATCTGTTTTCTGTACTGTATTAATGAAAAGATGTACATAAGTACTTTGAGTTCGCTTTGTTATCAAGGTGTTTTAGACTTTGTACATTCCATCTAAAATTGCAAAACCCGTAGGTTAAATTGTACTTAACACACAATGCTGTGATTAAGAAATTTTCTCCGAGCCATACAGTCATGACAATTGCTCTTTTGAACAACTGTCCTGTCAATTTATCTTTTAAATGACTTGTCCTAAGACAAAGATATAATCAAATTTCTATTCCTTTACGTGACAATAAATGCCTCCATCACACTAAAATTTGGCATGTGAGTTCCTTCAACTCATATCTATTCATTGTTATTAAGAACCACTCAGTCACTCAATTGTGATCCAATGTAAGAAAAAAAATGTGCAGCTGAATGCCCAAGTGAAGATCTCCATGTATTTCGCACTTCTTGTCTTGGTAAATTACAACCATCTATTTTTGGGGATTAGTCTACCCGGCAGCTTGAGCTTGAACCCGAAGAAATGGACTCGATCAACGCTCGACCCATCACAAGGGAAAGGGAGTAAATTCAAGTTCTGTTAAGGGAGTCAGCTCTTCTAGCTTTTAGTTAGGCTCTGTGGGCGGGCGGCAGCCCTGAGTGGCTGGTGGAAATTCCTGAATAATTTGTTCTCCTTATTCTTCCTGAATCCAATCGCGAACAGGCCTAGTGACTCAGGCGATTGCTGGCTAAATGAAGATGACATGAGTCCTTCTCATGAATCGTTTTAATGCGTGGATGTTCGGCAGCAGGATTGAGACTTTTGTCTGCCTGAGAGACATACATGTACTTTGATTGGTCATCGTGTTTGAGATTCTCATTAGCAGAGAGGCTTGAGAAATCTTCAGATGTTAAGTAATCCCAGGTTCATTGCCCGAAAGGAGTTGGCCCTGAATGGACAAAGCGGAATATTTTTTAAAGATCAATGGATATTTTGTATTCGACCTTGGAAAGTGGAAGCGTGTATTTGTAAGGATATACAAGTGTATGTCTTATGATGTGCGGATACTTGATACACTTGAAGGCATATTGACGCATTGGTTGTTTACCTCCACAGGCAATGGTGTGTGACTATCATTCCAATAAAAATGTGGAAAACTAGCGCCTCGTCACACAAATAGGGATGCTAAAAAATTGCATCACAGTGTTGTTTTATTTTGCACAATTCAAGTTTTCAATGATTGCATTTTCTTATGTCCGTGGTAACGTTCGTGCAATTACGACAATCAAGATAAAACTTCATGCCAAAGTATTTATTCTATGTACTGTTGCTCTTAGTGACGTTTGTTAATATTAGATGATTCATGGTTGAACATCCACCTATGGTGAGAAGCTTTTTTTTAGTTCATCGGCCCCGATCACGAAAGATTGGCATGGGGATTATTTATTCGGGTGTTCAATTTGTGACGTAATACTTTTGAAGAGGATGGACTAACAAATTTTTCTATTCACTTAATGACGAAAACGTTATCTCAATCTCATATCAATTCTAAATGAAGCAATGGGATATCCCAGCTCATATTCATATTCTACCCGAAATTCCAATCTCTCAGAATTGTTCATACTCACGCTAATAACCTTAGACTTAGAATCAATTTTGGCATAGCAAGTATGTTCAGATGGCAAATAGTGTTTCCAAAATATTTGATTCATCCTATAATCAAATAACCAAGTTAAAGAAAGAAACAAGCCAAGTTCAACCTTTTTTTTTGAAAAGGTAGTAAAGTATTGAATCAAGTGGTTGAGTGTTAAGGATGGTGAAAAATGTTCACAATGTCATCTAAGGTTAGTTTTTTTTTACATCATATAGCTCAAATACTTGAAGAAAGGTATCACAATATTGCAATGCCAGAACAAGTTTCAGGAGTATGGAGGAAATGTTGGGGTGGTATTTTGGCTTAAGGCAGTTTTATTTAAGAGAAGCTACCAATTCAGTATTCATTGCCAACCAATCTCAAGTTAAGTTTCAGGTACTAGCCACACCCACTGACAAATCTACCTTGTCAAGTGAACTTAACCAAGATTGAAATGTTGTAGGTGCAATTAAGAGAGAAACCATTTTAAGCTTGCTCAAACTATCAAGATTAGTTGCTTTGATACCCTAAGATGTATTGAAAATTTGCAAAGCCTAGCTGAAACTTTTCAAGTTAACACTTGACAACAGATTTACAGAAATAACAACAGATTTCTAGATTTAAAAATAGGTGACAACGCTTGGACAAATATACCACTGTGTAACTTATTTTGCTGACTGGTGACCCATCTTGGTGGAATCGGGACTTGCTTTAATATTTTTCATACCAACAGTTGATAGTTGGGGTAAAATGTGCCGCAAAAGATCTTCAAAATTCAAACGCACCTCAACATGGTTGAATGTTTAATTTAATGGTTTTTTATATTGATGTCTTCAGCGTATACTGTTCATATTTATTATTCGTCCAAATGTGTGTCAAATATCCAATCTAATAAAAAGAGCCAAATACTTGGTTCATACAGAATATGGAAGAAAATAAACAAAAAATGGTTGATTTGAGCTTTGCGTCGTTTGGTTTGGAAACACTCGTAAAATCAAAAATTATTTATTTGCACTTGTATGCCGACAAAGGTGGGCATGCTGGGAGAAATTGCTAACGTCTTTAAACGGTGGTTCAAGATAAAGACAAAAATATCGCGGTTAATCCTTAGTCACAAATCATGAATTTGGTCGTTAGACATGGCCTAGAGGTGTTTAAGTGAACTGATTTGCCAAACAGATCACCAGGCAAATGCAAAGCCAAAGCAAACAATTCTCTGACTCAACCTGTGTTGCGCATTTCATCTACAGAGCGACCACTATGTGTTAGAACGCAAGCTTTGGCAAGCTATAAATATGGATTTTTTTTAATTTCCCGCTTTTACTTAATGAAATGATATGATTGAACCTTCATTTCTAAGTATTTCTTAGTAAACAAAGTCTTTAATTGGGCGAACTATTCAAACTGCAAAGCAGAAAATGGAGAAGCGTGAAGCCATCCTCAGCCTTCATTCTGAGGGCAAAACTTGTCAGGAGATTGCTAGGACCCTTTCCAGCTTGAAGGTGACGAAGAGTACTGCCTGGTACACCATAGAAAGATACAAAGACACAGGAAGTGTGAAAAATAGGCCAAAGTCAGGACAACCTCAGTCCATCAAAACCCGGAAGTTAATTGAAGCAACCCGGAGCAAGATCAGAAGGAATCCAAAACGCTCAATTCGAAAATTGGCCTCAGAAGCTGGAGTGGGTCGAGAAAGTATGAGAAAGGTCATAAGGAAGGACCTTAAGATGAAGGCATATCACCTCCAGAAGAGACAATTGCTGAGTGCTGCCACGGTAACAAAGAGGCTATCCAGAGCCAAAGTTCTTTGAGACTGGATGAAGGCTTGGCCGGGAAAAAGGTACCATTTGGACAGATGAAAAAATTTTCACCGTGGAGCAAGCATACAATAACCACAATGACAGAATCTTGGCCAGGGACATTAAGAAGGTTCCTGTCAATAACAAAACCATATTTCGGAGGCAACACCCAGCCTCAGTGATGGTCTGGGCCGGAGTGACGTCATGTGGAAAGAAAACCCCCTTAATCTCTATCCCAGAGGGTGTAAAAGTGAACCAAGTACTTTATTTGGAGATGTTGACGGAAAAAGTTCTTCCTTGGGCCCAAACCCAGCACTGGGACCACTCTTACTGTTTCCAGCAGGACGAGGCACCCAGCCACACAGCCAACAAAGTCCAGGAGTGGTGTCAGAAATTTTTCCCCGAATTTTGGTCCAAGGAGATGTGGCCTCCATCCTCTCCAGATCTTAATGTTATGGACTATGCCATATGGTCCATACTGGAGAGGAAAGTGGGTGTCAAAACCTACAGCAATGTGGAGGACCTCAAGGTAGCTTTATTGGCTGCATGGGCTGATCTTGATGAAGAGGTCATACGTAGATCTTGTGGCGCAGCAAGGAAGAGGTTGAATGTGGTAATTAAGGCCAAAGGAGGATATTGCGAATGATGCAGTGAACTTTTTTGTACAATATGAACTTCTGATCATTAAGTTATTAAATGAAATTTTTGTACTACCTACAATTAGTTATATAATTACTGTTTTCTCCGTTCTAAAACATAGTTGTCACCTTGTAGAACTTTAAAACATTTTGAATATCAAAAGATAAATCAAAGCAACAAATCGACAATGAACCATGCTACATGTTAACTTTTAAACGGTCAACAGTGTACCCGAGAGGTCGGTCAGTCCTTTAGGAGAAAGATAAAAGTATCAAGTCTCCGTAAAGGATTATCAAATAATGATTGTAATCATCGATTAGCGTTAACCTATGACCCCATCAATGGCCTAAGAAGTATCCAGATCACAAAAATGACAGAAATTGCTCAGAGCTATGAACAAACACTAGATGACATCAGTCATTCAAGTTAACAGCAAAATAATCCAATGCTTTATTTAACGGATGACTATTCTTCTCAAGCTAGGGATTTGAGCCCATAATAATCCCTCTCTCTCACCAATCAGCTCCTGACTCATCCATATTTCCTCCTAGAATGGATCCCTCCCCACGCCATCTAGCCAACGATTCTAACAACTCGCTCCATTTGTTGTGTATGCTGTTCCCAGAGCAACAACAAAAATAAATCACCCCCGAACTACCCGCTCACGATGAGGCGTGGATCATCAGGGCGTGGCGGTCTGTACGCCAGTTTTGTCTCCTCCTCCTCCTCCTCGTCGTCGTCATCGCGACCGTCGTCGACCTCAGATTCGCTGAATCGACCTTATCGAGGGGCGGAAATCCCGCCGCCGTCCAATTTGAGCTCATCAGCACGACGAGGAGGTGGATTCCCGCCCCCAGCCTGCCTAGATTCACGGGCTGGTCCTGCGGCTAGTAGCGGTCTGTCCGTCCAAGACCGCGCTAGTTTCAACAACCCAACCCCAGGCATCAGTAAACACGGGTTCGTTGGGATCTTGGGATGGTAGCGCTTTGGATTGGGATGACGTCTGCCAATGGGTTGTTCTTCTTCTGGATGAAAATGAGATTCTGTTTGAAATGAACTTAAAACTCGCAAATCATGAATGTGAAGGAAGACAGTCTATTCAGGGTTGGGTAATAAGGAGGTTTGACAAAAAGAACGAAGTTCTTGAGGGTGACATATTTACGTGCAGTTCACAAAAAGAAGCCTGATATTGGAACCTAGGTTTTATAGCCGGATTGTTTCTTTATTAAAATACTGGGTTTTTATAGTAGTAATGAATGATGACTCTCTTATGAGCGCAATAAGCAATATCAATGCTCAGACATACAATCTTTTATCATTGAATGAACAGATCAGTATTTTGTTCCTGTTTGAAGTGGTTGGCTTGGCCATTAAGAAATCTTTTTCATTTTTTTTTTTTTTTAATATCGGTCTACGTAGGTAGTTCTCTTGATTATTTCTCCAATCAAAATCCAGCATCTCAAATTTTCCTTTGATTGCTTGAAGAGAAAATCACGAATAAGTAGAAAAATACAATATTGCACATTTTCCCAAAAAACGGTTACTCTATCCGCATCTTACTGCATCTTAAATTGCTTCTTGTAACCGGCATAATTGACAAAGTAAAAAATCTATTTCAATGGAAATGATTATCAAAGTCCTTTGGTTCACACCAATTTTCAGCAGTTTGGGTGATGTGTGTGTCCAAGCACCCAAAATTTAAATGGAACAAAACATATTGTTGAAAATGCTCAGAAATTACCCATCTAACTACATTATGTACTTTTTTACACTGCCCATGAATATATTAGTCGCCACAAACTTTTCCATTGAGGTCTCCAAATGTTCAAAAATACTCTTTAACTATACGATTTTAATGCGGTTCTCGCCAGTTTCCTTTATCCCAACCGTGTACAATATCTTTCTTTCGTCATTTAATCGGCATAGCCAAAAAGCCCTCAACCCAAAACCGGCGCTTGCATTTGATTTTAAATTTGAAAACATGGATGATGTACTGTTATTTTGTATATGACTGACATGCATGCTCTCTAGATTGTTAGACTTTAGAACCACTACATTGAATAGAATATATTTCCACTTTTAGATACTCGTCGATATCGTCAATCAATGCGTCTCATTTGAGTTGGCAAGAGACGCCCATTAAAAAGCAACGCACCGAAGAAGAGTACTTCAACGACGATGATGAAGAAGACCTATCCGCCAAGAAGCGCAAGAGTCAATCCGATGAGATGGACTTACCTTACCAACCCGCTCCCGGATCGCCCGGAGCGGCAGCCGCTAAAGAGGAGTCCGATTCCGAAGAAGACCCCTTGGACGCCTTCATGGCCAATCTAGAGCAGGATGTCAAGAAACGCGGCTTGAACAAGGTCGAGGCTTCGGTCACGGCTTCTTCCACGGCCACGAAGAAACCCAAAGAGATGAAAGGCACGCGCGTCGACATTGAAGAGGCTGACGATGAGGAGTCCTATTACAAATGGCTGGAAGACAATCCCAATGCCGGTCGCGGGCCCGAAGACGAGGACCTGGCCGTTGAATATGACGCCGATGGGAACCCGATCAACCCGCCCCATAGCAAATATATCGACCCGCTCCCACCCATCGATCACCATGCCATCAAATACGAACCCTTCGAGAAGAACTTCTACAACGAGCATCCGGACATCGCCTCCCTCAGTATCATCCAAGTCCTGGACTTGCAGCAAAAACTCGGTCTCAACATCTCGGGAGCCATTCCGCCCAAACCCGTGACGAGTTTCGGCCATTTCGGATTCGACGAGCCGCTCATGAAGGCCATTCGCAAGTCTGAATTCACTCAGCCCACGCCCATCCAGGCCCAAGGCATCCCGGCCCTCCTCTCTGGACGGGACGTGATCGGGATCGCTAAGACGGGCTCGGGTAAGACGGCCGCGTTCCTCTGGCCCATGTTGGTCCACATCATGGATCAACCTCGGCTGAGCAGAGGTCATGGTCCCATTGGTCTGATCTTGGTTCCCACGCGAGAATTGGCCACTCAAATCTATTCGGAGGCCAAGAAGTTCGGCAAGGTCTACGATTTGAAAGTGGTATGCGCTTATGGAGGCGGTTCGAAATGGGAGCAATCCAAGGATTTTGAATCGGGGGCGGAGATCGCGATTGCCACTCCCGGTCGGATGATCGACTTGATCAAGATGAAGGTTACGAACCTGGAGCGAGTGACCTATTTGATCTTGGATGAGGCGGATCGGATGTTCGACATGGGCTTTGAGACTCAGGTGCGGTCGATTTGCGATCATGTTCGACCCAATCGCCAATGCGGATTGTTCAGTGCCACCTTCAAGAAGCGAATCGAGCGGTTGGCCCGGGATTCGCTGTCCGATCCGATCAAGATCGTGCAAGGATCCATTGGTGAGGCCTCCGAGGATGTGAAGCAAATCGTGAAAGTCATGGAAGTGGGCGGGTTCAAATGGAATTGGCTGCTCAATAACCTGGTGGAGTTCACTTCTACCGGCTCGGTATTGATATTCGTGACAAAGAAGCAGAATTGCGAAGAGTTGGCGCACAATTTGCACCTGAAACAGATCGAATGTCGATGCATTCACGGGGATCTTCACCAATCCGAACGTAACGAGATCATTCAGAAGTTCAAAAAGAAGGAATTCGATATCCTAGTGGCCACCGACGTGGCAGCTCGAGGCTTAGACATTTCCCACATCCGTACCGTGGTCAACTTTGACGTGGCCCGAGATATCGATACCCACACCCACCGAGTGGGCCGGACCGGTCGAGCCGGCATCAAAGGCAAAGCATACACCCTCATCACCGAGAAAGACAAGGAATTCGCCGGACACATTGTCCGAAATCTCGAGGCTGCCAATCAGGATGTGTCCAAGGATCTCATGGACTTGGCCATGAAGAGCTCTTGGTTCCGCAATTCCCGGTTCAAACGCGGTCGAGGTAAAGGTTGTCAGGTGGATCGACCCGGTTTGGGCATGGGCTCGTCTTCGTCGTCTTCTTCTTCGACTTTGTCATCCTTCCCCGCCCTCGGTCATGAGCAGTACGCCTACGGAGACTCATCCGCCCCCAAAGAAGTGACTGCTTCGGGTGAGAGTCGGATATCGGGCTTGAAGATGGCCTTTAAGCATCAGTACATGTCCAAATTCCAAAAGGCATCCAATAGTGAGGAGAGCGATATCGGTCCCGCCGGGGTCCACCCCTCCATTCAAGAGCAAATGATGCCCCCGCCCCCGGGCATAGGCTCGCCCCTAGCCCCCCAGCCTCAGCCCCCGCCATCTTCGATGGGCTCGACGAATGATGCTCCTCGAGAACGAAAAAGAAAGTCTCGATGGGAATGACGAGTATCTATCAAATTGTGTATTGGTTCAAGCGAAGAAAAATACTAATATGATTGATTCATTGTTCCGGTTGGACATAATACATGACATGGATGATTCATTGGTAAGAGAGCGATTTCGGATCTGTACAGTCACAGTCCGACAGTTCATGCGATATAGCGAGTATCAAAGTGATGCCCGTGTTTCTATTGTCGACTGGCGGCAGCGGCTCGGGCTTGTTCCATGCGGAATAACTCCTCTTGTTGAGCCATATGGGCAGCCGCAGCCACGGATTGGTGGGCGGCTATGATGGAATGCTCCCTCTCCATCAACAACTGCCTCTGGAGCATCTCATGGCTGGGTGGAAGATGGTGATGATAACCTCCGGGACGCATGAGCATATCGGCGGGCGAGCGAAATCTTTGGTCCAGCCCATTGGGCGGTCGGGAGAGACCGGCCGAGGACGTGAGCGGACCCAACGGTCCATAGTGAGAGGGATGGAACGGTCCCGGCATTTCGGGCGTGACTCCGGCCATTTGGAGCCGCACCAGAGGGTCGGTGGCCAAGGCATTCATTCGCTCGGCGTATTGCCGTTCGGCCGAGGCCCGTGCGGCCATTTCCTCGAATCGGCGATTCTCAGCGGCTGCGGCTTGCATCAGTCCCTGGTGGGGCGAAGGGGGCGGGGCGGGGCCAAAGCCCGGAGGGTACATGGACGCCCGACTGACAGGCGGAGCGCCGAGACTCATCCGGAGCTCGTGATCCCGCCTCTCCATTTCAGCTGACATGGGATGACCGGGGGGAAAAGGTGAGGGCCGATGATGAGGCGGACCCTTGCCATAGGGGTCGTTGGGACTGAAGAGCGGGTGATGTGGGGAATGCATGCCTTGCATCTCCATGTGGGATCGTTTGACCGACTCGACCTTCAAGGCCTCTTCCCTCTCGTTGGCCTTGCGAATGCGTTCCTCTCGCTTCCGAGCCAATTTCGAGTCCGGAACGGGCTTGAAGATCATATCGGTCCGGGAGCACGAGTTGCCTTCGCCCCGGTTCCACATTCGAGTGAAAATGGCCGACTGAGATCGGTGACATTCCGAGCCATCGGGTTTAGGAGGAGGCGTGTCCTTCCTGGGAGGCGGTGGTGGAGCTGATAGGGCGGAATGATGGGCCGGCGGGGGCGGAGCGGTCCCCGGAGTTGCTGGACTTCGAGCGGCGGCTCGTTCGCCCAAAACCTGAATATCGGTATTGGTGTGTGCGGCGGGAGGTGGGGGGTGCTGCTGTTGTTGTTGGGGTTGTTGGAGTTGTGGCTGCATGAGCTGCTGTGGAACCTGTTGTTGCTGCTGTTGTTGTTGTTGAATTTGTTGCTGAAGATGTTGCTGTGGCTGCTGTAACGGCTGTGATGGTGGTGGTTGATGTTGTGGGGTAGTTGGCTGGTGCTGTTGGATTGGCTGCTGGTGAGGCACATGTTGTGACTGTTGTGACGGTGGTGGCGGGTGCTGAGGTTGCATTAGGAGCGATGTTGGGGGTGGGGGCTGATGTTGTTGTGGCAACTGTGGCTGCGGCTGTGACTGCGGCTGTGGCTGTGGCGGCTGTTGTGGTGTGACATGATGAAGACCAGTGGGTAGAGGGCGGCTGTGGCCAGGTTGTGAGGCTCCACCCAATGTGGGAATGGGCGACTTCAGATTGCCAAGAGCAGGTTGAGGTGGCTCGGCTTTCAAATCGACCGGATCAGTAGGCAAACTCACCCCCGACAGACCTAAAGGCTCCTTTGAGTCCTCCTCGATGGCGTTCAGATTAAGCTCGTCCTTGGAGGTATCGTCCAGAAGGGGCGTGGGAGCGTGAGGAGGCGACTGGGGCTCCTCTTTCTTCACAGCCAAGGGCTCTTCAATTTCGGGTTCGTCCTCCTCGTCCTCGATGAACTTGTGGCCTTCCAAATTGGGCAGCTCGGCGTATCTTTTGAAGTAGATTCGACATTCCGCACACAGAAGAAGCTTTTCCTTTCCCCCGTGATGCCAATCCTTGGATGAGGTGGTAAAGCAATGCCGACAATAGTAGGGGCTCATCTCATCCGGGTCCTTCTTGACCTCGACCTTGTCGTTATCCTCAGCCTCGCTACAACTACTCAAATCGGTCGGATCGTCTTTCATGGACTTGGTCGCGCCCTTGCCACCCTTGATTCGTCGCATCACGGCTGGACGGTGCCGACGGCCACGAGGGCGGTTGTTGGCCGCACCCGTGGTTTTCTTCCAGAAATAGTAGAACTCGATCAACTCCGCCGTATCCTTCTCGGGCAGAAACTCGGCCCGAATCTTGAAGAAGTTCTTCCCATGAAGTCGAAGTCCCTTGATGAAACACTTGACCTCCTCCTCATGCCATCGCCGGAAGATGTCTTCAGGGAAAGGGGTTTTCAAAAGGCTTTGCAAGGCCTTGCCCGTGTCATAATCGCACTCGTGTAATGTCCGGATGGCTTGGGCCGTGATCCCGTCCCGTGAAGCGGCCGATATGCCCTCCTCGGGCGATCCACCGTCACACATGGCGGCAAAAGCGGCCATGGAACGAGCTGCACGCAAGAACATGAGCAAATCATGGTCATGGATCCGCTCCGGACACCAAGCGATCTCCTCGCCCCAAGGCTCGGGTCGTCGCTCGATGGGCACTTGGCCCTTATATTCCGGCAGCTTGGCCTGATGGGAAGCCCCCACCCGAATCTCGCCCTGCGTGGAGGCCAATCGACGGGTTTCCGGATTGTACGAGAGCGTGTAAAAGAACACGTCCTCTTCGGGATGGAACTCCTTCAAGGCTTTCAGGTCCATGCAATGGTGGACCACGCACTTCCCACGGAGAACGGAGGCCGGGTAGATATCCGTCATTTCCGAGATGAAGAGCTCCCGCGTCCGATACATGGACTCGTTCATGAGTCGCCGCGATCCGGCCGATTCAATGTGACGGTCTTGAATCAGCAATTGATACACTTGTTCGGGCACCTCGGAGGTCCGGTAGAACCACTTGATGTGCACCATCAACGTATCACGTTTGCTCATTTTCAGATCCTGCAAGCAACAAGGTCAAGGGGGGTCAATTCAATTCAATGGGGCTAGATTTTTCAGGTACATGTGAGCACCAGTTCAGTCTCTAACCGGTCTGTCTATAAGCCAAATGATCAATCGACCTTCGGACATCCCAGCCCATCCAGAATCTAATCAATTTTGATCCCATCTATCTACTTCCATCATGCAACCTCGGACCATGCATTTCGGAGGCAGGGTCATCTTCATCTGAACCTGAGTGCATGAGGGGTCGAGCGAGTGTGCCCATGGACTGACCTGAATCTGGCAAATGTAGTAGGGCTGATCGGGTCTTTGGCTCTCGATGTAAACGGCCTCGCCGGGCGTGTAATCCTTAGCATGCGTCAGACAATGGTATTTCATAACCTCTCCGTTGCCCGCTTTCTTCCACACCTTGCCGTGATAGGGCCGTTTGCCCACATTCATCTCCACAATCTCGCCGTTGTCGTCGTCACCTCCCTCGCCCTCCTCGCCCTCCTCCTCCAGTTCGTCCTCACCGCCCTCTTTGGCCAACCGGCCTCGCCTCCGCCCTTCTTCGTCCTCGTCTTCGTGCGTCTTGCTCTCCGTCTCATCCTCGTCCTCTTTCCCGCCCGTCATGGCGTCGTCGGCCGGCGAGGCCGCACTGGATTCGCCGCCGTGCCCGTGATCGGAATGATGATGATGATGGTTCTTCGGACTGGCCTCGGCCGAATCCGGCTCTTCCGGCCGATTGGCCCGGCTCATGATGCTCGTACTCATGAGGGTGGTCTAGACGGGCGTCATGTTAAGAGGGAACCTGACTAGAGAAGGATGATGATTTGGATGATGATGATGATGATGATGGCCTTAACCTAGCGGGCAATGGGCGATCAGTGAATGAACGGATGGATGGGTTTCCGGGATTGATCTGCCTTCCATCAGACGGAGATCATGGCTGGTGAACATTGAACAACACCCACACTGATGGGGAGGGAGAGGGGCTAGGATTGGGCGGTATTTGCACTCTCAGCCTGCTCAAACCCACGGGCGCTGAAAGGCAGGCTGAAAGGCCCAGCCCAGGCGAATTGGCCATGGGTCGAGGTAAACACACAGGGTGGCCATTCCATTGGTTTTAGCCGTTTTTGCCCACTACCTTCACACTGTTACGAGGGTAATCTATGCCCATTCAAAAAGGAAAACTGGCAAATCTTTTTAACTTTATTTCCAAACAATAACAAATCCATCCATGAAACACAAATTAGAGTTAGTGGATCTGGCTAGCCTTTAGATATAGGGTTGATCTGAAATCTTGGTCAAAAGCTTGTTCAAGTCTGACTTGTAACCTCTTACACAGGCAAAAGTCTTTTTCGTTCTCTTCTCTCTCTTCTCGTTGCGGACAAACCACTTGAGAAATGTAAGAATATCCTCTAAAATGCCTGACTTTAACTAGGTATTTTTGTCAGATAGCTTGTTGCTGATCTGTTCTAACTCCATACATACACCACCAACCCTTCTGCGAGACCTTTCAAACCCAATACAGGTATAATTACAAGCACTTTTACTGTTTAAATAGAGATAAATAAAGAGGTATACATTTTGTATTTACACCAAACAAGCAACTTTTCAACATCATCTTTTTCGACTACAAGTTTCTTTGAATTTCGTCAGAAGACAAACTAAATTCCAGTATAAGTGGACCATGTTAGAAAGGCAGTCCTTGAATGGTGATTTCACTACCTTTTTTATCTTCTTAAAAACATGGTGTAGCCAAATTTAAACAAGAAATTAGATCCCAGGGCAAATTAAATCAGCAGTAATACTTTTTCAAGAGGTAACTCGGGGACGGTGAGCAAATGTGACCATGAGGAAGAGAGCAGAAGGGACTGGGGGCGTCGAGGCCGTGGCGCAAGCCTGCGGCAGCTCGGTTGCAAGGGTCCTTTGCCTTGGATCCCAACATCATGCTAACTGCAAACTGGTCACTTCTCACTGGCAATAACAAAGCAGCTGTCCCTTAGTTACCTTTTGTAAAGTATTTTCAAATCAACTTATATAGGAAAAGCAATAATGTGCACCAACAGTGAAGCTGCAACGTGGCTGTGGTTGAATGACTGGTTTGTTTCTGGCAATCTGGCTTTAGCTACAAACAAAAATCCTAATTTTGCGGTTTTCTTGTGCTAACTGTATGGGCCCCCTACTTTAGCAACGGATCACTGCTTGGGTTAAGCTTGCCCAAGTTCTAGTACTTGGCCAAGCTTTGCTTGTAAACAAGTAGAACTTGGGTGCCTGTGATGACTTGCAACTTGCCCTTTTCCCATCAGTACTATTCAGCCAAGCACCACTTTTGCAGAAGAATAAGTATTTAAACGTTTCAAGGCAGTTTTGCTTTTTAGTTAGCATTTGTAGAAGTCTAACAAAATGAGCATGATTGTCCCGTAAAGAATACAAGTAAATGACAAACGTAATGGGAGCCTTTAACAATAAATTTTCAAAAAATATGTTTAAGACAGGACAAGTTTGTATATAGTATCTGCACTATTCAAAGTTCACCAAAGACATCGTCTGTGAAATTAGCGCCCAAGATTAAGTATCAAAGAAATCATACCAGTTGCTCTCCAAGCTTTTTATATGCCATTCAACAAGAGTCATATATCATCACATAATACTCCTCATTCTCCCGAGTATGATGCCATCTCCAAAAATCCAGGGTTTGAGCCGTTACCAAAAAAGGGTAGGGAACCTTTACGCAATTTTCATTCCCTTGCTTAAAAAAAGAAGAAAAGTAACGGTAACGGGAGGGCTAAGAACCCGTTCCATTATCGTTGCTGCTACTTTTTCAGAAAAGTAACGTATTACCGGTAACGCTACTCAAAAAGTAACGCATTACTCAAACCCTGACCATTAGTATACCTATGCTTCTATAATCAGGGGTCAGAATATGGACTAGCAAAATGCTTTCTCCATGACTGACCTCAGATTATCTAGCCATCAGAAAGTGAGGCTTCTTGAATTACAAAACCGCATCCTCAGAATCTTACTAATGAAAGGAACTTATGGTTCGGAAAGTTAAGATGCGTCATCGTCACCCTATACCTGGAACCAGTGAGAATAACGTCCATGGGTCAGAAAGCTTGACGGGCTTGACGCCCCCACAGGGTTCCTACCTTCGATAGCATTAAACACTTGTACAATGTTAATCTCGGAGAGATGATTCCAAAAAGAGACCTAATGTCAAACTACAGAAAATATTTTGTGATGAGCAGGGCTCTACAAAAAAATACGAATGCAATATTTTTCACATATTTCACCCTTTTCCTTAAAATTGCAAAAACCTGAAGAATAACATGTCATGTCATGGGTTTTTTTCCAAATGGCGTGATTACCTTGCTCTTTTGACCGCGCATCCAATCAATATTATGCCTCTTTCACAAACAAATTGCTCCAGTTTCGTTTTTGTCACATGGCCAAAAAAAATTGGTGAAAAATAGATTGATCTCCATTCCTAGTGTTAAACCACAACGGTTCATACGCGCATGACCTTAGCCCAATTACCAAATGCTTCAGTCAAACGGTTTCTATTTATAGTAAAAAATACATATGTTCATAAAATGAAGTAGGCAAAAGCAAGAGTATACAAAACTTACAAACATGTTCGTGGCGCACTCTCACAACAGAAACCAAATCATAACCAAGTACGAAGTTTGAGACAAACTAGAGCCAACGCAAAACATATATCAAGAAATGACGTTAATTAAAGAAGGGTCAAGATTAGCATTAACACCTGGGGTATAAACTGATAACTGAATTGATACACGACTTAAGTAAAGATTCTGAAAGGATGAGTGCTATTAGACTTAAACACAAATGTTTTGCCGTCACGCAAGCTGATTTTGTTCCTGTGGAAAAGCCATCACAAAAAACTCAATTTGAATATTTTTGAACTTTACCTATCTTAACACTTGTGTGTCGCCTCATTTAGAGGGCTACGCAAACATTTCATTTCGTCATTTTCATTCGTTTAGTTTGGGTTATCTATTTACTTATTGCTACACTTTCCGCTTGTACGCATTTGTGATCATTTCTCGTTTTCCTTGGCAAAGTTTATAGTGTTGGCCTGAATCACATGTTGGGCCTCGAAACTTCGAGACCATTTTCATTTTCCAATATTTGGCAATAATACCTTCTTAAATTGAATACGAATTGCTTCCTAAATTAATTAAGGTTGAGGGATCCCTTAGTCCCATACATGATGTCAAGTCAGGTGTTCCCCAGGGCTCCATCTTAGGGCCCCTCCTTTTTATAATATTCGTTGCCCCGCTTCAAAAGCTTAGTATTACTGCCAGTCTCTCTTCTTATGCTGACGATACAAAGTTACTTTTGGGTAAGAATGGCCAAGATTCCACTAGCCTTGCAAAGGACCTAGAAATAATCTCTTCTTGGGTTACTGAGAGGAATATGGCCCTGAACTCCTTTAAATACTCCACTCGTAGATAATGGAGGTAAAGATATTGAGCAGGTCTCATCTATAAGAGATTTAGGTGAAGTCCTCCAAAATGATGGAAAGTTCGATGAGCATATCCAGTTGAAGGTGGGAAAAGCTTTTCAAAAGTGTGGTTGGATATATTGCACGTTTGAGTCCAGAGATAGCATCACGATGCTAACTCTGTCCAAGTCGATTGTCCAGCCACATCTTGAATATGCTTCACCCATTTGGGATCCAATGAGTTCAGCAGGTTTGCAAAAGGTCAAACAAGTACTGGGAGAGACTAAAAAAGTTAGGGCTGTACAGTGTTCAGAGAAGGTGCGAAAGGTATCTGATACTGTACGTCTTCAAAAGTATCCATGCGCTCTGTCCCAACGACCGTAGAGGCTTAATGTACATTTTGAGAGCACCTTCAAGTCCTCGAGAATCCAGGCTAGTTCGAACAAGAATGAATTCCACTTCATTATAATAGTACTGGAGATTACATTCCCTGTAGTGGTAAGAAACGCCCGTGAAAAAACAAACCAAAAAAAAAAAGAATTTCCTGATCTTTACCCTAACACAACCGTCTTCATCCTAGACTACAATATTCTTAGATTGTTGTCCATGCCAACAAGTCCTGCTAATAATCTTTAATCTTGTGATAAAAACAAGAACACCAACATAAAGCTGAATATTGATAACTGGCTTGTCAAAAGACACCTCTTTTAGCTTCTAGGTTGAAAATATAATTTGACATGGCGATTGATTGAGAATGCATCAGGATATGCATCTGAATGATCGCTCGTTAAGTGACTCTTGTAATCGATCTTGGCATTGGTAGCAAATGAGCAAATTCTACACTTGTAGACCGAGGCATTGGGATGCTTATTGGTCTTGAGGATATGCTTGCGGAGATTCTCTTCCGTAGAGCACAGATGATCACAGAGTCGGCATTGAAACTGGATCGATCCTTCGTGAATGGCTCGAACATGGCGTCGCAAGTGTTGTTGCGAACCGGATTTGTAGTCGCATAAATTGCATTGGAAGGAATCCGCACCATTTCGACTATGCTTCCGCAAGATATGACGTTTCAATTCGGACGACCGCTTGCATCTATATTCGCACAAATCGCACGCAAAATCGAGCCGCTCCAAGTGAATCACAGCATGCTTTTTCAAATCAGACGCACACTGACCTACGTACGAGCACTGCTCACATTTATAGATCAGTGACGACGATTCGTGAGATTTCAAATGGTGAGAGTACCCAGAAAATGTATGTAAACTTAAGCCACATTCTGGGCACGCCTTAGCTTGGAAATGTGAGCGTTTTTCATGAAGTTGCAGCAATTTTGGACTTGGAGTCGAATAAGGACATTGTAAGCAAATCAGAAGCTTTTGAGATCCCTTCTTGGAAGCCTTTCCATGGCCGCTTCGGTCTTGATGACGGACGAGGTTGCATTTGGTCTTGAAAATTCGATAGCAATCCGCGCAACGGTGCGATTCCCCGTGAACCCGCACATGTTCCCAGAGCTTAGATCGGGTGAAATATTTATCACACAAAGAGCAACGATATCGCCCTTGTTCATCTCGTTGGTTCCCATGAAGCAAGGATTGATGAAAAAGAACCATATTCAAGGAATCGCAACTGAATTGACACCCGTCTTGGCCGCACAAAAGGCTGCCAGAAGTGATCTCGCCTTTCGTTTGGCATTGAGCTTTGACATGGGCGCCCAGTTCTTGAGCAAGTGCAAATTTATGCCCGCAAAGACCGCACTGGCTCATTTTGTCCAAATGAGAATCTTTAATGTGAGTCTTTAGAGCTATGAGATCGTCCAGGACTAATTGACAAAAGTCACACATCACTGAGTTGACATGTCCTTGGGAGCGTTCCCTCGCCTTTAATCGATGTTCCAAGGATTTCCGATGCTTTTCACACACGCTCTTGGAATGGAATTGGATCCGACAAATGCGGCAATGATATTTGGATCGTTTATCCGGATGTGCCAGGAATCTATGGCTCTGAACGGATCGAAATGATTGATTGGCAAATGGACAGTGCTCACATTCAAACAGTTCATGATCGTTGAATTGGAATTGTCTTTGCTTGTGCTTCAAGACCATGTGTCTTTTGAGGGCGAATTTGAGGCGAAATTCCTCGGAGCAAATGGAACAGGACATCAGTTCCACTCGCCTGATCTTGATTGGAACACAACGACTAATGGCCACCACAATGTCGTGGTGTTTCTCGCCCTTGAGATGCTCCCCCATTCCTTGGCTTGATTTCGAGAACACATCGCAGAATGAACACCAATACTGGAACGTATCCGATGATTGGCTGAGCTGATGCCAATCCGATGTCCAATGGGCCAGAAATTCGTGATCCCAATTGCAAAAAAATCGACACGGTTCACATTGAAATGGAGCCAACTTGGTTACATCATGAATGTGATCGAAGATCAAGGCACGATTCACCGGATCATTCCGACGGAGTTTGGAGCGATGATGATGGAAATGCGAGATGAGGTGCTTGCCAAACTGGTTCGCATTCACTTGTGCGGAACATCCTTGACATTGGATCACTCCAGTGGATTCATCATTCGTTTGAACCGAGAGGCACGCCTTTGAATCACAGATCCCATCGGCCAAAGGGTGATCCGGGCCATCCGTACCCTTGTACTTGAGATTGATCAATCTTTTTCTCGGCGAAGTGGTAATGGTATTGGATTTGAGGAGATGTGAATCGCTCTTCAAGTGGCGTTCCAAGACATCCCGAGATGAGAGGGCTTTTTCGCAGGGTTGACAAAACAAGTGTTCGCCATTTTCAGATTCGTTCAGTTCTGCCACTTCTTCCATTAAGGTCGGATCATTGCAACTATGATCGATGCCAATCACATCATCTGGCAAGACATCTCGCCAAAGAGCATCCTCGTCGACGGGACCGTCTCCAAAAGGTGGTCCGTTCTCGGTTTCCGGTTGCCATAAACGAAATCGAACACCAAGGGGTGTGGCGTGATTGGCCACTTCATCCACCTCGTGCTCCACACCCACTGTGGTCACATTCATGAGATTCATGCGGCGCATAAAATCGTTCTGATTTTGTGACGGGGACAAACTGAGGGAAGGATAGACCGGCGCCATAAGGACATCTTTGACCTTGGATTTGCTCGAACCTGGGGGTTTGATGTATGACAAAAGGCTGTGAGGCTTGGCCTTGGCATTTCGGTGGTCAGGGGGTGATTCCGGAAAGTCCATGGAGTCGCTCCAAAACTCGGGTTCCCGATTTTGAGCCTCCTTGATAGAAGGCATGAAACCGGCGATCAGGGGAACATTGGACTCGACTGCCTCATTTTCCACATTCGACCTATTGAACGTTGAAAGAGTCATCAAGAATTTGCACTGCAACTCCCCAATGTACTGTCAGTCTGTCACACAATTACCTGGGTACACTTGTATTTGGTTTCTGTTGTAGTTCCAGGGATTGAAAGAAATCTTCAGCAGGACAAAGGGGCTCTGGAACTAGGGGGGATTCGGGCCCTTCAGGGGTTTCAAGGATTTCTAGACTCTCTTTGGGATGGTTCGTGCTTGATTCTGTCGTGGTTAATTTGGGGCAAAGTCGGTCTCTTCGATGACGGATGTAACTCTCCAAACCATGCAACGAGGCTTGGCATAAGTTGCATTGGTGGATATCATTGTCATCCGGGACGACCACGTCGTCATCCATCATTGTTATAGCCTTCAATAGTTGCTAACAAAGTTTCGAGTTGATACGCTAAAAGCCCTTCTTTGAGATGTTTCGGCTGGCATATAATGTTTTGAAACTTTGCCCTTCTGGAAGTCAGTTGCTTAGAACGGAACTTGTTGGACATGGGGGATTAAACCTTGCCATGCTTAAGGGCTCTTAGTTTTGCAATTTGGCTTTGATGTAGTCTTTCGATCACGGTATATACTGCAATTTGGGAGGAAATTTGAATATATTGATATTTTGTTTGCCATGGTATGTTTTATCTTCATCACCACAAGAATGAGTGGTCAACAAGATAACATTATTAAATATGAGCCAAACAGTTAGTGGATAAGAGGGAGGTCAAAAATTGTGCGAAATGTTGATTTGGTAGAATTAGGCACAAAACAAAATCGAAAGTCTTACAAAAAGTGGAAATTCCAAGAAAAATGAACTATTTTACGAAAGATGATGGAAAAATACAAATTGCCAAAAGGTAAATGAACTGAATATCAGTAACTTATTGACAAAGATTGTTTTCTTTGAAAAAAAAAAAGAGAAGGGTCTATCTGTTTAGTTCATACGGAAACAAATTGATTTCGTTAATGAAGAGTATGACGACCCCAATTTTCTGCTCATTGACCTTCACAAACGAACTAATTCCTTTATTATTTATACTACAATAAAAATCGGATATAAGAGCAGCTTTGGGGCCGTGAATTTCTGCTCTTATATCCGATGCTTCAGTTCCGCGGCTCCAGAGGCAAAACTGATGACAGGATGCATATTTTTAAGCTATAATTTGATGTAGCTTTACGGTCTAAACAAAATGTAGTCATAAAAATCGAGAAAAATGAAACAAAATGCAAGGAGGGCAGTGTGTTGGCTGTATGTTTACGCACCAAATATGTAGCTAATCGATCACTGAATTACATACTGGCTATGAAGTTCGAAAAGACAAACAAGAGTTTTCCAAAGGAAGCACATTTGACTCCTAACTTTGTGGCAGCTTCGGTCAGGCTTATCTTGGACAGCTTCTCAAAATCGGCAAGGAGCTTGTGCCTCTCCTTGATGGAAAAAGTGGTTGTCTTGGCAGAAGCCATTATGTATGACTTTGTTTTTTATGAGAAAGCGGATGAAAAATTGCTTTTACAAAATAGCTTAACCACTTTCCATCGAAAACTTCAATGTGGAGCGCGGGGGAAAAAAATTACCGCCATCATTTCTGCTCTTATATCCGATGTGGCACAAAATTTTGTGCTCTTATATCCGATGCTCTTATATCCCATTTTTACTGTATTGCTTTTCTTTGGGCGGAAGCAAAAAGCAATTAACGGCACGAGTTTCTGACGAGGAAATAAGTTCGAATCTTCATCCCGACCAAAATGAAAAAACATGCACCAATTTTGATTCTTACAGGAAATGGAACAAGGGGAAAAAATGCTAAGATCTTGTCAAAACAACATCTACAGGGCTCATCAAGTCCTTAAGAAAGAGCGAAATGATTAGTACTAGCTTTTTCCACCTAAAAAATTCAGGTGATACAAGCAAGGTAAACGTTATTCTCCACCGATTAGTTGGCGGTGCTACTTTTTTAAACTTAACCTAACCTTATCAAACCTAACCTAACCTTACCTAACCTAGCCCAACCAACCTAACACAATATTAATAGCCTTTAAGGTCTCTCTCCAAACCTTTCTAACAATTTGTCACAAATTTAAAAATGAGCACCGCCAACTAATCGGTGGAGAATAACGTTTATCTTTCTCGACCATGGTATGCTGCTCATGACAATAATGGGGTAAAATACTTTTGGCTTGCAGAATTTGATAACTGATGTCAATTGTTCAAAATTCAGCTTTTTATGTCTTAACTTTGGTGGGAGCCTGTGATTTCAAGCATCGAAACCAATTCTAACGGCAAAAAAGTCTTATTTCAACCAAAATAACGTTTTCACACCAAATGAGCAGAAAACTGCAAATAGAGGTGAAAGGTGCAAATAAATGTGATAAGTGCAACTGTGTAAAAAATGGTCTTTAGTGACAAAAATATTTTAGCAAAAATTGCCCATCCCTACTCATGGCGCTTGGCTAAAAATTCCGCTTGTAAGGTTGATGGCTAAATCAACGAAAGAAATGAAGAAGAGTTACAGCACATGAAAACTTAAATAAAATATGAAAATGTGCCTGATTGCTAACGCTATGGAACCAGCAATAACTTTTGGGATACCTTAAACCTTTCTTTAAAAATCAAGAAAGAATGAAAAGGATGGAATGGCTCAAACCAACAATGAACAAATTAGGTGCATTGTTGACCAAAAATACACCTTTGTAGTTGAATTGTTTCTTCTAGAGGGTCTGTGCTCTTTATCGAGAATCTTTGTCTTAAATATTGAATAAAGTCACCCTAAATTTGGAGAGACAAGTCTTGAAAATAGATAAGAAAGAAAAATAAAAAGATTAAAATTATTGAATTCTTCGAGCCTTTCTAAGCGTTTAGACCATTGAAACATTGTTTTGACGTTACTGTAGAGTCCGAAGAGGGCGAATTTAGGAATCTTTGAAGGTGAAAAGGCTCCATAAAATCATAATGTCGAAAAGGAATTTTAGAAACTCAGCAATTTCTATAGGGCTAGTCAAGTAAACGCGTTCATGGACAACTGACGTTATTCCATGGAGAAAAATCAAAGACAACATGCCCAGCCAAACCGCACTGTGCATGCATTGGATTTTGACATTTTTTCCATTTTACATGCTTGTCTAAGTGAATTGCATTGTGGTATTAAGCCAATTTGATAGTGCGTTCACTGATTCACACCAAACATGCTCATGTAGTAGGGTTGTGTAACACAACTCGCTCAAAATCACTGAATTATTGAAAATTCAATGGGCGAATGGTGCGAGTTGACTGTGATGTTTGCCTTAGTTCTCTCTCCTCAAAATGCCCAAAATCAGGGTGCCGGACCACATTTTTCCCTGATTTTTCCTTTACTTGACATCCCCTATGTATCGACGTAAATATTGCACCCAGTCTATCGTCTTAAATGATTCTCAATACTATTGATTTCCTGTTTTTTGATAAAGTTTTACATAACAAAAGATGTCAAATTCTTTAGTAGGGAAAAGGACTCTAAACCTTGTCAAAAAAGTATGCTGTAATGCAAAATCAATCAATATGTGGCAACAATTTTATTTCAACATTGTAAGTTATCAAATATGTCCCTTTATTTTCCACCAAGGGCGTCCTCTTTCAACTAATCGAACACAAAACATGGTCATCGAGGGCATTAGTGTAAAGATTGATTTCTTGAAAACTGGCTAATCCCAGGTTAGGGTCAAAACACCCAACCAACCAAAATCTGCAAAAAGAGGTCAGAAAGAAAGAAAGAAAGCAATGATCACTATCCCGAAACTACGTATGAGTAAATCAAAGGTGTTGATTACGAGGTATTGGTCAAAACGTCCGAAGGTGCCACCACCTTGATACTTTGTTCATTGGATGAGAACATGCTAACGACCGCTCCAGCTGTGGATATTTCATCCTCCCTGCGAAAAAAGTAATTGGAACACTTTAGGAATGGCTACGGGAAAGTCAATTGACCGTTTTAGGTATTTAAATATTAATATGGCGTGTGGTTGCTCACGGGCTTTCTGGAGATATCTACTTTCAACGTAAATGAAAATTTCCTATCGTCTAAACCATTTATCTGATGTAAAATTAGCTTTTTGGGCTAACACCATTAAACACTTCGCTCGTTGATAATGCAGGTATAAATATCAAGCAGGTTTCGTTCATGAAAGATTTAGGTGTAGTCCTCCAAAATAATGGAAAGTACGATGAGCATATCCAGTTGAGTGTTGGTAAAGCTTTTCAAACATGTGACTGGATATATCGGTCGTTTAAGCGTTGGTTGCTAACGTTGATGCTAACTCTGTACAAGTCGATTGTTCAGCCACATCATGAATAGGGCATGTCAAGAAAAGCAAATTCAGGGAAAAACGTGGTCCGACATCCTGATTTTGGGGAGGGAGAACTAAGATAAACTCGGACAATCTTCCCATTGAATTTTCAATAATCGGGTGATTTTGAGTGAGCTGTATTACAAAACCCAGCGAAATGAACATGTTTGGTTTTAAACTGTGAACGCCCTATCAAATTGGCTCAATGCCACTATGCTTTTTGCTTAGAAAAGCATGCAAAATGAAATAAATGTCCATATTCAATGCATACACAATGGGGTTTGGCTGGGCATGTTGTCTTTGATTTTACTTCATGGAATAACGTCACTTCAGTTGTTCATGAATGTGTTCACGTGACAAGCCCTATATGTTTCATTCATTTGGGCTCCAAAGAGTTCAGTAGGTTTGCAAAAGGTCGAACAAGTCAAAAAATGCTTCACTAGGAACATCACAGGAATGAGAGAGCTCTCCTATTGGGAGAGACTAAAAAAGTTGGGACTGTACAGTGTTCAGAGAAGGTACGAAAGGTATCTGATACTGTACGTCTTCAAAAGTGTCCATGAGCTTTGTCCCAACCAGGATTTAGGGTCAATTCTCGTGACCGTAGAGGCTTAATGTGCGTTTTGAGAGCACCTTCAAGCCTTCGAGAATCCAGGCTAGTTCGAACAATGACGTCCACTTCTCTTCTTTTTCGGGATCCTTCATTGTTCAATTTGCTGCCCTCAAATATACGTGGGGAGTATGTAAGCTTTGTTGATCCTGTAGCAGGATTTAAGTCAGATTTAGATATTTTTTTGGAACAAAACATCTGGCCAAATTTGGGCTCAAGATCTGCCTTAGAGAACTTGGTTATGTAACAATGACCACAAAAGAATTAGTATTCGACCTCGTCTGGAAAGGCGACATATTATTCAAAAGTCATCAAACGGCATAACTTTAGACCAAACCACTTCAAAATACCTTTTTCGATGTAACTCTCCTTTAACTGAAACGATTTCCATTTCTTGAATCATGAATCGAAAATGAAAATGGACAAGGTTTTCAAGGAAAATGGCAAGTGTCATTGGACTAAAAGAAGATTAAAGATTTTGCAACGTTCATATTTTCGCAATGGCGAAGTTGAAGCATCGATCAACCAAATATTTCTCTTTCGACCGTTTTCAATTGTTAGGTTAGGTAATTGTCTATAGATATTGAAGAGTAATATTGAGAAATATATTATCGTATAATAGTTTTACAAAAATGAAAAAAAAGTGAATGATGAAAAGAGATCAACACAAAATATAAGTTAGCTCATTGATAGTAAGTTTCCATTTGTAGCGAGTTTCTAAATAATGCCCATTTTAAGGGTAGAAAAAAGTTAAAGGCCACATGTGATGCCTTTGAAAAATCTTGCTGTCCACTTGATCATATTGACTTAACAGTTTTCATCAAGAAGGACTATCGAAAACCCTAGAACCATATATCATTTTTGCCTAAATATTTTGTCGGTTCTGCCATGTTTTGGCAGTCTTAACCGCCTCTTGAAATCCTAGATTTCTGTCTTCGGTCAGTTCTGTTTTCAGGGATTCGCCGTTCTCTTGTTTCGTACTTCGAACTTAATGTGTCTGGAAATGGACACCAAAAGCCTTCTCCACCTCCTTCGGTCCCTTAGCCCAGAGCTTTGGTTCTGCCCTACAAATTACACTCAATTAGGATTTTTGGACATGATGTAGGCGGCCAAAATGTCATTGGGTTGCAAATCTTGCCTAGGCTAAAATTAGATCATTTTGAAAATGACCCTTGTTTTTTCAATGGTCCTTCTTAATGATAATTTTGGTTTCAATATCAGTTATATTTTTAGTGTGGAGAATGTTTCTTACAAGGCCCCCAAAAAGCCTTTTCATTTCTTTCCTACCTGCATTCTTGGGGATTCATGTAGTGGCTATTTTGCCTAAATATGTTCAATGAGTCAGAATAATATCTTTAGTGAAAAATTCGCTGAAATGTTTGGCCAAATGCCGATAAAAAGCGTTCGAGGTTAAATGTTTTTTATTTATGTATTAAGTTTTGATGCATTTTGTGTATCCCTAGTGGCAGATTAGGGTTCGAAATCCTACTTCATGGGCCAAATATGAACAACCATAACCGTAATGAAGCTATGATCAAATTGAGTTTTTGCTTTATAGAAAGTATGTCTAGAGAGTAAAGGCTTTCTACTTTCTGAAAAAGAATGATGGAGGACTACAGTTCAGAAAAGTCAGCAAGAAGAAATTGCGACTTTAATGTGATGAGTGAGGTAAAACATGTTTTCACCAGATTGAAAATTAATGGACTTCATAAACAACAAAAAAGGTAACTAAGTCGGTATAAAGTATGTCTTATCAATTGCACATAATAGATTTGATGTAAGGCTACCGTTCAACCAGGCACAATTTTGGAGTTAGTTGGAAAGTCAAGAAGACTTGTATTCATGCAAGCGTCTTTACGTGATCGTATCAAGAGATAAAATCACTTACAAATAAATGCAGTGAAGGAGTGTTATACACCTGAATTGCTAATTCCAGATAGGATTTCAGCTGAAGAGGCCAAGCTGTATTGGAAGCTGGAGGGAAGCACATCAAGTAAAAGAAGGCGAACCGATGATTTGACAATAACTTCAAGTATTTTGAAATGTTTACCTCAAGGTCAATTTTGATGCAACGCAAAACCCCATCAAATGTGTGCTATGGGATGGCAAACATTTCCTTCAGACTAGTGGAACATTTGCTGACACCCTGAACAGTTGCAAGAGGGTAACATTTGTAAATACCAAATACCCTTCCCTCCCCTCTGAAAAAGACGATTCTAAATTTGCAGTACATCAGAAGAACTCGCAAGACTTTTGTGGCCATTTGAATTGCTTTGTAGACGAAAAAAGTCGGCAAATCGTACTCCTAATGAGAAAACTCTTATGGAAACCTAGTTATAACTAAGCCAAAAAAGTATGAAAACGTCGATTCACCAATTGTAGTTCTGAACCCAAATAGTGTAAGGGTCCGGTGATGGAAAATTCCCACTCCATTCCAGGGTCTCTCCTCCTTTTGATCCGTAATCTCCTGAATCTATTTTAAAGCTAATAGACCCCGAACTTCCTCGATGACAAGTGGTAACGTCAAAATCGATCCAACAACTTGTGTCAAGAGTTGAAATTGTGAATATATCCATGTCTTCAACGCAACAAGTCCACGTTAAAACACTTCTTAATTGACCAGGCTGAAATGATTTTTTTTAAGACTTTCAAATCCCAAGCACGAACCCGCCTCAAAATACCAGAAGTTGGGCTGACAAAGCAAGAATGACTTCTTGAACTGGTGAAGTGTTAAGGATCCGATTAGTCGTCTCTGTGGTAAACCCAGGTTCTTCGGCAGTGATTGAGAGTGAACCGAATCGTAAGATCTGAAAAGGATACATATGCAGGATCCGATAAAATCGTATTTTCGCTATTGAGTCCTCTCACTCTTTTGTTGGTAATCTAATTCACCAGTGACATCTTTGAAAAAAAATAAAGACTGCTACTTTCCAAAATGTGAATTCTCTTTTCAAACCAGCCAATACAAGTGATGGGATCAAACAAATTGTCAAAATCAGGATCGCCAGAAAGCTAGCAAAGTCAAAGCACTGGCCGTTTCTAACGTATCGTAAAATATTAGGCTTGAACAAAAAGGTGACCCTGGTTTGATCGAAGAAAATTCAGGGTTACTTTTTGTGATTAACTAACGGGTTTTCGATATTCCGCTAGTTATGCCGTATGCCATTGAAAATGTAAATTGGTAGCCCTAGTTGCAACCTCCGGTGATTTTTTGTTTGATCCCCATCAGTAGCCAATACCCAACGATTTCTTCGGACATACCTAAGACTACAAAATAACTTAGAGACCGTCTTCTAGTGACCACAAGATCAGCCTTAAAGAAATGTGAGTTTTACTGATAAAAAGGGTTTTATATGACCCATATGGCAATGAATAATATTGTGTCTGGTTACTCAATTCAACAATTTTGGTAGTTTTTACTACCATGCATGAGAGCATGAGAGTAACAAAAAGGCCCAAGTTTGGACCATGTATCAAAACTATCGCCGAAAAGGCAGTTAAAAGGTAATGAAATATGGTCAAAAAAGTAGAAAAAGGACATTGGGTCTTAATTTATTCATCGAACAAAAACAATGTCAAAGCACAAGATTCAACCAAAGAAAGCTTAAACGTTAATGAAACACTGCCCATGCTTTGGATTGGGTCAAAATAATTGCTTTTTCTTCTGAGACCAATTATGGGTAGTATTGGCCAGCAAACAAACTGGGTCAATCAAATTTGGATAAGATTAGTTCCCGATGGAAAATTGACAGCATAAGTTAACAAACAGTATTTGGGGTATTCTTTTTCAAATTTTATGGGTCTAGTAGATTGAAAGATGGCAGGACTAATGAATCAATCACTATTTTCAGAATTCCAAATAAGTTGCCTAAGCCACTTAAAATATTACAGCTTTAAAAGAATGCATTTCAAAAATCATTCAAGTAATTTTGTCTTAAGAAATAACTTTGCTAACAAATGTTTACTTCTTAGTTATTGCTGCGCTCTTGTTTGCTTTGGAATGGCGTTGTCTTTCGTATGGATTGGAAAAAGATAATGCAGTCCCTTTTACTTGACGCCTAAATAATAGTAAATCAGCAAGAGTCCCATCCTATTTTTTTATTTTTTATGACAACAGGCTGAATTTATAAACTCAAAAGATATGTTCAAGATGAATTCTTTGATTGTTCATGTTTGAAGAATTTGTGAAAAAATGAGTTCACAACCAGTCACAATAATCAAATCAAAATTCAAATTTGACCCATAGCTATCAATTTAGTAAGAGAAAAGGTAGAAAGGGGTATATTTCCTCCAAAGATGGTGATTTAGGTAATTTTTCCCAAATTTGACTATAAGGGAAAAGCCTAAGTATTAGGTATCCACCCTTTTCCTTTAGTCTTTTAATGAGGAATATAATAAGTGCGTCGATTATTTTTTTCTTCCCTGAGCATGGACTTTTACATACCTGCATGGTTTACTCGGAACTAGATCTTGTTGTTACTAAGGGTCTCATGTATCAGACTGAGAAAAAGTGTTAAAAAAGTTACATTGGGCACAGTTTTGGTCAGTTGAAATAAGCAAACCTTGTAAGTTTAAGAGGTTTCATTGGATGCAGGTTTTTTTTTGTCTTGAGTTTGTACACAAAAGTGATTGGTTATTTAGCATTTTCAAAATATCAACCATTTTCAAAACTGGAAGGTTCTTATCCTTCTTCTGGCGTCAAATATAATGACATCAGATAACATTTAAGAGAGCTAGAAGTTTTAAAGGACGAATCAGTATTTTGGCTGACCCTGCAGATATGTTGTGCGATTTTGTCATCCTTTACACATATCTTTCCATGGAACAAGAGAAACAATGTGGAGTACTTTAGGTGAAGCGTGAATATATATACGTGAAGTATGTTTAGGCATCATTGTGACAGTTAACTTAAATCTGAAGTAAATAAAATATTTTCTAATCAAAGATTGCAGTCTGATATGATAGATGGTCGCCCACCTTTTATTCTTACATGAAATATTGCTTCTCCCACGGAATTAGTAACTTGAGATGGATATTGTTCCCCACCCACACGCTGAATACCAATGTTGACACCGACTAATGGACTATTATCCGCCGAATTGACAACTCTGACGATGATATCAACCATAAAACCTAAAGGATTAGCAAAGTAATGAAAGCCACGAGCTGTTCACCTTGAATAATTCCTCTGTTCTCGTACTTGAGACCTTGAAGAAGCCATAATTTCCACTTAAACCACCACTTATCGAATCAAGCCATCCGATTTTGCATTCCAACAACACTTGGTCATATTGAGCTACATTACAAGTGAGCTCATCCTTGCCGCATAGAGACAAACAAGGCAACTGGGAACTAAAAGCAAATTTGGTTGTTACGATTCATGCTTTTAAGGAAGATGCTAAAGAGTGTAAAGTTGCACCTCATGCCATGTACCACTCGATCCGGTGTCCAGAGTGGTAGCAAAGTGAGTTGTAATTTTTCAACTTTTATCAAACCCTCGGAAGTTGTGACCCAAATGAGGAGCGTTAATAGCTTTGTTCTAAGGCCACAATAAATAGCTTTCATTGTTTGCTATGAGTGTTGATTAAAGGCACCAAAGTGATTTGGAGAAGTAATCGCTATCACTGCTCACCAAAACTAATGACTGAACACGAGTCAATCACGTTTTTGTTATTTTAGCTTTCTGATTACGAGAATGGATAACGTGTATCGTTGCCTTGGCCGTCTATTGTTCAATCCTATCCCACATATGATTAGTTCTTTTCGATACCAATTTAAGAAACATCATTGCACAACCAAATGAACGATAGCAGCGAGTTCTTGCCTTAACTTTATTGCACCTTTGTTAAGCAATGACCTTTTTTTCAAAGAAAATCGACAAACCTGTAATTACGTTGTTGAACATCGTGAAGTCTCGTGTCGAGCCCTTTCAACTCATGCTCGATGCTCAACTTGATCTTTTTCTAGCTTCTGAAGTATATATACATCGCTGATCCTCCTTACTGTAGATACTCTGAACTTCAGTTCCACCAGATTCGGTTGAAGTATCTCGGCAACGGAATTCGCGTTCAAAAATGAAGGGTGTTTTTGGACTTTTATTCATGATCGTTACGGCGTCGACGACCTCTACTTTCGGAGGGATTCCTGGACTCGATGAAATAGCTGGAAAATTGTCTCCCTGGGCATCGGAATCAATCGTGCCCTCTCACAAAAATGAGCATGGTTGCGAAGTGGTTTACGATGACGTGTGGGAGGAAAAGTGCCAGACTGTCTACAACGAAGAGTGTGCCACCGATTACGTGAACGAATGCCAAAACGTCAACCATCGTGAGTGCATCACCAAGAATGAGAAGCAATGCTCCTGGGGTTTCAAAGACTCTTGCGTCAAGATCCCCGTGCCTACATGCAACCTGGTGTGGGAGAAGAAATGTGGCCTCAAGGACGTATGCACAACCGTTAAGGAGCGGGAGTGTCGATCTGTGCCCAAGCGAATTTGCACCACTTCCCACGACAAAGTTTGCGAGACTCGCGAGGAGAAAGTCTGCCGTCAAGTGCCTGTTCCTGTAGAGACTGTCCCCCACTACGTTCCATCGAGCTACCCTGTGGAATCGACTGGCAAACATAAATCCCATGGATACGGCAATCATGGCGATGGGAAACTAGCCCATGATCTGGCTGGTAAACATGGCGAAAGTGAGTCTTACTTTGGTGGATTCGAAGACTTGACCCGTGGATTGACCGATTTGGACTTTGGATTGGGGGAATATGGTACTCATGGCAGCGGACATGCCAAAGGTCACGCTGGTGGTGGCAAGCAACATAAGCGATCTGTGGACAAGTTGTTGGCTAAAATCGAGCACAAGCAGGCGAAATTGGCCCTGAAACATAAGCACCTCTTGAGCAAGGCGAAAAAGGTCAAGGGCTCCAAGAAAGTGGACCACGCTCCTGTGGTGGTTCCCTCGATCAAAACTGAAACCGTTTGCGAATTGGTGCCCCGTCAAAAGTGTCATAGCGTGCCTCAGGAAGCTTGTCGCGAAGAATACTTCGAAGCGTGCGAAGATGTTCCCCGTCAGGTGTGTACCCCTACTGAGAAGTGCAAGGACGTGCCCAAGAAGACTTGTGTGACCGTGGACAAGGAGAAATGTGTCAAGATCCCGTCCAAGGAATGCGTGGCCGTTCCCAAAGAGCATTGCGTCAATCGAGCCGAAAAGGTTTGTAAGGATGTTCCCCGGGAAATCTGCAATCCCGTTGCAGACAAGGTCTGCCAGAAGCTGATTGTGAAGCGCCCCCGCGAAGTGTGTTTGCCTCCACGAACTGTCAAGAACATTGGCGGCAAGGAATGGTAAATGGTACCATACCAAGGGGTGCAATTTCGATAGTTTTGAGATACATTTTACACTACTGTGATAAATTGTGTAATTCTGACAATAAAATTTGTTGTACACATCAAATTAGTAAAAAATGTGCTCTTTTGGGCCAGAAACAAGGTTGTCTCAAAGAGTCTGCCGGAGGAACTGCGTCTCTTATCACACTTTTGGACAGTAGCAATAGTGGGGAATAAGAATTATGCTACACACATTAGGCTAAATGTGCAGCTCCAGACTACTTGATAAACGAAAATAGATTAATAGATATAAGGTATTATCTAGGGCATCTTTCAAATGACGGCTGCTTATAGATAAAAATCTGACAAAAAATACTGGTTTAGTATGTCACTGGTTACAACCCAGTTCCTTAACCGCACAAGTCATTGCTCCAACACTAACGCACTTTATGAATAGGTCTTTAACAGAGGGTCGGGTGCCCAACCAATTAATAACTACTCATATTGTGCCAATATTTAAAGGAGGGGATAGGTTTATACCTATCAATTATAGACCAATATCCTTAACGTCATTATTGCCAAGGTCATAGAAAAGGGGGTTAAAGTAGCATTAATATATGCGTTCCAGAGCATTTCAATTTTTCACAAGGCGGATCCCTGGTGATATCTCACTATGGTTCCATTTTCTATCACACTTTTACTATTATATAATTGTTGGTTATGATTTTATCAATCAATTTAAAAAGGTATTTAACCTTTTTAAAATACTTCATATACGGTAAGTGCTAGATTATTGGAAGATATGAAGAACTCTTTACTTTAGTTGTCATGCAGGGTAAATAAAAAGCACAGGTTCAACTCATGGGATGATGCTTGACTTTATTAAACACTGCAAAGCACTTTTATTGCACATAAGACGATAGAATAGAAATTGACACGTCAAATCGAATTGAGTAGAGTAGGGGGATGAAGCGAGTAGCATATTTGTAGAGAAAGCATCGTATGATCTCCTATGGCCTCTAATTGCCGCCCTGGGGAGATCCTCTGGCACCGCCCGTTTGGTATGGATCCGCAGAGTTGGGGCGATAGCTGCTGTAGTGCGAAGAGCTGCTTGAAGCACGAGACCCTTCTTCCAGTGCCTCCACCCTGCTTGTCAAGTCGTCCAACTTGACCGAGTTGGAGTCGACCTTGCTGGATATTTCGTCCATCCTCGAGTTCATGTTGACGGACATCTCGGTAATCTGGTGGCCCAGCTCCTTGATCGCCTTGGTCGGAGAGTCTTTTTTAGCCATCTTTCGATGAGAGTTGGAAGCCACACTTAAAGATAAAGAAAAGCCAATCGTAAAATTAAAAACGGAATAGAAAGAAATAGTTTTGTTGAACGCTGAATGCCCTGGTCCCACTGCAATGCACGCACTGCTACTGGTATTGAATCTAATAATAATTTGATTCAGATTCTTACCTCTTTCCGTGATCGTAGACTAGATGTGAGTGGATTAACTTCATGGTGGGAGTTTCCGAGAGTTGAATGTGTGATCGGCACGTGATAAATCAGATGAGCCAGCGATCCTTAATGTGCAAATTGGAACCAATGCAATTTTTTTCCACGAGGATTGAAAAGGAAGCTCTGTGGAATGATCGCTCAGTCGGCCTAGTCAAGAGATGCTGTTTCAGCAGAAATGCTCTACCTGAGTGACCAGATAAGTTTCTGTAGAATGCGCCCAAATTTCCGAAATGCGCCCAAGCCAAATCAAGTTTCAAGCTTCAAGTTGGAGGGCGCAGCGCTGGCGCAGCATAGCTTGCAAAGTTGCCATTTTGATAATTGTTTAACCAAAATTAGCCAATAAACTACTTATACACAAATGTTTTTCCAACAGTATTTGAGATTGCAATCATTGTGAGCATAACCTCTAAATTTACCAGAAAAATGACAATGATCTTTAACAGCTTTATCACTAGGTTAAATTAGTAATTTGCCAATATGACATTTCATACCTTCTTCATTGACCATTGATCCCACTTCTTCCATTGGTTTGCTAGAATCCTTAATAATTTGGTTGATCTTCTCAACATTTTTTTTAATTATTTGATGAAATCCTGAGGGCAGTCATTCCTACAAATTTCTCGTTTTTTCCCACATAGTCTGGGAAGTAAGGTTTGTAATATTCGGATACATTGTAAAATGCACCAATTGCCATTATATCTTGCTCTGTTTCCTTCTCACTTACTTTTCTTTTTACAGCTTCACAATCAAAATAAACTACTATAGGCAATTCTCGGGTTTTTTCATACTTGGTGAATGAGCAAGTTCTAGCTTTTGTACAATCTTTGCAAGTTTTCATGTTATTATCATGTTTTGGACAATGAGGCATTTCCTTGGCTTGTGCTTCATTTTCCAAACCACACTCTTCATCATGTTTCATTAATTTCTCTCTTGAAGCATATGGAAGACGGCATCGTGCACAGAAATGTCTTTTCCCATTTATGTTGATTGATTTAGACAATGCCCTAGACCAAGGATCTGCCTAGACATATTTTTTATCCAAACGTAATGACCTTCCACTTTTATGTCACGTGAAGTTTTATCATTTTTCTGAAAATACATTATGTTGATAGCAGTTTCTGCCTTAGCTCCTTTGTAAGACACATAATATGAAGATATAAATGTTTATATGTCTCTAAAACATGAACATTTAAGGGAGGCAAATTAGGGTTATCTCTCTCAAATTTTTAAAATCTTTTTCATTTAATCTTGTCGGAAAAGAAAGCTTTGACCAACTCGCCTCATTCAAATATGGCTTATAGTGAGAAATTCTATCAGGACTATATTTAGGTGGATGAAGAGCTGCTATGATAGCATACTTGAAACATTCATTGTCAGTATTTTTTTGATTAATATAAACTCCTGTTCTTATGAGAGTTTGTGGAAGGCTATCCAATTCAACATTTCGTTAAATCATTTTTCAAATTTGAAAGCATTTTTCTCTTTGAGATATTTTGAGTCTCGTTGAAAGAGACCGGATGCAGCACTAGCTTGTATGAGACTAAAAGTCTCTTTGAACCAGACCTTCATAAACACGGAACACTTGGTCATACGGCAGTCTCATTGAACTAGATTTATATCACGCAACCTAAAAGTCTCATTGAACGAGACTTCCATGCCGCGTGAGGCGCAACCGAGCATTAATTAAAAAATCATAATCAACAATTATATCTTTGCGAACAAAGCGAAAATGATAATAAAAAAGTGATGCCGCGCGAGGCGCAGCCGAGCAAGGAAAATAGAAAAATAGTGAGATTTCACTAGGGGGATCCCTTGTAAAATTGAAATGCTCTGGCACGCATATATTAATAGTACTGGTTAAGGAAAACTTTCTTAAATACCTTGACAAAAAAGGTAAATGGTACCATACCAAGGGGTGCAATTTCAATAGTTTTGAGATACATTTTACACTACTGTGATAAATTGTGTAATTCTGACAACATGGGTTTCGTACTCATTTTAGCACAGTGACTCAACATTTTGACGACATAATTGAGGGATTACAGCATAATGCAGGTGTAGATGTTATTTACTTGGACTTTGCTAAAGCTTTTGACAAAGTAGACCACATTCTACTTTTAAATTGTTTAAGTAAACTAGGGAACAATGGAAATACGTATGGGGACGTTTAGGCAAGCTCTTGCAAGTTCGTTTGTTTGCTGGTACCAGAGTCAGTGATGGAAGTGTTCATGTTCAAGTACTCGATTAGGAGGTAACGCAAAACTGAAACGTCTTCTAGCGAGGTTTCAGAGAGCTTTCCTCTCCACTACTGCCATGCCAAGTCTCATCCGGAGTTCCACGAGGCACTATTCCAGGCACAATAAATTATGACGCACCATGACTTACAGGGAATTTCATTCCCTTGTATCGGCTGCAAACCCGAGAATGATCGAAAAAAAAGATCGCTGTTGAAGACTTTGACGTATCATGTGCTCATTTGGAAAGAAGTGAACGGTTTAGGAGATAAGAAATGTTTCCTTCCGTTCGCAGTCCACATCTCTAGAAGTCTGTGCCTGGGGTCATACTTATAGTAAGAAGAATCTAATGAATTGATTTAAATGAAAGTTATTAGTTCACAACCTTGGCGTCTTCTACATTCAAGTGGTTCATGGTCGAAGGTATACATATGAAATAGCAAGTGAATGGGTATCATACACTATTAGGTATATGGGACAGCTCAATAGCTAATGGTGGCAACTTCGGATAATGACTACGACATGTGTTAACAGATATCTTTTTTATCCCGCTGTTGACAGTTCTTCGATTTTTCACATCGTTTGTTGGGTGATTGAATGAAGGAAAAAAAACCGTTTTGGCTTTGTTGCTTTTTATTTTGACATCTATTTTCACAAGACCTAAGGACTACGAATCCCTACAAGAACTCGAGCTTTTTGTAGCTCGAGACGAGATTCGAAACCATCCCTATCTTTGTTTTGTTATGGTCAAGAAGCTATACACTCACTGAAAGAGACTTTGATCCACTCATTATGTAATGCTAGCCCAAGATTCCTAATATCGTGGCCGAGTGTGTTACAACCATGTTGGGAAGGTCAGCAAGGCAGATCCGGTCAATGCTACGGGCTCGGTCATCGGTTAGTTTATCCACTGGTCAAGACGTCGAATTAACAAGTCAGCGATATCCTGATTTAAGACGAAAGCCCTTTGGCCAGGTCGGACCCTCCGAAATAGCCCGTTTCCAAGCGATACTGGACTCGAATCGAGTCATCACCGATCCCACTGAACTAGATGGTAATGATGGCCGGATATTTGCGACACAAAGGTCAAATCATTTCATGTTTAGGATATAATACCGATTGGATGAGGATCTCTAGAGGTCAAGGTCAAGTGGTGCTCAAGCCCAAAACCACGGCTGAAGTCTCGCAAATCCTGCGGTATTGTTCTGAGCAGAATTTAGCTGTCTGTCCTCAAGGAGGCAACACCGGATTAGTGGGCGGGTCTATTCCCGTGTTCGATGAAGTGATAGTCAATACTTCGCTCATGAATAAAATTGAGAGTAAGCCAAAACTTCCGTCATTCAACCTATTCAACCATGACCTGTGATTGACACTTTCAAAGGCTTGGATATCAATTCGTCCGTGGTGACGGTTCAAGCCGGAGTGATATTGGAGCAATTGGATCGCCATCTGGCAGATCATGATTTATTGGTCCCATTGGATTTGGGAGCCAAGGGTAGTTGTCAGATTGGGGGCAATGTGTCTACCAATGCTGGAGGGTTGAGACTGTTGCGATACGGGAGTTTGCAAGGTTCGATCTTGGGATTGGAAGTGGTTCTGCCCAATGGCGAGATCCTGGATTGCTTGAGCCAATTGAAGAAGGATAATACGGGATATCACCTGAAACATCTCTTCATTGGATCCGAGGGTAGGATTAACCATGCTTGATTTTATTTGGGTGTTATTATCAATGTTTTTTTGGTGGGACAGGCACTTTGGGATTTGTTACCAAAGTGGCAATCCAATGTCCACCCAGACCGAAAGCGGTGAATGTGGCTTTCCTGGGTATGACCTCGTTTGAGAGTGTGTTGAGGACATTTAAAGAGGTCTGGATGATAAGTTTTATGGATCAAATATATTTTGATACTTTTAAGGAGCTGTTGTATTTTCCAGGCAAGGTCGAATTTGGGCGAGATCCTGTCATCATGCGAGTTCATTGATGCCGAAGCCATGAAGTGTGTGACCGGGAACCTTGAGTTGACTTGTCCCATTGATCCTCAAGCCTTCTACATGCTTATTGAAACTTCGGGATCCAGGTAAGAAGATCTCATGAGTCGTCGTGGTAAAAAGAATGACTACCAATCAATCATCCTTCTTTTGCCAGATCGAACCACGATGAAGAGAAACTCACCGAGTTTCTCGAGGCCTTAATGTCAGATGGAACCGTTGTGGATGGAACCGTGGCTTCTTCAGAGGCTCAAATCCAAAAAATCTGGCCGTTACGCGAACGACTCGCGGAAGCCCTACTTCGAGATGGATATTGCTACAAATACGACATCTCTTTACCTCTAGACGTGTTTTATGACAGGTAAGATTTTGTAGAGGTGTCGAAGGTTATTCATGTTAAAGCCATTCATGCTTTGCGATCTCAGCGTAATAGCAATGAAAGAGCGATTGGGATCGCGAGTGATTCGCTGCATCGGATATGGCCACGTGGGAGATGGAAATATGCATTTAAACATCACCACCAAGGAATATGATGACCAGGTTATGCAACTCATTGAGCCGTTTCTTTACGAGTGGACCAGTCACCACAAGGGCAGCATCAGTGCCGAACATGGTAAGTTGATTTGTTTAGAATGTACCGGAAGATTCTCTGGCTGAGGTTTCAAATTTGGCTTGGATTATGCTCAACGACACTCCAAAAAGTATTACGATAATCAACAGGGTGGTATGAGTTTTTTTTACAAAAAAAGAAATGATATGTTGCTTTATTCGGATTAAACTACAAATCCCACTATTGATTTTAACCTACAACTCATCCCACTGATGGTTTTTACCAAAGTAAACTCATTCTCTGTGTGGGGTCATTTTTGATTCATTTTCAATTTATTACATCGTTCCCCAAACAAATCTTTTTATAACCACTCACTTGCCGTTGTTGAGAATTTTATCCCTCGCCAGATTAAAAAGAGAAATATTTAAAGAGATATTTTCTTTACACTTATAAAGCCTTATTTGTAGAGATAAACATCAAGTACCTAGCTCTAAAAGTAATCTTCATTCCACTCTCTAATTCTAAAAAAGGGGGCTTTTGTAAATTCATTTTTTTAATTCTTTTATTCACATGTAGGAATATTGCTCAATTATTTTTGTCGCTAAGCCTTTAGTGTCTAATTCATGGTTTCGATTAAAAGCCGTTTCCGACAATCAATAACTCTTTTCACTATTTGTTATTCAGGTCTGGGCTTTAAGAAGCGGAATTTCATGCATTTTTCCAAAAGTCCAAGCGCCATCAAGGCCATGAAACAGATCAAGGCTGTGTTCGATCCCCAGGGAATTATGAATCCATACAAAGTCTTGCCGGATAATGAATAGGAAGAAAGTGGTTTTGTTACTATGGGTTTTTAAACAGTTTATTTCTACAAAAATATACGTGTACGAAAAATTTGTACAAATCCGGTCATTTTGTTTTAGAAGCGTCATATAGTTTCATTTAATGGTAGCTATTCATTTTTGTTCCGAGTCCGGGGCGGTTCTGACATACTCTGGAAGATTAAGGGCGGCTTTACACTAGGATGGAAAACCAGAATGGAATCCGGTTTGAGGGTTAATGAAGGAGTAGTGCTAGGGCGAGTTTTTCTTCATTTGAGTCTTCTCGTTCGATTGAGTACAATGAAAGACTGGAGCCCTCTGCCGGACTCGAGTCTTTTGCCGAACTCGCCCCAAAACTAGTCCTTCAATCCTCAAACTTCAATCCTGGGTTTCTCTCCTAGTGTAAATACGCCCAAAATTTCATTTTCCAACTGTTTTAAGAGTTAAGCAATTAAATTCCGGTGTCTATTGCGTACAATGGCTCTAGGGAAAAATAAAGTGGACAACTAAGAATTGGTAAAACGCCGGAACCTGGCAGTTGAAAACAAATGTGTTATCTCTTAACAAAAATGTTGAAGAAACGTGGAACTTGCCTCGACCTCATCGAGAACATCCATGCCCTCGGGTGATTGCAATTTAGCTTTGGTCCCAGGCAAAATGGCTCGCATGTTCACTGTTCTCTCGAGCTTCTCCTTGGTTTCCTCCAACTTCTGGATTTTTTTCCCGGCCTCTTGCGAATCAGTGGCCTTGAAATCGTAGACAGACCCGGACTCGCTAAAAATCTTTCGATCGAAACCAATCCATTTATACTTGTTTTGCATGTGTTGAACCAATTTTTCGGCATCGTCATAGGCTTCGGCAGCCTTTTTCAAGAGAACAGCAATTAGTTCAAATTGAGTTCCACTCAAAATGACTGAAAACAGAAATGCCCTATGATCTTATACATATCAAATAAGAATTAAAATTATTCAAAAAATTACACAAATTTTTTGCTCACCATTAATTTAGGAATCGCTTTCATGTAACAATGCGAAACTTTAACATTACCTTGGATAGTTTGTGTTTGAGCTCTTGTACTTTCAATCCCTTGTCGTGATTGTCATTGGCAATTTTCTCGCTGTTGGCTTGCCCGTTGAGCATCTACTTGTTGTTCTTGGCCACGACCTCTTTCTGAGCCTTGAGAGCCTCTTTGGCCTCCAGCACAGCCTCGACCAAATGAGTGCACTCGGTCTCAAATCCAGCAATGACCTCGTCACAAGCCCGGAGTTGATCTTCCTCATCCGAGATAGCCTTCTGCAAGTCGTTGATCTCCATTTTCAAACTCGCTTCCTCAGCCTCCCTATCAGTCCATTTGTTTTTGGAGGTCTCCACGGCCTTCTTAGAAGCCTTGACTTCCACCTCAGCTTCTTTGAGCTCTTTCTCCTTGAGCTACTTGGAGTTATTGATCTTGTATTCGAGCTCTTTGACCTTCTTGGAGCCTTCCCCCTCGACTTCTCGAGAGGCTTGGACGGTCTCTTCTAATTCGAGACATTGCTTCTTCAAGGTCTTCATCTCTTCGAAAAGTTGGTGGTGAGCCGTATTCTTAACACGTTCTCTCACCCGTTCCAGTTCATGAGACTAGAGAACATCAAAAAACAAAACATGAGAGAACACCTTCATGCACCAATCAAGTTCATTTTTCAAAATTCAAAAGCTAACTTACCCTCTCTTCAACTTGGAGCTTGAGCTAATTGAAACGTTTGCCCAAGGGCCCAATGCCTCGGAGACGTTCTTCCAACCTATGGAGTTGCTCTGGGCGAGCTTCCAATCCAGCCTCAGCTTCCCTCAGGGCATCAATATGAATGAGTATCGAACCACTGGACGACGAAGCTCCTAAACACTCAAACTAGAGAGGTCATCCATCCATTAATCATTGTACGCTAAATCAAAATACATGCAATTGTGTGAAGAAAAGAATAAGCCTAAAATAATGATAATGATAATGAATAGCTATGAAATAAGAAGCCTATTATTCAAAATGAGAAATGAGAGAGAGAGAGAGAGAGCAAAAACCTGGATTCAATGGAGATGTCGTTCGGTGAAGGGCACCAAGTGAACCGAGGGGTGAAGTCTCTCTGTTTGATCTCCGAAGACCAAAAATCTGATTCGACAAAGCTCGCTCGAACCAGGGAAACGTTCTTCGGAGGGTTTATGATTGATAGGAATCGGTTTTTGGCGGTGTAAAAGTGCAGAAACGCTATTACATGCTGCTATTTTTATTATTATAATCAAAACGATGCGTTCTCATAAAACTTGACTCGATGTTCTCGTGATGGGATGGTAAAATATTTCCTTTATGATGCCATATTAAGGAATCAATGTTTAAGTGCCAAGTTAATTAACAAAGACAAAAATATCAACCACCATTAAATGATGGCCTCATTAGCCATTAAAACTAATGTAGTGTCCGCACGCAAACGCATCTCTCTAAAATACAACAAAACAGCTTCCCTGTGATCAACACATAAATACTCGAACTCAATAGAAACGTAGATGATTCACCGATATGACAAACAAAATTGGCAAATCCCTATGAGGTCTGGTGTCTTTTCAAAAACACTTACAACCAACACCTAAATCCCAAGAATGTTGCTTACCTCCACTGAGTTCTCGGCCGACTTCTAATATCTATATTTGTCAAGTAAAAGCTAAGACAAGGGTTTTGTGAAAAATAACTTTTTGATTTTAGCATAAATTACAATATCAATCTGCTTACAACATGTCATAACACAATACCTTCAAAATTGTAACTGATATAAATTATCAGAAGCTTTAGTTGAATACTCAGATTACATTAAATTAACATATTTTACACGCAAGTATACATTAAGGTTGAGTTTGCATAATTTTGAACTTAAAAATGGTCGAAACATTGCTCAAAGGAATTCTTAAGGAAGATGAAATATTCCATTTAAAAGAACCAATTTATAATGTTTCTTTTGTGCTACAGCGAAAATAATAGTTGACAAAACATATATGAGTCGCAAATTAAGGTTATTATCATTCTTATTTTAAAACATAGGCATAACATACTTGTCTCAGAAGTGTTTTCATATTTTTTACAACAAACCGAAACACCAACGCAATTTGAATTAAGAAAACAAACCATTTCGCTCCTGAAATAAATTGTACCTGGTAGAGAGAAAATATATCTCGCATGAAGTGCCAAATTTGAAAATAGAACTTCAATAAGATTTGACGTAACATTTCAACTTAAAAACCTCTTTTACGGGTTTGGACCACAAGGAGAAAAAAATTAAAGCAATTGTTCGATTTGTTTCCGTCGAACATTGTTCCATTGTCAAGGCCGTGGTTTAAAGCAGATCAAGAATATTGATTGGATGTGTTTTGTTAAATGTAGCCATTAAATGTTACTGAAATGGTTGAATATACAAGTTTGAGCTTAATCAAAATTACTGCTCCAAATCTAGCCACCTGAGATAGCACATCAAAAAAAGGATCTTTAGCTTATCATTTTTGTCCCCATGTCTAACTGCTTGTATGCTTTTGCCCAACCAAAAGCTTCAATATATTTTATAACTTAACCAACCTGGTTGGGTAGCAATTAAGGAATTTTCTGATTTTGAGTGAGAATTAGATTTCAGTTGAAAAAAAAGCCACATGAGCTTTATCCTTCAATCATTGTGGAAATTGCAACACCTAACCCAGTATTCGTCATAACATGTAATTGTTGTAATATTATACTTCATCTATAAAAATTGTTGCTTTAGAACAAAGCATTTGATTGGCTCAGTAGTTCTGTTAAGCAATGATGTGAGCTTTCACAAAAACTGTCTTCGAATCATTACAAAACTTCAACATTATGTTGTCAGTATTGTCATTCAGTGGCTTGAAAAGATTAGAACCATGCTCTGTTTGAAAGTAACGTATTCAAACAGTAATTGACTGCATTGAAACCAAAGTATTAAGGTTATTTTTTATATTGAACTTATTTTCTTTATCACACAACAAGTATTTTACATTGATCTTGCTCTTGTTCTTGTTCAACGTTCAGTTGCTCCTGCTTTTTGGGTCACAGCTTTAGTTATGGCAGAGAATCCAGGTGGCGCTCGCATCAGATAGCGCCACTTTGTAATCCAGCACTTTGGCCCTTGCTTCCTCTTTGGTTGGTCTGTGTAGGGATTTAAGAGTTACATGCATCAAATGTCGGTGACTCTTGAGAATCATTCCCAAACTGAAAGTAGAAACACGATATGATTAGATGTAGGAGGGATTTGTGACCATTTCTTCAATTGATACAACTGATGGCGTTTATCAGCCCTTTTTTTCGCCCACCGAATGGAAACACTGTCTACAACAATGTAAACAAAACAACCGAGCTGCAGAGCTGCACTCATGTTTTCTGTCAACCCAAGTCGGTTGGTTGGTCGGTAGGTCGGTCGTTCCTTGATCAAATCAACCCAAGTGTTTGTTGTGCCTTTTCAAGCTTCTAACAGGTGAGAGGGCCGGCCACGTTGGTAGCCATTAGGGTTCCTCATTACAGTCATTAGATCCAGACTTTGGCTGGACATGGCCCAACGCCACCCGCCGCCCCCTTTCTGGGGTTCCATCGATCCTCTTTTCTCACGGCCCCGCCGACCCGTCCCACCTCCATCCTCGGCCACCAGTAGTCAGTTTATCCACCTTCATGACCCGGATTCTGATCTGGATGATGCGGGTCCTCATGAAGCGTCGGCTTCACCCGTGATTCGTACTCAAATCCACGACACGCCCACGCCTCCGGCCTTTCAAGTGGTTCGAAATTTGAATTTTGATCCCCGGCCAGCCCCGCCCCTTCCGCCCACCCAAGCTATTCTTGAATCGAGTCCGGATTCGTCATGCTCCATTAGTCAGGACTTATTTGATGAGGGGGCGGGAGCCTCGGACGAAAGGATGGGCAGTCCTCGCATTGAAACCATCAGTTCGGGGGGCGGAGTCGAGAAATGGGTCACGCCCCCTAGAGACGAACAACCTGATCTCGGCCCGGGTCGGTCTTACATTTCGCGTCGTAAATTATCAAAAAATCGCTCGGTTTGAAGTCATTCCCAGAAGTGGAATGACACTCTCACGTCAATATCCAGAACTTTGATGGTAGTTGAATAATGAAGTAGTCGACATTAAGGTTCATTCAGCTGTGGATGTTTGGAGTCAGTACTTGGCTGAAGTAATGGTCATTTTCACAATTTTACAGTCCTTGCTTTCCTCATTTATAACCCAACGAACCCATAAAATTAACAACATTGAACGTAAATTAACCAGCCATAAAAGAAATTGGCATACCAAAAGTGAAATATGCATCACGCAAATCTACACACAAAACGTATCAATTGACACACTGAACGTAACAAGTCGCAATGGCTTTCACAAAATAAGCAATAAGCTGCAATAGCAACACAGATTTCAAAATTGACTTGTAAGCAATTGCTGCCCTGTGATCCAAAACGACTTTTTATGCTTTCCCATCCCTACATGGCACACATTGAAGAGATAGCAAATAGGAAAATAAATGTGTTCCTGAGCCTTTTCTCTTTGACATTTTTCTATTAAGTTCAAAATACCCAAATGTGCAGGAAAATTCACCTTGAAATGTCCAAGCACGAACTTTTGGAAAATGGCGTGTGAACGAGCTCCCTGTCAAATTGGATTGCTCTTGGTCATAGGACCTCTGAGCCAATCTTAGATCTAAAGTGAAAAAAGTGAAAAACGTAGATCTTTTCAATTAATGGCAAGTCATACTTATATTATTTACCTGTAAAGTGGTTGGTTCCAAAAGTTATGTTGTCACAAGCATATGTAGCTGACCAAGAGCGGGCAGAAAATTCCAGTTTTATGTAGTGTTTACCACATAACTTTGACCATATCTCCTGACTTCCTTAAGCATAGTTTTGGGCTCAAATCTGGCCAAGTTCATTTATTCAATGAGATTTTGCGGTCAAATCAAGTGTTTATTTGGAATTAAGTGAACAGTTTAGGTGTTAAGAAAGTTTTGCTTCCGTTCGCAGTCCATATTTTTAGAAGTAACCCGGTTCAGTCTTTTTTCAATCGCTGCACACCACTCATTTAAAATGGCTAATGTGTGCCTGGGCCTTTTCTCCTGTGACCTTTCCCTATAAAGTTCAAAATTCCAACCAATGTCAACCAATAGCACCCTCTCCCTCAAACGATGCCACTCTCACACAAAAAGGCTGAAAATTCCGATTCTTGGTGTCCCGTTTTACTAGTTTTATGGATGGATGTGTTTTATATCATTTGTGTATTTAATGTGCCAAAGTTAAAAATCACTTTGGTGCACCACTTTCTGTGTTGCAGGTCCCCACAATCATATAGCATCATATTTTTCACACTTTTTAAATTTGATCCTTTCTCAAACTTTGATGGCTAATTTAATCACACAATTCATTCCCTCTGGACTCTGAAGGCTCAACCCGACGAGAAATGTAAGACTAGCCGAATTCCAAGCACCCACGACGAGTTCGAAAAAACGGAGGAAGAAAATCGGCCTGGCCGCCAAGTTGGATCTCGTTTGGCGGGAAAGTCAAACGGATCGACTTCTCAAGACCCACATCCAAGGCGTATCCGCCTTTTCGGAAACACCATCCGATGGTGACCTGTGTCTGTACATCGATCAAGTCACGGATTATCGGGCTTTCAAGAACCTCACGTGTCATAGTTCCATTCAATCAGATCGTGTCTACCAAGTCGCCATCCAACCCGCCGATCTACCTCAAGTCCCTTGGGAATGCCTCGTATCGGGCACCGAAATTCGAATTCCTTTCCCTTTTTATACGTCTTCCCGTCTGTCCAAAGACGACTCGATTCAAGTGATATTCGGGATCAAACGACTTGAGATTCTTGATCAAGCCGTGGTCAAATCCATCCCGGAATCGACGCTATTTTCTTGGCAGTGTCCGTGCTTTGTTCCTCATGATCCAATATAGATGTCTTCAGATTGTTTGATCTGCAATGTTTTCATTTATTCGGGTACTTTTCTAGAGTTCGCTTCTTGGTTCATCATGAGTCGTGAGCGTGAACCTGAGAACCCCGAGGATGATATCACGATCCCGCGGGCCGCTATGAACAAGATGATCAAGGAGTTGTGTCCGAATACGCGAGTGGCCAATGATGCCCGGGAATTGATCTTGAACTGCTCAACCGAATTCATTCATCTGCTGAGTTCGGAATCTAACGAAATGTGCAACAACCAACTGAAGAAAACCATCAGTGCCGAACACGTGCTTATGGGTAAGAAAGACATCATAAAAGAATATCATAGTTGATTTGCAAAATGTGGAGTAATAAAAACCGGCTTCATTTGCGGGAAGAAAAAACTGAACGTGGCCAACGCTTTCAATTATGCTTTCAATCGTATTTCAGTGCGATGGAATGAAGGTTGAAATGCACCAGCTTGATATTCATATAATTACTGACATATCAGGGTAGGTAGCTAAATTAACCATGATACAAAAAATATGAAGCCCATGTATTTGAAAACAACATGCGATAGTTCAGAACATGTTTTAGAATTGTACTATAATATCTGCTCTTGTACGTAGCAACTGCGGCTAGAATATTAAAGTAAAAGAAGGGTTCATTCTCAATCCATCGCCAATTTTTCGAGCTTTGTTGTTCAAAGAGGTGTCTTGAATTTACATGTGACAAAGTAATTAGACTGTCTGGGCGTGACTCGTTTCATAACCTAAATGAAATTGAATAACTTCTACTGTTTAGGGTTACCAAGTTCCAGGCATAATTTCAAAATCCATTGACATCATGAAATTGAGTAGTTATTCATTTGACCAATCCCATTTCAGCCCTAGATTCTTTGGGCTTCAGCGATTTCAAGAAGGACTGCGAAGAAGTGCTCACGGAGTGCAAGGACGTGGCAGCCAAACGAAGGCGCCAGAGTACCAGACTCGAGAATCTCGGCATCCCTGAAGAGGAGCTGTTACGCCAACAACAGGAACTCTTTGCCCGTGCTCGTGCGGCGGCTGCCGAGCAAGATATGCAGATGCAATTGCAAAACCAAGCCAATCCGGAGAATCCCACCAACCACTTGGCCATGCCTGGCCATCAAGCTCCTTCCACCTCATCCATCCTGCCCCCTCCTACAGTAAGAAATGAATGATATGTCTTGACACCAGAATCCTTGCCAGCCTAAGATACTCATTCTTAGGTAGTAAAGGTTTGATGAAAAAACTTTTTAGCTCTCAAGTAAATTTTGTCCAGATTTTTCGGTATTTAGATTAGTGAAACGAGACTGCAACGTTTGATTTAAAATTACAGGTTTAAATTCTAGACCTCGGATAACTTATATAACATCATTAAACTGGGTGTTCCTGACTTGGCCTAGACCTGTAGTAAGAATGCTTTCAATGACCCTTATTGCTCGGAAGTTTACAGTTCTTACAAGTTTGAATCTGAATTCATCACACTATTTTATGATGCGTTTTCAGCCTCTTCCGCAGCCCAGTCTCAATTTGGGGAGTTCCAATTCCACACATGCTGACAACGACGAGGACGACTACTCCTGAGCCAATACAAGCCACACAAAAAAACACATTTAATCATCGATGTAAAAAATATAAAACTATTAAAACCGAACAGAACTGGTTTTTTAAGTAGTACGGGTTATGGCACTGGTTTTCTTTTTTGGTAATGGTGTCTCCAATCATCCACTCAAGAGACCGGATTCAATCAGGAGGAAGTAACTCGCGGTCACCAATCCATTCAGGACGGCCACTGCATAACAGATCTGGATTGGACCGGAATGGGTCCAGATATTGGGATCAATTCCGGGTTGAAAACTGTCATAATAAGTTAACAAGCATGAGATCGAAGTTGCAAACAGTCCGTAGAGAATCGGTCGGGTTACCCATAAATCCAGAATGGGTCGATGATACAGGAGAAGTGCAATCAAGAATGGGAACACGGGATTGCTATGATGAAGAAGCAGTTCATGGTCGTTATGATTGGTTTCTGGGCATTGATCGGCAGGATGAGGAATTAGTTGCTGATAGTCAAGGACCACAGGAGGTGGAACATTGATCTTAGGTGGGACTGGTTTAACTTTGGTGGGAAGGATGAATGTTTGTTGATGTGGCGAAGACCTTCTGCGACCACTTCGAAGATTGTAGCCGTGACCGGCCATCTTCATGGCCTGCAGACACATCTTATGTCTTCATGCAGCCATGATAATTCGACCTGACAGCATCCTCATTCGTGCCCTGTGACCCTCACTCTCCAGCCTCCAATTACCACTCCCTCACATGCACACGCACAAACACACATTCAGTGCACACACGGCGGCATTATTAGCGAGTTATGCGACGCTAGCTTGCCTTTCCTGGGGCAAGGAACTCTGAACTCTCCTCTGCGATGATCTATGCTCCCTGCCACAGTCTTCGGCAGATTTACCTCGGCTTCTGCCTTCCCTTCTTGATCGTCATTTTCCTACAAAGTAGCGCCCTCTGGCGTAATCTTTCCTTCATGAGTTAGTGTTTTACCGATAGTCTCCGGAATGATTTCAAATATATTTTTTCATCTCTTGCGATTTGTAATGTCATTTTCTGAGACAGGGGCGTGAAGCAAAGTCAAAAACATTTCACTTGTTTGCATCAGCAGTTCTCATCCGTTTTCTGACCGCTGAATCCTCGGGTAGAGAACAAAACCCATTGTCAAAGGCAGGGCATTAGTAACGAAATTACAGTTATTGGTTCCATTTTTCGAAAAAAGAACTGTAATTCCGTTACAGTTTAACATTGGGTAATTGTAACGACCCAAAAACTAAAATAATTACTCGTTACTCGTTCATTTTTCAGCTTCCAGAATGGCCATTAATTTTTCGTTTTATCTCGTGACAGCTGAGGAAACTTAAGGCTCAACAGAAATTGCCATTTTCTTTTCTATTTCCATCTAGCATATTATGAACATTGAAATAGTTGAAAATTGTTCTTGCTCTTTCCCACTCTTGAGGGTGCAGTGGTTTTAAATCTTGTTGCATTTGTTACTTTAGTGTTGATATCTTCTCATCCAAATTCCGTTGGACTGAAGCCTAATCAGTGCAGTTGTCCAGCACGCAAAATCTTTCTTTGACCTGAGTATGATCATTAAATTTCCTAAGTCTCCACATTTCCACTAATTGAGGCATAGGCTTCTAACAGGGAATCGTTTCCGGTTTGACAGTGTTTATTTTTTCTGCTTTTCAATCATGACTTTTGCGACATTGTTGCAAATCATCAACAATCATTACCCCATCCAGGGTCCCAATCTTGACTCCTCAAAGCATTATCATGCAATATATTTTTAACAATTATGCCAGAATTAAATGCCAGTGCTGATTATTGAAAAATATTGACACGAAGTCTTCAATGCTTGAACTGCTTGAAGAAGAAAAAACAAACACAATTTCTGTAAAGAGAGAAGTATGGTCTTGATGGGGGGAAAACCATAAAATATTGGTCATGTAAATCTTAGGAAAAGTAACGAGTAACGGCATTACGTTTTTTTCAAGTAATGGTTGTTTAACGAATGACTATTTTTGACCAATGCAATTGTAACTGTAATTCGTTCCTTTTACTGAGGAACGACTAATGCCCTGGTCAAAAGACGTTATTGATAAGTGTCAAAACCAGATAGAAACCGTATTAATCCAAAAGGTAGATTCTCTAACGATCTCCAGAAATCTTCTCACGGAACGAACATAATGCTTGAAGATTTTTCTTCAAGAGTCCTCTAGCCAAAATAAGAAGAGACACAAATACTTTTACTATAAAATTTACTTGACCATTTGACGTATATAAAAAAAAAATCATGTGTGGTTATTGTTTCTGTACAACTAGTAATCCCCATTAGCCTCTTTTGCTAAGTCTGGCTCTTCCTCCTCGCGTAGAAGATCATTGGGCGAGCCCACCACCACCAAGGATCCGGGCACGGCACTAGCCAAGCTGGGATTAGCCGCCAAAAGACCCGGCGGAAAGGCGGAAGAGGGTGCAGAAGAGGGGGCGGAGAGGTCCTGCTCGTCCACCCCGGAGGTTCGAGACAATAGAGACTTCAACATAGGCGAGGCATCCGTGGAATTGGAGCGCCGACTGTGGGTTGAAAGACGACCTCGTCGGGTCACGATGGTGGGCGAGCCCGTGGCCATCGAGGCCGGCAAATGCGGCGAGGGCAAGTGTGCAGTGGGGTTGAGCGCGTCCGAGGATTCGTCGGCATCGTCAGAAGACGAGTAGTAACCGCGATTGGACCGCTCCTTGCGCACTCGGCGACGCTTCCGCTGGCCCGCATGGTCGCCCTGAGGCCGCTTGCGGGCGGTCAGGACCTTTTCCTTCTTGACCCGCTCATCTTCCTCTGACTCACTGGCCATGATGGACGTATCAAATTGCATGCCCTCGCGCAGACACTTGTCCACCAAAGGTCGATTGATGCGCTCCTCTTTCTTGAACTTCATCTTAAGCTCGTGTCGCGAGCGCCGTTTGAAAATGTTCTCCATCATGGAGAAGTCCGTGCCGAAGATGCTGAGGGCCTTGTAGAACCGGATGGTTTCCTTGTCGCCCCAATCCACGTTCTTGCGCTTCTTGCCCCAACTGCCGTAATTGGTGCCTTGATTGGCGTTCTCAAATACCAAAGGGGACTTGAGCAAGTCCTCTTTGGCCTTTTTGGCGGCCGAGGTCTCGATGAGCGTGCTCTCATCGTCCAGAATGATCTCCCCGTTGGGTCCGACCTTGACTTGGGGCACGGGCATGTCTTCATCGGGCTCGTCCAGGTCCTCTACGGCCGGCGGTGTGGCTTGTGGCTCGTCCGTCGCACTCGCGGCCACCAGATCTTCATCGGGCTCGTCGGGCGTGGTCACCCGACTCGGATCAGGTACCACCCCGTCACCCTCGACCCCGCCCACTTCCGAGCCCGCCGTGCGATCACTACACGAAGAGGCGCGGGACGTACGCCGGGAACTGGACGTGGACATGCGCGAGCCGTGCTGCGGGTTGTAATAGATCAAATCGAACATGGTCATTTGGCCGCGTTCGGGCACGCCCTGCGTGAATTTCCGCTTATGATCGGCTCGGCGGCGATGAAAGACCGAAGCCGGATGAGAATGATGATGAGAATGAGCAAGTTGTTGTGCTTGTGGATCATGAAGAGGACTGGTCAAACACGGCTCCTTCGGCTCCGTCGCCCGTTTGGGTGCGGGTGACGGGGCCCGCTCCCAACCGGGTGACGTAGGCGGAGAGGCCAAGGTTGACGGCGGCCAATCCGTGATTTTCTCGTTCATCGAGGCCGTTGGTGCCACTGAGAGTGGCTCCTCCTCGAGTACGCGGTTCACCACGGGCACCCGCTTGACCCCGACCGGCTGGGACACGGCGGGCACGGGTTCGGTCATCGATGGTCCTCCACTAGCTGCTGAGGTAGTCCGGATCCGCCCATGATGGGGTGGCTGGTCGGACGAACCCGAGATTTTCCGGATTCGATTCCGATTCGAGCCTTCTTTGGACAGATTGGGGCGAAATTTGGGGCGAAACTTCATGATGGCATGAGTTAGTAGGTCCGTCTCGTGGGAGACACGGAGGTCGGAGGGCGATGGGCAGGCGTTTGATGTTGGGAATGGACTCACTAGGAGATATGACACGTGCGAGTTTCAAGAGTTTGAACGGGAGCCCGGCAGGCAATGTGCGACGACTTGAGCCTGCCGTGCTTGAAGGCTGATCATGACTGAAGGAAGGATGAGAGATGAGAAATATTTGGGTTCAATGAGCTAATCCGTCAGGTTGGCCATGACCGGGCATTTCATATTAGGCCATAAAGGCGAATAGACGGAGGTCATTCGGGTCAAAGTGTGGGATGATGTCAAATTTAGTTCATTTATTTTGTATGAGTCCATCATACTACCGTTCATGGGCTTGCAGTCAGATGAAGCAATGAGATCGATTTGGGTGCTAATCGTGCTAATGTTTCCTAAAATGGCCATTTGGGTGCTAATGTTTCCCAAAATGGCCAGCCTGAGACACAGCTACTCGTCTGCTCTTTTCTTGGATCGTCGGCTCTGTCTACTGCACATCTTCATTTCAGGTTGACCAGATGTGCCGAATCAACCGGGTCTAAACTCAAAACCTAAGGGTTAATTCGCTGATGAAAGAACTTCAGGTCGATCGCCATCGCTCATAAAAAAATGAAACTAGTAAAGGAGATTAAGGTATTGAAATGAGCTCCAGGTGAGGTGCCCATGCGATGGCAGATACTTAGGGTTCCTTGAGAGCCAATATATCAGGCCATTGAACTTGATAGCTTACGCTGTCAGTATACATACGATACAATCCCACTCAAAAAGAACAAACTTGACGATAAGAGCAATTTTTAATTATTTGTCAAAAAAAAACTTCTTCAAGTCCTGGAAAATTTATTCATGCTCAAAGAAAGCTTTTGTCAGTTTTTATTGTCCCCTTCATTCTTGGGGTTTGAAATAAATTGTACTTTTGAGTGAGAATTTTTTTTCTTTAGATTTTTGTATGTTTGATATTTTTCCTACATTTATCAACATGTGCTGTGATCTTTTTTTAAAGTTTTTGTGTGTTCATTTTTTTAAAACTTTTTTATGAACGAAATATTTCATAATTGCCTGTCAAAGAGTGCCAAATATCATTGCACTTTGAAATCAAAATCCTTTATGACCAACATGAAAAATTTGCTTTTCTGAAAAGAGTAGCATTATTCTGGCATTTTTTGAATACCAATCAGCATATTATGGCATTGCTTTTGCACAAGCTAGAATTGCCAGTTGATAAAAACCTGGCCAGCCAGATGATGGGGCATAAAACAAGGGTTTAAAATAGAGCAGCATATAGATTTACTCTAGTGACAAGTGACATATCCAGGAGCCCAGCACTTGAAAGTGATACATTTTGATTCAAGTTTCAGAGGGTCGTTGGGGACACTTGTGAAGTGAAGTATTAAAACAGAAACACTTGTTTTTGTACTAGAGTATGGCGAAGTTAATAAAAATATTGCTTATTACATTCAATTTTTATACGCATTGAAACTTAAATGCATTTATGAAGTTATTTGTTGGGCCTTTTGAGGTTGATGGGGAAGTCATTCATTAGCAATGTAGAAACTATGGCTAACATGCTAGGAGATCAGTTCTCCAGTGTGTTTTCAACCCCACTGAGTTCGGAAGCAACAGCTCATTGCTCTGAAGATGAGTCTGTCGAGATTGACAAGGTCAATCAAGTTGAGCGTTTAGATGATCTTGTAGACACAGATCAAGATGCATTAGAGGCCATCAAGGACTTGAGGCTTTCACGTTCTCCTGGTCCGGATGGCGTGACATCTCACGTTCTGATGAGATGCCCAATGGTTCTTGCTCCTGTTTTCTCGTACTTGATGCGTTGCATCTTGGATCAGGGCAAGTTTCCATCGTCCCTAAAATTAGCTCACGTTGTTCCAATTTTTAAAGGGGGAGTTAAGTCGCTCCCCAGTAATTATGGGCCGATTTCTCTCACTTCGAATATTGCTCAGGTGTTTGAGAAGATCATGAAGTTCAAACTTGTTGAAATTCTTGAAGTTAATAAAGTCCTTTCTACTAGCCAGTACGGGTTCCGAGCACACTTTAGCACGGTTACCTAACTGATTAAGCATTTAGAGCAAGTCATTGATGGACTAGAAAGGCATGAGTCAGTTGATGTTGTCTATCTTGATTTCGCCAGGGCCCTTGATAAAGTAGAACAAGGCCTTTTGTTGAATAGACTTCATGACATTGGGATCCAAGGCAAGGTTCTCAATTGCTTAAGCAGTTTCATCCAGGATAGGTAGCAAACTGTTAAGGTCAAGGGATCCCTTAGTGACACACATGAAGTCAAGTCGGGTGTGTCCCAGGGCTCCATCTTGGGGCCCCTCCTTTTTATAATATTCGTTGCCACGCTTCAAAAGCTTAGTATTACTGCCAGTCTCTCTTCTTATGCTGCCGATACAAAGTTAGTTTCTGGTAGGAATGGCCAAGATTCCCATAGCCTTGCAAAGGACCTAGAAATAATCAATTCTTGGGTTACTGAGAGGAATATGGCCCTGAACGGAATGAAATTCCGCTCAACGACCTTCGGGTCAACTCCTTTAAATACTCTACTCGTAGATAATGGAGGTAAAGATATTGAGGGGGTCTCATCTACAAAAGATCTAGGTGTAGTCCTCCAAGATAATGGAAAGTTCAATGAGCATATCCAGCTGAAAATTGGTAAAGCTTTTCAAACATGGACAATATGGACAATATACCGTTGCAGTGTGTTCGTAGACAAAAGGACCTTGGAGTGACCGTTGATTATGAGCTCAAGTTTTCGGATCGTTGTGCTCAGATTGCAGCTGAGGCGAGGAGAGTCCTTGGAACACTACGCCGGAAATTTACAACTAAGGACCCTAGGCTTCTCACCCGTCTCTTTATCACATATGTCAGGCCTCGTTTAGAGTCCTGCTCTCAAATTGGGAATCCCTGCCAGAAAAAAGACATTCTCCTCATTGAATCGGTTCAGAGAAGGTTTACGAGATTTCTCTGTCCAATTCTAAGCTACTCCAATCGGCTGCGGCACCTTGATATGGTTGGCTTGGATATCCGACGGCATCGCTTTGATGCGACTCTAATGTGTGAGATCTTGAATGGTGTGATGATCATTGAAAAGAAAATGATGCCCCGGTTTCTCGACCATCTGAGGAATGATGGAGTCGCCAAAACAAGAAGAGCTGAGGTCCTATACCTCAAACGGCCACCCTTTCGGACTCGGCCTAGAGAAAGTTCTTTCTTTGTTCGGAGTATTCCAATCTGGAACTCTTTCTCTTATGTTCTACAAACAAGTCGGAACCTACGAGTTTTGCGGGAATTGTTGCCTAAAGAAATAACAGATGACAACTAATGACTGGTGAAAGGAAGTGTACTCTGGTTTGTTTCCTCTTCTTCATTTCCTTCATCTTCTTTTATACATCTTTTTACAATATTGATACATACTAATACTCTTTATACTCACCCATGGTGATTTGAGTGGTACCCACAATAAACAATGTGGTTGGATATATCGCACGTTGAAGTCCAGGGATAGTATCACAATGCTAACTCTGTACAAGTCGCTTGTTCTGCCGCATCTTGAATATGCCTCTCCCATTTGGGCTCCGATGAGTTCAGCAGGTTTGCAAAAGCTTGAGCAGGTCCAAAGATGTTTTACTAGGAATATTGAGGATATGAAAGAGCTCTCGTACTGGGAGAGGTTAGAAAGGTTGGGATTGAACAGTATTCAGAGAAGGTACAAAAGGTATCTGATATTGTACGTTTTCAAAAGCAATCATGAGCTTTGTCCCAACCCAGGATTTAGGGTCCAGTGTAGTGACCGTAGAAGCTTAATGTGCGTTTAGAGAGCACCTTCAAGCCTTGCCAGTCCCAACAAACTCATCAATAGAGCAATGGACTGTTGCTCGTAAACTCAGTGGAGTTGAAAACACACTAGAGAACTGATCTCCAAGTATGTTGGACATAGTCTTTACATTGTCTATGGCTTCCTCATCGACCTCAAAAGGCCCTATAGGGTGTTTGATCTTTCTCTTAGAGTTTGCATAAGAGAAAAACGCTTTCGGATTCGACCTCACCTCTTGAACAACTCTACTTTCCTTTTTCAACTGATTGGTCTCAATGGAGGCCTTAATCCTATCCTGGATTAAATCCAACTTCCTTTGAAGGCTAGCCACAACTACTGGATTCAAAGTGCTCTGGAGCCTTTTTGCTAATTTGCAACTCCTTTTAAACAATTGTTTCCTATACTTCGAAATTTTAGACTCTGCCCCGCCTTGCGCAACACATTCAGAGATTGCTAGAGTGGAACAGACGTCCTCAAAAACTAGAATCATTTTGTCTAAGGCTACATCTATGGACGATTCCTTTTTCAGCATCTAAATAAGATCAAGCTCCCCTAACCTTTCTATAATCAACAGCCAATGTTCATCTTTGAATTTGAACTTAGCCAGATCGACCTTTTTGGCCGGTCTTACTCTAGAGCACGCCGGCTTTTGAGTAAAGGTCGACCCTAAATAAAGAACATGATGATCTGACAGATTACTAGGTGTCACATGGACATACTGGATCAGATCAGGGTCATTGGAAAAGAACAAGTCAAGAACGCTATTCGCTCTGGTGGCTACACCAACATGCTGAGAGAGATTGCGCAAGATCGCAAATTCCTCGAGCTTTACGAACGACTGAGACGTCGATTTCGAAATGGGAATGCACCCATTGGGACAAGCATCCCACTCTACAACGCTAGCCGGAAAATTGAAGTCCCCTACAAAGAAAACCTTTGAGCAAACTGACTGGTCCTATGGATTTTGAGAGCTAACAAGAACGAGCTTACTGAACAAGAGGGGGGCCTATGTATTGTTACAATGGACAGATCAAGACCTTGGAGGTGACAAACTAACACCTCTACTTCTCCATTCGACATTTTTACATGACTAATATACAGGTCATTTCTAACATATAGACATACGCCCTCATGCGGAAAAATGGGATTGTCAGGGCGTACTCTATCACATCGAACTAAATTGAAACCAGCCATTGCTTCCTCTTCATCTAAGACCCCTGGTCGAAGCCAAGTTTCCGTCATAGAAATGAACAAGACCTGCCTATCTAAAGCTACTTCCTCAAGAACCTTGTTCTTTGTGCTTTCTTTTTTTTGGAAATAAGACAATGCACATTCAAATAAAGCCCTTTTATGGGCAGATAGCCCTTCGATGGACTAGAGCTATCAAATCTTTGACTAGGCTCTCTAACCTTAAAAAGTCCTGTTTTTGGACAAAACTAACCTTAGGTGGAGGATAAGAGAACCTTTGAGGAGAGGGTAAAAGGGGAGGAGAAGAGGGAGAAGGAACTCTGGCCGTCACCTGAGCATACAATCTAAGAGATGCGTGGGGCTAAACACGTGATATCTCACCCACAATCTCTTTTCCATCAATTGCAGTCCAGGTGTCAAATCTTCAATCATAAAGTCTGCATTTTAATTTCGTCCAAACTTCAATATGAGAGCTCTTTGCGAAGTGGTTTCAAGTTAAAATTCGATGTATGGATAAGCATCTGCAATGTGCAATTACTTCCAAACCATTTTGAAGCTCAAGTAAAGTATGGTAGCCAGTCAAATACATTACTAGAGCCGGCCCTTTACTACAAAGCATAATCTGCTATTTTGAACATATTTCCCGTGAGGGGGCAACCTCGTACATAATTCGAAGCCGCATATAAGTAGGGAGATATTGTTGCGTCAGCGGACAAGAAATTTCATATCAGTGTTTGATATGTGTTTTGATTTACCTTTTTTTTAAGAATTACCATTATTTCAAGGCCACTAGCAATGGATTTTTTTTACTATCATTTGTCTGGTTTTTAGCATCAAACTAGCGTTATTTGCCTGGTTCAAGCATTGTGAAATCTTGTGTTCTACAATTTTAGCATTTTCCTAACATTATTTCACTAAAAAAAAAACGCAAAAGGGAAAAAGACAAAAAAAACAGTGTCATAAAAGAACTAAAGAACTGTTCTTTCATTGAATCCATTTGCCATTCCATATGCTGCGGCATGGACTTCTAAAGATGTGGACTGCAATCGGAAGCCAAAATTTTGTATCTCCTAAACCATTCATCTTATTCCAAATAAGCTCTTCATGCGACCACAAAATCTGGTTGAAATTATGAACATGGCCAAATTTGAGCGCAGACCTATGCTTAGGGAACTCATGAGATATGTTCAAAGTTATATAGCAAACACAGCGTTAAATTCGGATTTTCGGCCCACTCATGGTTAGCTACAAAAGCTTCTGACGACATAATTTGAAGCAATCCACTTGAAAAGTAAATGATATAAAAATGACCCGCCTTCAATTACCGAGATATACATGTGTTATTGTATTACTTCAATTCGAAAAGTGGCTCAGAGTGGCTATGACCAAGAGCAGGCCGATTTGCCGGGAAGCTCACTTGCAGCCCATATTTCTAAAAGCCTGTGCATAGATGGCATAGATGAAGTTATATCGTCGGAATATGATGTTAGCCTATACCAGAATTTTAATGCTTTGTGTCACCCATTCACTGGTGGATGAGGCTTTGGAAACTGCTTGGTGTTAAAGGTTAGACAATCAGGTTAAGAAATTACCTTTAACACATTTTGTTTTGGGTTTGTTAGAGGCATGTGGCAAAGGTTATAAAAAACTCATTTTGCTTTTGGTACCATCAATGAGCTATTTTTAAAATAAAATATTTGTTTCAAATAGATTTGCTCACAGAATTGTTGTTTTAAAGCGTCCAAAATTAAAGTGTCCAAAATCAAAGTGTCCATAAATAAAATTGCATGGATCTGAGACCCATGCAAAGGCATTGTTTTGGAACAGAATTGAAGGTTCAATGTCTAACCACCATGGCACGCTGAACCCATTGTCGTACTCTTCTATTACAGGGCACTACATCTGACGACAAACCTCATGTTTGTTTGTTGACATTGCCACCTAAAGTTGGGTGATTTGCTTGTACATTCTGTCAATATGTGAAAACATTTCTTGAATTGCTTCAAAATCAAACAAAAACTCTCTAAGCAAGGCTTTAAATAACATTTCCACTGCTTTTGAAGACAGTTGTTGGCAGGATTAGAGCACTCATTGCTACCAAAAATTGGTTCCAATTGTTTTTCATTGTCAGGAAACTTGGTTTCATGGATCTTATGGGCTGTGCATATCAGAGGTCTCTTTTTATGCTTGTATTCTTTTACTAAAAAGCTCTATTTCATGCCAGGACACTAAAGTAAGGAAATGCCACTTTTTGTGATCACCAAACCTTTCCCGCTAAGTCATGCCTAATCTGCTGATGTTCCTGAATGTCCATTATTGAAATAGCTTTTGTACAAAATTTGTGCCTAATATGATTTGGTGTAATCCTTGATCATGTTTGCCTCAAACAAGGCTTGTAAATATACTGAAAATGACTACTGGTAACTACTAGTAGTTATTGATTTATTATTGAAAAACAAGTCATAATCATTGTCTTGGCTTTGCATTAAGAAAATAAGGAGGTCTGAGTCTAGTCAAGGGCTCTGGTATTTGAATCTGATTTTTTTTATGTCTGCACATAGACAAGNTTGGTGTAATCCTTGATCATGTTTGCCTCAAACACAATCATTCAATATTTTTTGCTACAAATATTGTTTGTATTGTTTCAGGAACATCTTGACCAAATTTCTCAAGAAATAGTTGCACCGACTGTAAATTTAGCTCTTCTAAGAACTTGAATTACTGATCATTTTTTTTTTCTCGAAATTTTGCCAATTCACATCCATCATGGGATGGATTCGGTCCATGTAATACAAGTCATAATCATTGTCTTGGCTTTGCATTAAGAAAATAAGGAGGTCTGAGTCTAGTCAAGGGCTCTGGTATTTGAATCTGATTTTGTTTATGTCTGCACATAGACAAGGTAAGGGCGCTTTTCAACTCTGAAAACCTGAATGCTTATCTTTTTTTTTTTCTTGGAAAAAAGGAACAAATTACTTTTCCTTTGTTGCAAGTAATTTTAATCACAAAAATGGCATATGAGAATCATGATGGCCCAAACTTTCAATGACGATTGCCTGTGAAGGAGTTTCTTTCTTTGATTTTATTTATAATCTTTATTTTATAAATCTCCCCTCCCATTCCCTTTTCACGGTTCAACTAAGTTGCCACGAACTACCCTTGGATAGGTCCATGATATGACTAACCCTAGCTTCTTCTTTAGTACAGCCAAACTAAATCCTCTCATTGGTATTTCCCACCCGCACCAAAGCTCCCCCTGCCTCCCCAAAAGTATCTCGAGTCATCCGCATTTCTCGAGGCCGGCCAACAACTGGCTAACTCTACATGTTTCTTTGTTGTGAGGATGTGACGGGAAGATTCAAACCACCAAGCAACCAAACAAGCCAGAGTGGTGAACAGTGAGGAGGGAGGACGGGGTCAGTTACCAGATGCTTGTCCCTTGGGGATTATTGCTCATCAGCCAACGTTGGTTCAAATCCGGTGAGTGCCCACTGACTGGCTATTGATGACCATGAAACGGGGTGTGAAACGCAAGGCTGATGGCCATCCCGATGAGCGGGACCATGATGAAGGCGGTCAAGTGGGTTGGTCGAATTTCCAGATCGCCACCCGGCGACGCGAATCCTTACGACTGAAATCGCAGATCTGCGCCACGCCCGGACTAGTGGAGAAAGCTTTGAAGGACAAGATCCAGGTGGAGATGTCGCTCATCGAGGGCACGGCCAAATTCATCTTGGCTTGCCACAATCAGACTCAGGTACATGATGATAATGAGGGTCGGGGTGGGACTCGGCTACATTGGAGAAAATCCCCTAGCAATGCCGAGGGAGGGAAACACCCAATCAAGCACATCACGACCATTGTCTAGCTTGTAAAGTCAGGAGGAAAAAACTCCATCAAGTAAAGAATTTCTCTATGGGATTCGAGCTCAGGCTGACATCCGGCATGCTTGAAAACCTATTTTCGAAACAATCCAACCTCTTGTCTTGACTATATTTGGCAGGAGGTATTTCTTGACAAGAAGATTTCCAAAACAAGTTTGGTTTTAGAAAGGTTGTTGTATCAGGTAAGAGTTGTTGTCCCTTTAAATGATTTGTTCGATGTAATACTTTGATTTTTTCCCCCGTATTTGACATTGTGTAGCTTAACTAGGACTTCCTTATAATTGATGACAAAATGGCGTTGTTTCAATCGACCTGAAAACAGAAATATACTTGGAAAATCCTTCATACCTAGAGTTTTTGATGCGCTCGCGATGGAGAGCTGTCCACGAGAACAAGTGATATTTGACAGACTTCAAACCATTGACAAAACAAGCCAGATTGTGGGTCTGTTTTCAACATCCAAGGGATAGTTTATGTTCAACCAGTCATGAAAGAAAGGGCTTTCCATATCCGAGGTAAAGCTGATATGCAGTTTTGAGATTGTGATATAGGACATGACTTCACAGCGCATTCCCATTCTGTGGATAACTCACTGAGCCATTTCTTTTCGACCTCGTTCAAGTAGTGAGTAAAGAAAGCGTGATCCTTTAATCTTCACATTGACGCCTTCTAGAGCTTAGAAGCGGGCAAAACACTTCTTGTCGCACGATTGAGATCCGACATGATGAAATTTGAGCTCAACAAGATCCGGCGTGGGCGGGGCAGCCCGCCCAGTAACCGCGGCAAGCCCTCTTACGCCGGCCTCAGCTTATCCGACATCCGAATCCCGCTCCTATGGCGCCGAAAAGTGAGTGATTCTCTCAGCCGAATTCCATCCCATTCTCCCACACCTTTTCACTTCTTACTTCAATCCTAGGAGCATTTGCACGACACGGTGGATTCACGACGATTTGCCGTGTTCGTGGTCGCCCGCATTGGGTCCCAAATCTACGACACGACCCTCATTGAGCCCGTGGATCGTCACGTAACGGATGTGTCCGTGCCCGATGTGCTCTTGTTCAGTAAAGTCCCACCTTACTTCGAAATCACCCTCGAGGTCTATAGTCACGAAATGGAGAAGGAATTGGGGCGTGGCATCACGGCCACGCCTCAAAAGATTGTCCGTTCAATTAGTCGCGCTGTCGGACGGACCATGACCAAATCTATGAAGAACTTCGAGGACATTGGGCCCAAATTCGAGCTCATCGCCTCGGTCACGTTGACCTTGGATGATTGTGACGAGAAGGTCAAGAGTCATGAGCTCTATGTGGAGGAGAGCAATCCCAATCATGATGAGGATGAGACCCCTGCCCACCATCAGTTGCCTCTCTTTGGCCAGATTTGCGCTCGATTGGCCGCTTTGCCGTACTGTTGTGAGGAGGAAGTTCTCTGCGGCATCTTGACGATGCGACGGAATGGCAAACGCCGAGAAATGTGGAGCAGTCTCATCGACTGGAAGCTCTGTTTGTGGAAGGATAAGAGCAATAAGGATGCGGCCAGAATGCCTGATCTCGAGATCCCGGTCACGCGGGATACCCAAATACAGGATTCGGGTAAGGCGGTTAGCAATGATACATACATCTGTTCGTTTGTTAGTAAGATAAATAATCATTTTGGTACCAACAACAGCTTACGTTTTTAAATTATGATTTCTGGTTGCAAGATCTGGTTTTTATAGTGAGTTGATTTGTTTCTTCATTTTTTTTACGTTGGCTATTTACAAATGATCCAGGGATTGTCATCCCAGATAATGAAAGCGGGGAATATTTATATTTTTACATGAAATGAAGCAATGTTTAGGAATAAAGTAAATTATTGAACGTATTGGCAAATACATAAAGTAAAAATCTTATATTTCTATTTAATGATTTCATGGAATGCAATACACAGCAGATCATAAGATTTATAAAATTGATGGATTGAACTATAACCGAAACCACCTGATACTATAATGACAATTTAAGATGATCGTTTGATCCGACCACGAGAGGCAATGAATATTTGATTCTTTTTAGGTGACGACATACTAAGCGTGGCCAACAAGAAAATCCGTTGGGAGTTTGTGTTCGAAGACAAAGAGAACCTGCACAACTGGCTCATTCACTTGATCCAACACGCCCACGATCATCGGCGATGGAAACAAGCCGCCGAGCAACGAATGCTGGTCTATTCACCCCAAAACGTGACCGCCCAGCGGAGACCTTTCAAGAGAACGCGAAGCAAATTGGTCATGTTGTACAACGACATTGACCGATCCTGAGCCCGTTCCGATATCAGGCATTCTCTGTTCAACAGGAGTACTACGTACCCGCATTAACAATACAAATATACCTGAAAGTGCTCGTTTTTTAATTCAACCCCATCCAAAATGATTTAATATGACAGAGCTTGAGCGAGGAATGACTACAAATCAGAACGTCAAGAAAGTGGACATCAGTCAGGGTGATGCGAAGGATTTCTTTGGTAATTTCAAACCACCCGATTAGTGTCTTCTCTAAATCAAAGAGTCAGGTCATGTTGTTCTGCGCTTCAATTATCAGCCAACAGAAAAAATGTTGTCACCTCAGCTAACACTGACATTTGGGAACGTACTTCGGTTACAAAAACAAAAAAAAATGAGCCATGTCCACTTTTCAAGACGTAGTCAAATATCACAAATTGACGACATCACATGTCCGTGTACTCTTCAATGCTCTTGATAATGCACAGGATATTCAGCCACGTGAAGCTAATAATACTGAGGAATATCACCCGAAATCGGGCCGGGATCAATGCAAAATTCACGGCTTGGGCCGGGATCCAAAATAAGGATTCCAGGACAAAAGTGGGCAGGTATTTCTTCTTGACTTCGGCCAAGACATCTTCCTGTCCTTCCAGTAGACTTAATACCGTGAAGAACAGAAACAAAGAGGGCGGTCCGAGAACAAACTGGTCCAAGAGCACTTTCCGAATCACGACCGCCCGTGATCGACCCGCAAAACGTCCATCCAGCCATTGATACCAGAAATGCACGATGGGAGGGTAGATCACGCAACCCAAAATGGCATAGCGTTGCAAAGACTCGCGATCAATCCCGTGAACGTGATCCGGATTACGGCGATGCTTGAATTGGTTCTGAATGACTTGTTGGGTAAACTCCGCCCCCACGTACAAACCGCCAAATGTCAAGCTGTTGATCATCACGGGGTGGCGACGCCAAAAGTTGGCCATCGAATCGCGCACGCTGCGCTCCAATCGGGGCGGTTTGAACTGGGCGTGCGGCCAACTACTTAGATTGCGAATCCCACGGGCGACTCGTCGCCAAATCTTGGGCAAAGAGGCGGACATGACGGACTGATCAAGATTCAATCATGCTCGACTAGAAAGAAACAAACGTAAGAAAAATAGACTTTTATGGTACATATTGCATTTCTATAACGGACAGGGCTTTAATCTTTATTCTCGGCTTCGGAGTCTTCTTGATCAGTAGTATCTGAGGAACTGGAGGAATCCTTGTCATCATCGCTGATCAAAACCTGTTGACGGTTGGTATTGACAAACAGATCACTATCCGAATCGGATTCGGATCCGGAATCGGGTTCGGAATCGGATTCGGGCCGGGATTCCGGGTCTGGCACTTGGACTTGCGCCAATCGTTTCTGGACGTCTTCCGTGGGGGTGGGGGGCCGCTCAAACTCCTTTGGCCACACCCCTTCACTCTTGAAGTATCGAATTTGTTCTTTGTAGAGGACTTGGCAGATCTCAGCCTTGACCTTGTCGCCCTCGGGAATGGGTTCGACCACGACAAAGTCCCCGCGTTTGACCCAGATACTGCGACGGAATTTGGTGGGCATGGAGCTCAGATATTTCTGGCCTTGGGCGTCTTCCACCTCGTGCAAGTTGTTGCCCCGCCCACCTAAAACTCGGACCACGCTTTGGGAGGGTGTGGGGACGCTGAAATCCTCGAGCACTTCACGGGTCACGTATTTCCTTTTGGTCATGGACGACATGGTCGATGGGTTGAATGGGTGGGTCCGATGAGAAAGACGGACGGACGCGACAGTGGTTCGGATCGAAGAACGATGGATGGCTGATTGATACCAGAGAGATCAGTTAAGCGGCGTTAAGGCGAGATGCCATCCACATCCACGGAGATGTTGGCCACTGTTTGGGTGCTTGCTATGTGTTTCTTATGGAATGCAGACCACGGTTTTGTTGACAACAGGCACGCCAAATTTTGTATCAAGTCAGAGGCCAGAAAAGGACTGATTTAAGACTCCGTCTCTTGAGGGGGGTCAGATTTGGAAGAAACCAGGCACGTCCACACCATCCACACATTCGATTGGCCCTTTATTTTACCACTACGAAATTATCAATATGATAAGACTGTGGTTAAAGAGATTGCCAGATTGTCAAGGGGAACTCTAGACTCTGAAGAAGACAAGGAGGTAGTAATCCTAATTCCCGCTTATTCGCATTAGCTTTAACCTCAAACTGCCAGGCTGTTCAACGCTGGCCCTTTGAAGTACCAGATTGGTAACACTGTTTTATACAGCATGTCAATCAGTTGCACGCATATTTTAGCACCTTGGTCGCACGTGGTTTCGAATTTCGATAAACGTTATTCTCTGCCGATTAGTTGGCGGTGCTCATTTTTAAATTTGTGGCAAAATGTGAAAAAAGTTTAGATAGAGACTTTAAGGGTTATTAATATCGTGTTAGGTTGGGTTAGGACAAGTTAAGTTTAATTGGGATAGAAAAACTTTAAAAAGATAGCACCGCCAACTAATTGGTGAAGAACTTTTTGGGTTCCTATGAGGCTGGATTGAGTGTGCGATGGGGATGGGTGATGTAGAGGGCCAGTCAGAGAAGCGACACTCACGAGATTTCTAATATTTGTTTGGCTCCCTCGCGGCTGCGATGAATAATTGTGCGATGGGGATCGGTTTTGAACACATTTGGTTACGTGATTCTCAAAACCAAGTTCCGAATTCAGGGAGCCAGTGGGTTGATGGCTCGTTTGTCTGCTTTGGTTGAAACTGAAAAACGCACGAGAAGTCGATCAGCCCGACACTCTGCTTCCCAACTACCAAAATGTGTTCAAAGCAAGTCTCAAGTGGCTTGGTTGGAGTGACTATTCTCTGACACTCTAGGTTGATGGCTTCATTGACCGCTTTGGTTAAAACTACTAGCCCTCTCGTTAAAACTGAGTAGCACAATGGAAGGAGATCAGCCCGACATCCTACTGCGGAACTGCCAAAATATGTTCAAAACAATGCCTCAAGTGGTTTAGTTGAATTGACTCTTCTCTCTTCTCTAGTTCTAGATAGAGATAGTCTAGCTTTAAAGAATGACCTCAAAAAGGGGAATATATGCAATTTGTCATTTTTGAGTATTTTTATTACTTTTCCTTGTTGGAAGATTAAAACGTGCAAATTGTGGTTCCATAAGTTTCGTTCAAAAAGTTTCTTATTTCAGGCGTGGTTTTGGAAATGGGCGTGAAAAAAAAGGCGTGCAATATGAAATAATACACAAAATTGTCAATTAACTTGGTCTGCATCCTGCACAAAAAGGTCAACATTCTGGCCGACAAAACGTGTATTCTTATGTATTACAACCAACCCAAAGACTAAGAGCTGGCTTGCTTACCCTGATCTAATGGTAGTTTTGGAGTCACTCAATTTCACTGGTTAGTCATAAATTGATGTCCAAACCTGAACTCGGGTTTTATAATGGGCTTATCATAGTCACCAACCAAGGGAAACTGTGAATTCAACATGTATTTTAAGTGAAGACCGAAATGTGGAGAGATAGAGAGTGAGTGAGTTTGGCCTTGTTGAGTTTGATTTTTTCTTTCATATCTTCAATGAATATGGCATGACACAAGTTTAGACATTTTTCAGACCCTTGTAACCTAGCTGCTCAGAGTAGAGACCCTCGTTACTCACACATAAATTTACTTCAATTACAATTTTGGGTTTATTTGCCAATATGGGGCTCACGGGAACGCTCTACCTGAACTAAGTTGGTTTGATAATCAAATTGTTACTCTTATATCTGTCTTAAATACACCTAAATAGCTTCAACTGGAATGTATCACGTAATTAAGAATCTGTTTTGATTCCATTAATTGTAATCAATGCTTGGTGTGACAATGTTACACGGCTCTCAATTCTTTTAGTTTTTGTTTGGTTTTTCACGGCCTTTTCTAACCTCTACCGAGCTAGTCCTTGAATGCAGGGTTGATCTGGAATGCTATCTAAAAATTTGTCCAAGTCTGACTTGAAAGATGCAACCGGATCAACAAGGCCTACGTATTCCCTGCGAATATTAGAGGGAAGCAANACTAGAATTGACCCTAAATCCTGGGTTGGGACAAAGCTCATGGATGCTTTTGAAGACGTACAGTATCAGATACCTTTTGTACCTTCTCTGAACACTGTACAGACCCCAACTTTTTTAGTCTCTCCCAATATGAGAGCTCTCTCATTCCTCTGATGTTCCTAGTGAAACATCTTTGGACTTGTTCGACCTTTTGCAAATCTGCTGAACTCATTGGAGCCCAAATGGGTGAAGCATATTCAAGATGTGGCTGAGCAATTGAATTGTACAGAGTTAGCATCATGACACCACCTCTGGACTTAAACGTGCAATATATGCAACCACACATTTGAAAACCTTTACCCACCTTCAACTGGATATGCTCATTGAACTTTCCAAAATTTTGGAGGACTACATCTAAATCCTTCATAGATGAGCCCTCCTCAATATCTTTACCTCCATTATCTACGAGTGGAGTGAGTATTCAAAGGAGTTGACCCCAAAGGTCTTTGAGTGGAATTTCATTCAGTTCAGGGCCATATTACTCTCAGTAACCCAAGAATATATTATTTCTAGGTTCTTTGCAAGGCTAGTGGAATTTTGGTCATTCCTGCCAGAAACTAACTCTGTATCGTCAGCATAAGAGAGACTAGCAATAGTACTAAGCTTTTGAAGCGGGGCAGTGAATAGTATAAGAAGGAGGGGCTCTAAGGGGGAACCCTGGGGAACGCATGACTTGACATCATGTTAGTCACTAAAGGATCCCTCGATCTTAACAATTTGCTTCCTATCCTTAATGAAGCTCCTGATCCAACTTAGAACCTTTCCTTGGATCCCAGCGTCATGAAGTCGATTCAACAAAAGGCCATGATCTATTGTATCAAAGGCCTTGGCAAAATCAAGATAGACAGCATCAACTTGTATCCATCATATCAAAAGATGGTTAGTATTTATCGCTCTTTGAGTCAAAATACAAAAAAGGTTCCTTTTTCCAACAATATTAAATCCCCAGTCATTCCACATCCGTCGAGTATTGCATCCTACTTCAGATATGAGATTATTCAGAATAATGCTAGATATGCCACACGCAATTTACATAGGTTCAAGAAGTAAAAAGAACACTTACGAGATTGTTGATGGATGTAAGCTCCTTGCCTAACTGAAAGCACGAAAAGCAATTTAGTTATTTGGTAAGGTGCACTGTAATGCTAGATTTTTGATATCTAACAAGAATAAGCCACTCAACTGAGTCAAATAACGAAAATATGTAGGCCGTCTAACTTTGCTTCATTAAGTGAATCTCCTACATACAGGGTGGACGGGAAAAATGTTTCAAACAAAAATATGTATTGCCTCTTTGAAAATTGCTCTAGATACACTACATTATGGATTTAGGCTCTTCAATGAGCACTTTTTCAGTTTAAAAAAAGGATTAGTCAAATTGGTCACTCTTGACCAAAAATATTTACAGAAAACACCCACCGTTTGCCTCACCGCTGGCATGCTCTGTACTGTCCCCAGAAATGACTTACTAACCTTGGCTTCTGTCCTTTGAAAGTTGATGTTCAATATGCATTACAATGGATTTAATGCAAAAGGAATACCATTGACAAATTCAGCACAAATTTTGATAGTAAATGGTTGTGCCATATAGTTACTGTTACCAAAACAAATTCTGTAACACCTTTTAAAAAGAACCCTGCACATTCAAGACGACTCTTTCCCGTAGTCCATATCAATGTTGCCAGGTCTCTCCTGGGCTTGGAACTAGAGCTGCGCATCTGATCCAACAGGGTCTTGGAATCCAATCTGAAGGGATTTTTGTAATTTGAATCAGAGAATTCCTTCCCAATCCAACTTAATCCAAATCCGAGAGCTCTGCTCAATCCAAACGAATCCAAATCCAAAAGATTTCTTGCTTCCAAATCTGAATCAGCAACCAATATATGCTTGCTCAATCTAACTATAATCTGAAATATTTTGCAAAATCTAATTCAAATCTAATTTGTTCACCCAATTGACTTTAAAAGAACTCATTCAACTTTGACTAAATGTGCTATTTTGCCACTAAAGCGAAATTCGGATTCAGTTGTTCAGATGTTTTACTAGGAACATTGAAGATATGAGAGAGCTTTCATATTCGGAGAGGTTAGAAAGGTTGGGATTGTACAGTACTCAGAGAAGGTACGAAAGGTTTCTGATATTGTACGTTTTCAAAAGCAATCATGAGCTTTGTCCCAACCCAGGATTTAGGGTCAATTGTAGTGACCGTAGAGGCTTAATGTGCGTTTTGAGAGCACCTTCAAGCCCTCGAGAATCTAGGCTAGTTAAAACAATGAAGTCCAACTCTCTTCTTTCTTGGGCTCCTTCATTGTTCAATTTGCTGCCCTCAAATATTCGTAGGGTTTATGTAGGGGTTGATCCAGTAGCCAGATTTAAGTCAGACTTGGACAAGTTTTTGACTAAAATTCCGGATCAACCTTAATATTCAAGGATTAGCCAGATCAGCCAACTCCAATTCGTTGGTTGATCAAATAATATATATAAATGAAAGTCAAGTATAATAATATAATCTTCTTGCCTTGAACTGCTGGGATTCCAATCCCGGTAGCGGTAAGGAAGTCCGCACCAAAAAAAGTTGGATTAGGAAAAATTCTCAGATTCCAATTCAGATTACAAAAAAATAACTTTGGATTGCATTCGGAGGCCTTGTCGGATCCGATGCACAATTCTAGTAGGAACTCACACATACTTGGAACCTAAAAAGATCAAGACTTTTTACAGTCATTCCATCCTCTCCCTAGGTGTCGTGGGTTCAAACCCCGGCGCCGGAAGTAACCCTTTTTAGTTTCCTATTTTCAATACAAAATTGGGTTCTAGAACCTTCTTTTGTTCGATTCCATTCCATTGATGTTAGCTTGTTCCTGTAGTCGAGTTGGTGTATGTTGGCTGAGGCTAGCTAGCTGGTCAGTCAAGAGTAAGTAGGTCACGTTGTCGACCGACTCTTATCTCTCTCTTGTCCTCTGTGGTAACCCAACCTAGCGAAATCACCTATTCTTTCTTTTGTCTGTCCCCAGGGAGTACGTTCCTCCTTGGTTTCCAACTAGCACGTGTGTTGTTTACTTGACAGCTGGATTTCACACGCGCTGGTTTCTCCCTTTGACTCTCTTGGCTCTGTCTTCTTCTTCTTTTACTTATTTCATCTTTTATTTTTCTCGCTCATTTCTAACGGTTTTTCTCTCGAAACTGAAGGAAGATTCCAGAATATTTCTTTATATTCTTTGTTCAGGTTTCCAGTTTTTTTTCAATTAGGATCCTCAAATAGCCTTGCTTCCAATAACCTGGAAGCTTTGTTGAAGGGACTTTCTGAAGGGCTAGGAACTGTCTTGAGCTGGTTTTGGATGGGAAAACTCCGTCCTCTATCAATAAGCCTTTCATTATGGAAGCTTTAATAGCTTCGGTGGTCACACGACACACACTACACTGTCGTAAGTAGTGTAGGCAAAAGGGACACAGGCACTGACACTCTTGATTTGACAGAGAAAGTGTAGTCAAAGAGGTCACAGAGGTCAGAAAGAGTGAGAGCATAGCAGAGACCGCTCTTGAGATTTGCAATGTCCATAAACGACAGAGATGCAAAAAGGCAGGGAAAGGGTGTAAACTGGCTCACCCAGAATGGTGCTCCAAACTTAGAGAGTTTGGCCTTCTCAAATTCAATGAGAAGGGCTGTTCCAAGCAGGGTGTAGCTTTTTCCACCCATTTATGTGCATGAGATCTCTGAGGCACAAGGTATGCCTATTTCATATATATACAAGGCCCATTTCAGGGCCACTAGGAGGAAGAGAGAATTGTCTCAACCTCATTGTCCAGTCTCTACCAGGCTTACCCCACCCTTTTCCTCTCTCCTTCCCTATTTCCCTCTCTTTGTTCCCTCCCTCTCCTGCAACCTCACCCTCAATTCTTTAACCTCTCTTCTGCCCAAACTTTGTAGCCCTAAGCCCCCCTCTGGTCGCCATGAGCCCCACGCATCTCTTAGATTGTATGCTCAGGTGACGGCCAGAGTTCCTTCTCCCTCTTCTCCTCCCCTTTTACCCTCTCCAGTTATCCTCTACCTAAGATTAGTTTTGTCCAAAAACAGGATTTTTTAAGGTTAGAAGGCTTAGTCAAAGATTTGATAGCTCTAGTCCATCGAAGGGCTATCTGCCCATAAAGGGCTTTATTTGAATGTGCATTGTCTTATTTCCAAAAAAAGAAAGCACAAAGAACAAGGTTCTTGAGGAAGTAGCTTTAGATAGGCAGGTCTTGTTCATTTCTATGACGGAAACTTGGCTTCGACCAGGGGCCTTAGATGAAGAAGCAAGGCTGGTTTTCAATTTAGTTCGATGTGATAGAGTACGCCCTGACAATCCCATTTTTCCGCATAAGGGCGTATGTCTATATGTTACAAATGACCTGTATATTAGTCATGTAAAAATGTCGAATGGAGAAGTAGAGGTAGTTGTTTCACCTCCAAGGTCTTGATCTGTCCATTGTAAAAAACATAGGCCCCCTCTTGTTCAGTAAGCTCGTTCTTGTTAGCTCTCAAATCCATAGGACCAGTCAGTTTGCTCAAAGGTTTTCTTTGTAGGGGACTTCAATTTTCCGGCTAGCGTTGTAGAGTGGGATGCTTGTCCCAATGGGTCATTCCCATTAAGATCGACGTCTCAGTCGTTCGTAAAGCTCGAGGAATTTGCGATCTTGCGCAATCTCTCTCAGCATGTTGGTGTAGCCACCAGAGCGAATAGCGTTCTTGACTTTTTCTTTTCCAATGACCTTATCCGTAGTCTGACTCATCCTTGTTCTTGTCAGATCATTCAGTTCTCAAGATAGGTTCGACCATTACTACTCAATAAGTCTCGTCTCTAGAGTAAGACTGGCAAAAAGGTCGATCTGGATAGTTCAAATTCAAAGAATCATTGGCCGTTGATTATAGAAGGTTAGGGGAGCTTGATCTTATTTCAATGCTGAAAAAGGAATCGTCCATAGATGTAGCCTTAGACAAAATGATTCTAGTTTTTGAGGACGTCTGTTCCACTCTAGCAATCTCTGAATGTGTTGCGCAAGGCGGGGCAGAGTCTAAATTCCGAAGTATAGGAAACAATTGTTTAAAAGGAGTTGCAAATTAGCAAAAGGCTCCAGAGCACTTGAATCCAGTAGTTGTGGCTAGCTTCAAAGGAAGTTGGATTTAATCCAGGATAGGATTAAGGCCTCCATTGAGACCAATCAGTTGAAAAAGGAAAGTAGAGTTGTTCAAGAGGTGAGGTCGAATCCGAAAGCGTTTTTCTCTTATGCAAACTCTAAGAGAAAGATCAAAACACCCTATAGGCCTTTTGAGGTCGATGAGGAAGCCATAGACAATGTAAAGACTATGTCCAACATACTTGGAGATCAGTTCTCTAGTGTGTTTTCAACTCCACTGAGTTTACGAGCAACAGTCCATTGCTCTATTGATGAGTTTGTTGGACTGGCAAGGTTTGTCAAGCTGAGCATTTAGATGATCTTGTAGTCACAGATCAGGACGCTTTAGAGGCCATCCATCAGGGACTTGAGACTCTCGAGCTCCCCTGGCCCTAATGGGGTGACATCTCAGTTTCTGATGAGATGCTCACTGGTTCTTGCTCCTGTTTTCTCGTACTTGATGCGTTGCATCTTGGACCAGGGCAAGTTCCCCTCTTCTCTGAAGGTAGCTCATGTTGTTCCAATTTTCAAAGGGGGAGATAAGTCACTCCCCAGTAATTATAGGCCAATCTCTCTCACTTCGAATATTGCGAAGGTGTTTGAGAAGATCATGAAGTTCAAACTTGTTGAATTTCTTGATATTCATGAAGTCCTTCCTCCTAGCCAGCATGGGTTCCGAGCACATTTAGCACGGTTACCCAACTGATTGAACATATAGAGCAGGTTTTGAGGGGCTGGAGAGCCATGAATCAGTCGATGTAGTTTATCTCGACTTTGCCAAGGCCTTTGACAAGGTAGATCATGGCCTTTTAGTTAACAGGCTCCATGAGATTGGGATCCAAGGCAAGGTTCTCAATTGGTTAAGAAGTTTCATTTGTGGTAGGAAACAATTAGTTAAGGTTAAGGGATCTCTTAGTGACATACATGATGTCAAGTCGGGTGTCCCTCAGGGCTCCATTTGGGCCCTCTCCTTTTCATTATCTTCATTGCTCCGCTTCAGAAGCTTGGTAGTTTGTAATGTCAGTATCTCTTCTTATGCTGATGACACAAAATTGGTAGTTGGTAGGAATGGTCAGAACTCCGGTTGTCTGTTAGAGGTCCTAGATCAAATCTACTCCTGGGTTGTTGCGAGTAACATGGCACTGAATGGAATGAAATTCCGCTCAATGACCTTTGGGTCGACGCCATTAGACACTCCACTATTAGATGATGAAGGTAAGGACATTGAGCAGGTCTCATCCATGAAGGACTTAGGTGTAGTCCTCCAAAATAATGGAAAGTTCGATGAGCATATCCAATTGAAAGTTGGTAAAGCCTTTCAAACATGTGGTTGGATATATCGCACGTTTAAGTCCAGAGATAGTATCATGATGCTAACTCTGTACAAGTCGATTGTTCAGCCGCATCTTGAATATGCCTCTCCCATTTGGGCTCCAATTTAGTTCAGCAGGTTTGCAAAAGCTCGAGCAGGTCCAAAGATGTTTTACTAGGAACATCGAGGATATAGAGAAGCTCTTGTATTGGGAGAGGTTAGAAAGGTTGGGATTGTACAGTATTCAGAGAAGGTACGAAAGGTATTCTGATACTGTACATTTTCAAAAGCAATCATGAGCTTTGTCCCAACCAGGATTTAGGGTCAATTGTAGTGACCGTAGAGGCTTAATGTGCGTTTTGAGAGCACCTTCAAGCCCTCGAGAATCTAGGCTAGTTAAAACAATGAAGTCCAACTCTCTTCTTTCTTGGGCTCCTTCATTGTTCAATTTGCTGCCCTCAAATATTCGTAGGGTTTATGTAGGGGTTGATCCAGTAGCCAGATTTAAGTCAGACTTGGACAAGTTTTTGACTAAAATTCCGGATCAACCTTATATTCAAGGATTAGCCAGATTAGCCAATTCTAATTGTTGGTCGATCAAATATATATATATATATATAAAATCAAGTAAAATGAATAATCTTCTCGTCTTGAACTGCTGGGATTCCAATCCTGGTAGCGGTAAGGAAGTCCGCAAAAAAAAAAAAAAAATTCAAAATTTGGCTTACCGGTCAGGATTAGGGACCCTGGTCAGAGATCCCCCGAGGTTTAACAAGTGGCTCCACTGTAAAAAAGTAAGCAATCAGATGAACTAAAAAAATTCCAAAAAGATTTTGAATTGAATGCTTGTTAAGAAAGAGTACTATCATGTCAAGCACCTTTGGATACTTTCTTCAAGGACACTGCGAAATTGTACTCAAAAACAAGCTGATGCATGGATATGGTATTTTAGATTCTTAAAAATAGCTTTGTTACTCTCTAAATACTTTCTGAAACCATTTTTCAAAAGATTAGATTCCTAACATACAAGTATTTCATTCCTTTATGCAAACAAACATTATAGCATGCAAACTTCCTGAGTCTCATAAGAAACAAGTCCCTTTGAGACTGAACAAAGTAATTGGTAAAATGGTGTAACTCTGTCATTTGAAGCACATTACTCCAAATTGACACTAGCAGCATGCAAGAAATCAGCATTATAACTATATTTTTTGAGAAATACCATACTGATGCTATTCTAATGGCAAAAGACACTTTAATGCTGCAGGAAAAGTTGGTTGAACCCAAGGTGAATCAGTAATAAATTAAACCTTTCAAAGCTTTGCCTTCTTATGCAGCACAAACATGTTAGATCTGTTAAGAAAGTTTCCAAACAAAACCCATGTTGGTTGATGTTATGTTATGGACGCGTGGAGAACAGACAGACGATGTACTCTGGTTGAAGCTCTATTGCAAACTGTTTATTGAACGGTAGTTGGGGCATGGATACAAGAGATCGTATATTCACAGAGAGCATATATGAGGAACGAGAGAGCATGATGCATAAGCATGGCGTAAGCCGTGATAACCTAAATAAGGAATAACACTACAGTTGACAATTGGCAGCCAATCAGATCGCTCAAATTTGGTGACGCTTACTCAACCTCGCGGGTCTCTGCATTCAGGGTCCCTAGTCAGGATTAGTGCCCACGGTGGAATTCTAGGCACAAGAAGGTATGTACGATGCTTACAACGAAATTCATTTGACCTGAGAAGTTTGTCTACGTATCATCTTTATGCTGACAAAATGTTGAGTTGCTCTACCTTTAAAAAGATATTATTTTTCAATCATTTGGCATTTATACTTAAGCAAATTTCAACCCTACAGGCTTGCGAGATCTGGACCGTCTAAATGCCAGATTTGTTTCGATTCAAAAGCTGAATTTGAAAACTCATATATTTCCATTCTTAATTCCTCGTGTTTATTAAAACTTTCATTTGAATTGTCCTTCGAATGTTGGTAATTTTGCACATGTAGTGAGGGTGGCATTACATTTTTGTCATTTTCAACTCCAAAATGGCGTAGCTGTAGATGCATTTATAAACTCGTCGACGAGTGAAATGGTGTCCGTCTCTCATCGTGCTTTTGTCATTAAAAATCATATAATTACGGTGACCGTGTTTTCTCTCATTGGAAAGGACCTCTTCCAGGATCTGAGATGGTGTTTCAACCATTACTGTGACATTGGAACGTGCGTGTGCTTCCCGATCTTTGTTTGAGTTGCGCTCAATTTCTCTTCAACCCGCTCCATCACATCAACCAATTCGTTGGGTCCGCTCTTGTGATCTCTGCCGAATCATTGAAGAATAACCATGGAACTTTATAGACAAGAAAGAAGATACTCTTTTTGAGGCGTACAGTAATTCTAAGTAAAAGTCTCGTTTCTGAAACATCATTTGGTATTCCATTGGAATTGGCAATAAATTGTTTGTATTTTTGCGTCCAGTTGAAGAAAAACAAAGTTAATTGGTGATTAACACGGATACATATTGATTATAGCGTTGGCCACTGTAATGACGAATAATTATCATTAATATTAATAACCTTTGAGACTCTTGGTCATGTTAGATACTAAAATGTGTCAAACTGGATGCATAAATATCATATACCAAAATTGATGCAAGAATAAAAGAATGCAGTGGTCAAAAGTGATAAA
>NC_081441.1:10442434-10444997 GCF_007210705.1 Tigriopus californicus | reverse complement strand
TTGTGTTATTGGTTACCAGGGATGCCATCGATATATTATTACTGGGACAAAGTATGAACGTATTTTTACTTATTCATTGTCAAAATTGTTTAACACGGATCAATATAGAGTAGTTTTGTAGGTTACAAGGCAAAATAAATTTCTAATGGCAAGTGATATCGTTTTCTCAACATGACTTCTTTTGATTGGTGCTCAACCCATACGTACATAACTGGTATAATGTTTATCTAGATCTCGCAAACCTGTAGGGTTGAAATTTGCTAAGGTGTAAATGCCAAATGGTTGAAAAATAATAGTTTTTTAAAGGTAGAGCAACTTAACATTTTGTCAGCATAAAGATGATACATAGACAAACTTCTCAGGTCAAATGAATTTCGTTGTAAGCATCGTACATACCTTCTTATGCCGAGAATTCCACCGTGTGCCCTGTATAAGAAGAGTGGCTCTGAGGTCAGCGTACAGGTGTGGTTGAATTTTGAACCTTCAATTCCATTCAAAAGCAATGAGTTAACATGGGTCCTAGATCCAAACCAAACACATTTTTGGAATTATTTGTGCCTTAAGGGTGAGTTCTAAGAGTGAAGTTACTCTTCAAGCATCATTAATAGGAATTGCAGTAGCACCGAATTCAAATTAAGTATTTGTCAACAGATTATGTAGATAGTGCCTTATAAAGAGGTGTTTAAAGCATTCAAAGTGCGTTTAGGGCACGTAAAGGGTAGCTAAATCCATGTAAAACTCGTAGAGCCGCGTATTTTTATTCAAAATATGTTTGGTATAGATCTGGGACGAATTTTAACTTATTGTTTTGGCATGGAATTGAAGGTTAAAAATTCAACTGCTATGGTGCGCTGAACTTGCTGTGGTACTCGTTTAAATACAGGGCCCTGTCAGGATTGCCAAAAGATTTTCGATCTATTAGGCCATTTGAGGTTATGATTTCCCGAGCATAAATTGAAATGCAGTGATTTCTTGACCTAAAAGCTGGCACACATACAGTATAACCTAAATATTTACAAAATAATTGCCTTTTACAATCAATTTTCCATAATTTGTGGAAACAGATTAGCAAACATAAAACCACAAATTCATTATTCTAAATAATTCTTTTTTTGGTTTGGGGGGTGTTAGGGTTGGAGAGGTGAGCATTGCCCGGCCAGCAAAGCCAGCCATCACATCCTCCACTTCCAATTTTGTTGGCAGATCCATATAGGGTATCAGTTTGGTTCTCCATTGGTTGGAGTAGTTAGCATTAAATCTTTCCTTTTGAGAAAGGTCAGGGAGGAAATTTGAATCAGAGAGCTCTCTCACTTAAGGAAACTGCACTTACCACTACACCAAGTCTCCTCACCTGTGTTTACACAAATTTGTGAAGAAATTGAACAATTATTGGCAGAATAACCATAATATGTCCAAAATGATGTCTAAATTGAATTCTCAATTCCAGAGGGGACTAGTTTTTATCAGAAACTCAATTTTGTAGTAATCAAACATACCACCTGCATAGGATTTAGTCAAGACCTAGTCAGTATCAAAAATCTTCAGTGCAGTTGGAGAACAACATAGTCTGATGATTTAGTACAGATTAGAAACTGATAGTTGTAATTAAGATAAAGAGGTAGTTGGCAATGGTGAATGTCAAAGGGAGGAAGTATTGCATTTCTATCAATCAAACCAAGGCAGCAAGATGGGAATGTCCCATCGTCCATTTTGGAACATATTTGTCAAGTTTGAAAACCTTGGCAATAAATCCCAAAATATACCAGAAAACATGTAAAATCTGAAAAGCAAGCCATATTATTTTTTTACCATGCCAGAGGGGTTCTAAATATGCCAGATGTGCACTGTTTGGCATTCAAATATTGCATCTGGTAGCACTGCTAGTCCCTCAATGACCTATTTAAAATGCTCATTCAGTCGGGTGCAGGTTTGCCAGATTTCCGCTTCTTTTGGGAAATTTCGTCAGAAATCGGGTCTTCTCCATCATGAATTGACCATGTAAGAGGTAGCCCTTTGATGATGACTTCATTGCTATTGTTTAGCTTTATAAAAAACAATATGAGTAATTTTGCTTCACTTTATCCCAGTAAAAGGCTTGAGTCCAGACTTGGCAAGTCAGGCAAAAGAATAGAAAGACTTGCTCCAGCACTAAGAGCTATTATATAGACTCAAATTCAATTCTCTGGGGACAATTCTTGAGGTTGACCAATGTGTAACTCACTCAGATTCATTTTGTAACACATTACCAAGAGGCCAATCAGTAAGCCAGGTCAAAATTTGCCGACAAATATGGCGTTTATTGACAGCAAATTCGCATATAAAATCACCTGAATTTGCATAAAAAGTTGCGTGTAAACTTGACCAAACATTGGCACAGACACGTTATGAGGGAAAGTTTAGATGTTCATTCATCCATTAACATATTTTTACTTAAATCTCCATGCTTCAATTGTTAGCGTGAGTTATGATTGATTGGGCAGCAGTAACAAAATTACAGTAATTTCTTCCCTTTTTCCAAAAAGATAATGTAATCCCATGACATTTTCAAATGGTGTAATTGCAC
>NC_081441.1:10440283-10442398 GCF_007210705.1 Tigriopus californicus | reverse complement strand
GGGGAATTCGGGTTTTTTGCCATGTTTAAGCAAAATACGGAATTGAAATCAATTCAGGGCTACATTGGCCATGTCTGACAATGTTTGTACCTGTTAAAAAAATGACCATGAGCCCCTGCTTTCATTAAGAGGAACTACTAAAAAATATAGTAGTACTGTACTGGAATGATTTAATTTTCACCAAAACAATGTGCAAAGATGTAAGTGAGCACAGTTTCGATATCAAACCCAACATTAAGGGCCTGCTGAAGACTGGCAAGCAGCCAAAGGAAATGGGTGAGCCTTATTGTGTCCGTTCTCAAATCATCAGTGTACGGAGAACATCATGCAAGAACTGCAATCCCTTTAATTCTTCTACAATATGCCAGACCAAGGGTGAATATCTGGGATTACATGAGTCAGCCTTTAGAGGGCCAAAAGAGATCTTCATTAGACTAAAGTTGAATTATTCATGGAGGGGTGTTTTTTTTTTCAATAGTTCCTTTTGATGAACATATGATCAGGCAATTTATGGAGGATAGGGAAGGATTTTCAGAAGGCACAAAGAGTGGCCCTTAATTTCTTTCCACCCTGTACAGTACATTCCATATGATGAATGCTGCAAAAAACTTTTCTCTTAAAACTGAAGGAGAAAAACATTTCTAGCCATCTTGTATTTGTTACGTCTCAATTTTTTAATGAATTCCTTTATTTAAACATTTCTTCCTAAGAATGCATATATTGATTGGCATTGATAGGCAATTCAATGTGAATTTTACTTTATCTATGCAGTATAACGTAAGCTTTTTTATCCAATGGCATACGTCAAGATCATGTTCTAATGTTTGGAACTGGGGTGAGCTAGAGAGGAGATGTCTCAACAAAGCTATAATAAGCTGCATGGCATAGAACTAAAGTTACCTTGCCTTGCAGAGGCACCTAACCATGTCTTACTCACGTTTTCTCATGTATTGAAGCCTACTCTCCAAGACTACTTGAACCTGATATAGATGGAAAGCTTCACATGTGCAAATTTTAAATCATTTCTAAATTTTAAATTTCTTCTTCCGAACCTTTTCATAACACTCCATTACTACTCCACACTACGTTCTCGTTGACAAAAGCTGGGTGTTAGGGTACAGTTGTCTCCTCTCTCTTCATCTCACCCTTAGCGTCAAGTTGGAGAAAGGCCGCCATATCACGGAATATATATGCCGTTGGGCTAAAAAAGAGGAGAGAAGATTGTTTCATTTCTTGGACTTGCTTTCGCTCACGCATTTGAACATGAACACACATTGTCTAGTTGGCCCCTTTGGATTTAATGAACGGGAATCATTTTAAAGCCAGGTCATTAGTATAGCTTTTGGTCACCTTTGATGATGGTCAGCTGAATTGGGGCCAATGGTAAACTTTCAGGGTTACATTTCATACTAATGCTAATGCAAGCATCATTATTTAGATATGTCCGAAGGAACCTCATTTCGTCCACGCGCAACATTTGTTAAGAAATTGAAGGAGGATGGATGAATTGCAAGTGTATTTTCAAACATTTTTTCTGGATGTGAAAACAGTTTGAACATGATTAAGCAGAACTGAAATAAGATTTGGATTTGAGTGGCAATTTTCCCTGAAAAGGTGAATGAATACTCAAAATGTCGGGTTCGTGGATCCTTTTCTATTCAGCGTTGCTTTTTTGTAAAATTAGTTCTCCGTCACATTGTGTTTTGTTCGAGAATTTTCTGCCCTTTGTGCATGCTTGAATTTTATTCCCTGCCTTGACCAGGGTTGCCAAAACGTCACAGTACTCACCATAAAATATCATAGTTGGTATAAACGTCGGCCGTCAAGTAAAGCTAGGCCTATAGGCACTAGTAGGAACTCAAAATTACAAAACTATTTAGAAACTCAATTCGAATATTTGGCTGGATGGTCAAATTTCCAACTGATATCATTTCCATCGCAATGTGTCACAAAACGATCTTACCTCCCAAACAACCCTATGGTATTGCTGATTTTCAACAAGTTAGAAATATGTTCGGTTAATTGTATCCAAGGAAATTCATACACACAAGAAACGAATGTTGATCAATTGACTGGAATCACTTGATGGAACCTTTAGTGTTAAAAAGTCTTGCT
>NC_081441.1:10430407-10440247 GCF_007210705.1 Tigriopus californicus | reverse complement strand
TCTGCAAAACTTTGAAAATTTCAATTAGATAGTAAGCCTTCTGGGCTCAGTGTAAGAAACGTGTATGGACGCATAATTATTGGCTCATTTGATATATAAGCACTTTGTTTCAAGCCCTTAAGCAAACCCTTAAGCATACTCTTGGTGATTTGAGTGTTAACCGCAATAAGCTGCTGTGGAGCTTCATGATTGAACATTCTTTAGGAACAAAAATGGCTCATTTGAATGATTTGCCTAACATGAAGGGTATTTCTCGCCCAAAAATGGCACTCAAATAAAAAGAAGCCACCCAACTCTGAAAAATGAGGAAAACAATCATTAAACCCCATTTTGGGCCAAGAATCAAACCAGACCATCAATGACTCTTTTCTACCTCGTATTTTGGCCTAATCCACTCATCTGTATTGGCCAGCCTGCCCTAAACTCTTCCCTGATTTGCATCTTCCGTCCAGGTGTGTGAAAGATCTCAAATTGCCGGTTGGACCAACGAGAAAATCGAATCTCGAATTGTCATCCTTGTGCTTGATTTCCTGAATTGATAGATCTTTTCCATTCTTGTGGTTCTCATTTGATCGTTCCCACTGTCCATCATGGCCCTCCACGTTCCCCGTGCTCCCGGATTCGCGTCCATGCTCAAAGACGGCTCCAAGTTTTTCTCCGGTGTCGAAGAGGCTGTTGTCCGAAACATTTGTAGGTTCAGAGGCTGACTCCTTTTTCTCGTGTTTTAACCATTATGAAGCGAAGGGACTGAGCTGAGATTCTCCTTTTTGTGATGGTGATGAGACTATGCTAATCGGATTGAATGATGACTCATCGATTGGTAGATCCATCTACCCATGAACCACGGGGATGATTTCACTCTGTGTGATTTCTACCCGTTCTTGTGGTTAATTGAATGAATTCGAACGACTGGGCAAAATGAACTTATAATTCCCCGATGGAAAAAAATATGCAATTTCACCACAAGTTGTAGTGGATATGGAAATCTCATGTGACAAATTTTTACCCAACACTAATGAGCGACAATAATTATGATGATTTAGTCAGGCGACTTGTTGCAAAGTTAGATTTTAAAATGGATTTAAAACGACAAATGATTTTAAAGAAGAAGACATCACCCGCTAGATGTTTCAAATACTTCATAAGATGAACTATTCCTGCCTCAATTCCATGCTCTTGTTCCTGTTCCAGCCGCGTGTAAAGAGTTTAGTGGGACCGTGGCCTCGGCCTATGGCCCTAATGGCATGAACAAGATGGTCATCAACCACTTGGAGAAGCTCTTCGTCACCAATGACGCCGCCACCATCATTCGCGAGCTCGAGGTAGAACATCCCGCTGTCAAGATGATGATCCTGGGATCCCAGATGATGGAACAAGAAGTGGGAGATGGCACTAACTTCGTCATAATCTTGGCCGGAGCTCTCTTGAGCGAGGCGGAGGAACTCATCCGCATGGGACTCAAACCCACTGAGATCGCTGAGGGCTACGAATTGGCCCTAGAAAAGGCCCTGGCAGACCTGGAAGGTTTATCTTGCGGTGAGGTCAAGGACCCACGCGATGCGAAACAAGTGGCCAAGGCCGTGAGATCCGCTGTCATGAGCAAACAGTATGGCCACGAAGATTTCCTGAGCGATCTCATCACCAAGGCTTGTATTTCGATCCTGCCGGAAAATACCTCGTTCAATGTGGATAATGTGCGCGTGTGCAAGATCCTTGGATCCGGATTGCTCCAATCGGACGTTGTGCAGGTAATTGAATTCCTTGTCGTTTTACATTGTTGGAAATGAAATGATGATTTTGACCTTAAAATATTCTTTTGAATATTTAAAACCGTGTCTTAAGAAATTGTCAGATCAAGCCTCTGTTTAACAATATGGATTACTTGGGAGACGCGGTGCTTGAAATTACTTGATATCGTGTTCAATGCTGATCTCGCTTTGAGAGTCCAAACAAAAGATCCTGAAGGTTGAAATGCTGTTTTCGTTTCAATAATTTTCAATAACTGGCTTCAGATGTCAATACCTAGATATACTCTTTTGGTCGGTCCTTTTCAGGGAAACCTGTTTTTTGAATTATTTATATAAGTTGTACCTATGTTCCCAATACTTGAAATTGCATGAACTTTCATGTATTGACCTCGGTCTGAGAGTTTGGTTTGTTTTTTCTAGAGAATATAAGCACAGGTCAATAAAATGAAAAGGTAATATTAAATAGAATTTTTCGATTCCAAATTTATGAATTGGACCAACTGACTTTGAGACGTGACCCCCTATAACCACGAATGATTGCTTGTTTAGGGTATGGTGTTCAAGAAGACTGTTCAAAGCAACGTGATCAAGCAAGACAAATGCAAGATTGCCGTCTACACGTGTCCCGTGGACCAAATGCAAACCGAGACCAAAGGTACGGTGCTCATCAAGACCGCCAAGGAGCTAACCGAATTCAGTCGTGGCGAGGAGGAGCTCTTGGAGAACCAGATCAAGGCCATTGCCGATTCCGGAGCCACAGTCGTGGTGTCCGGTGGCAAGATCGGAGATATGGCTCTTCATTACATGAACAAGTACAATCTTATGGGTGTGCGATTGAGCAGCAAATGGGATATCCGTCGGCTGTGCAAGTCGGTGGGCGCCACGCCCCTGCCCAAAGTCACCCCACCCACTGCCGAGGAGCTCGGATACGCCGATCGAGTCTATGTGGATGAGCTTGGAGACACGTCCATGGTCGTGTTCCGATTGGAGTCGGCCGAGTCTCCCTTGGCCACGGTGGTTATTCGAGGGTCCACGGACAACTACATGGACGACATTGAGCGAGCCATTGACGATGGGGTGAACACCTTCAAGGGAATTTGCAGGGTAAGTTGGTTTCGGAGTGTTTGCCTGGATTCGAGCCCTATAGGAAGGACTCGATTATTATTGAGTATACAAGATTTCATTGGATTTTGTTTGGAAACGGGATGTACTCCTTCGTGAATTAAACATGTAAGGAACCAATCCTTAAAGGGTGATTGGAATAAGAACCCTTGGGGAAAGGAAGCACTTTCCCAGACACTAGATGCACAGAAGTGCACAAATAAAAGTCAAAACGAACGTTCATCCGCACTTTTTATTTGAATATTTCCTATCAGTTTCCTTTCATCTTCACTCAGACGGAAATATGCAGTTAAAGGTCCATGATAACGCGGGCTCTGCATGGGCCCAGAATGATTTCTACCGCCGCTCAAGACGCCCAAAGCAAATGGATATCTATGCACAAAATCCGATACTAGAAATCAGCCAGTAACGCTAAATATCAACACTGCAAATTTGGTCTTAATGCGTTTTTAACAAAAAATTATGAAGAGCTTCAACAACTTTGGTATAAACGTTGCTTTACCATTGGTACCCACAGGGTCGTAAATTGACAGCCCTAAGAGCAAACCTCGCGCTGTCAGATAGCCCATTTTTTTAACCCGAATACAGTTTTAGCTCCTTGTCTAGTTCTTTACTAAATCTTGGTGGTACACCTTTAGCTCTTTTTGGTCTAAACCATTTGGTAACCATGAAGATTAGAGTTAGCCAAAGAAGTCGAGCCCGGCAAAAAGTTCGAGAATCAAAAGACTCGCGGGCTAACCCCAACATAACTGTCTAGTCAAAAAGAGAGTAATGTTTTTTACCCACTGATCGTTGACTAGTTCTCAAATACACTTTCAATTCACTGTCTCGACGGTTATTGGTCAATTTATGAATTTGATGGTATGGAGTCAAAAGCACGACTGACTTTAGAAGTATTGATCCTTTTACGATGGCTCAATAGCAAAAAAATAAAAACCAAATAATCCTAGTCTGGTCTTCTCTGTAGGATGGTCGTCTTGTGCCAGGAGGAGGTGCCACCGAAATGGAGCTAGCAAGGTCTGTGGGCAAATTCGGAGAGACGCTTCCAGGTCTGGAGCAATACGCCGTGAAGAATTTCGCCACTGCCTTAACAGCCATTCCCCGACAGTTGGCAGAGAACTCGGGCTCGAAAGGCCGCATTGCCATCACCTCCTTGGCCACTGCTCACGAACAGGGCCAGAAGAATTTGGGCGTGAACATCGATTCAGACAGCTCGAATGTGACCATGGACGCCGTAGAGAACGAGATCTTGGACTTGCTCATGTTGAAGCATTGGGGTTTGAAGTATGCCGTGAATGCGGCATGCACAATCCTCAGGGTGGATCAAATCATCATGGCCAAACGGGCAGGAGGTCCCAAGGCCAAGCCTTCAGGTCCCATGGATGCCGATGATGACGAGTAAAGTCAGGACCCGAACCCAACTCTTTTAACAACAACTGCTACATGTATCCATGGTTGGGGTTATGATCTGAGCTTGAATTTTGATAACATTATTAAACCCTTCTTTTTAATTCAACATGCATTCATACGCCAATACTCCCTCGTTTATCCGGCTAAAATACACACACTTCAATGGATACAGGGTCGGAAAACATTGAACTTCTATGAACTTCATCATCATGCTTGCTTGCTTGCTTCCCTAGCTCATTCAGTTGTTCATGTCGAAATGTGAAGCCCTACCTTCTACCTACCTACCTACTGACCTACCATGCTAGGAACCGGTTCAAGCAGTTAAAAATATGTTACTTTGTTAATATCATGGCATGCTCAGATGGTTAGAAATATCACTTTGTTAACCGCTTCGCTGCCACTAGAGAAGGCAAGCAAATTCGGATCATACCGCTTATGGTCCAGTTACACGACACAGATTTTCGCACAATGTGTCGATAAAACTGCGACTCACAGTACAATTCGAGCCTCACAGGCTCACAGTTTGGAATCGGAAACTGATAGATAAAAACAAAATACAATTCGATTAGGAAACTAAAATTGGGATTTGAAAAAGATAAATTCATGGAAACGAATTGTAAGAAGCCAAATTAGGTCGCCCAAAGAGGCGAGGAGCAAAAAAAAAGTGACTCCACATAGGTATGAGATCCATTTTTTGCGTCATTTACTTCCTTTTTTTTTTTTTGGTGCGGACTTCCATACCGCTACCGAGATTGGAATCCCAGCAGTTCAAGACGAGAAGATTATTTATTATACTTTACTTTTATTTATATATATTATTTGATCAACCAACGAATTGGAGTTGGCTGATCTGGCTAATCCTTTAATATAAGGTTGATCCGGAATTTTAGTCAAATACTTGTCCAAGTCTGACTTAAATCTTGCTACTGGATCAACCCCTACATAAACCCTACGAATATTTGAGGGCAGCCAATTGAACAATGAAGGAGCCTGAGAAAGAAGACATGTGGACTTCATTGTTTTAACTAGCCTGGATTCTCGAGGGCTTGAAGGTGCTCTCAAAACGCACATTAAGCCTCTACGGTCACTACAATTGACCCTAAATCCTGGGTTGGGACAAAGCTCATGAATGCTTTTGATAACGTACAATATCAGAAACCTTTCGTACCTTCTCTGAGTACTGTACAATCCCAACCTTTCTAACCTCTCCCAATACGAGAGCTCTCTCATATCTTCAATGTTCCTAGTAAAACATCTTTGGACTTGTTCAACCTTTTACAAACCTGCTGAACTAATTGGAGCCCAAATGGGAGAGGCATATTCAAGATGCAGCTGAACAATCGACTTGTACAGAGCTAGCATCGTGACACTATTTCTGGACGTAAACGTGCGATATAACCAACCACACATTTGAAAAGCTTTACCCACCTTCAACTGGATATGCTCATTGAACTTTCCATTATCTTGGAGGACTACACCTAAATCCTTCATGGATGAGACCTGCTCAATGTCCTTATCTTCATCATCTAATAGTGGAGTGTCTAATAGCGTCGACCCAAAGGTCATTGAGCGGAATTTCATTCCATTCAGTGCCATGTTACTCACAGCAACCCATTCCTGCAATTGATCTGATTGATCTAATTCAAGAATTGACTTTCGTCAATCAAGAACTTTTTGCTCATTCCCGTGAACGAATAAAATTCATTGTTAAAATGTCACAATTTAAAGCCACCCCCAGAAAATAAAGTAAAAGAAGACATTAAAATAAACTCTTTGATGTTAAAAGCTATTCAAAATGTAACGTGAGTTCGAAATCCATAAGGCAACAACGAATGCAAAAAATTGCTGTTGATTAAAATTATTGCTGATAATTAGAATGATTACTTTATTCTAACACGAAATCATTTTTTACTAGTTCTTGCACTTCTCCGGCTCTTTTCTTTTGCCGGTATTTAGAAACACTAAACGCTTCATCCAGAAAAAAATAAGCTGCAATGAAAACTGTTTGGTAGTGGGCTGTGAATCGCTACTTCGTCGACTTTATGTGATAAAATTTGTTTTGTATATATAGTATAATGTTGTATATTGTACCATTAGTCAATAAAAAGGAAGTCTGGACATGGACGACACTTGAGAACAGAAAACATAGAAACGAGAGAATATCCTCTTAAATACCAGAATTTATCAGGGGGTTGATAAATGAACAATTGTTGGGAAACCATTGAAGTCCTTTATGGGTAACATTCCAAAATCATAAATATGTAAATAACGAATAAGCAGAAAATGAAAAATAGCTTTTAATAAACTCATCTTCAGCTTTTTAGCACAATTTAATGGAAAAATGAAGATGAGAAGTCACTGGTATTCTACAAGGATGAAATATTTAGCTATCTGTTTATTCTTGTTTGATGACAAAAGTGCTCGCAATCTTATCCTTGTAAAATTTTGAAGGTCTGTCAAAATAGCTAGTGACCAGCGTATTTTTGGTGTTAGAATAGATCAGCAATAAGTTGTGCAGCGAAAGATACCTAGTTAAAATCAGGCATTCTAGACGTATTGTCATGATATAAATTTAAGTGCCCACAACGAGAGGACGCAGAGGGAGGGGCTGTCAGATAAAAACAGGCTAAAAATCGCCAGATGTCCCCCAAAAACGCCAAGTAAAAACGTACTCTGACTTCTGCTTCAAAAAGGGCCAGATTTTCTTTTAATATTTAAAGGCACGTCGATCTACAATCTGATGTTTTGCACTTGAATTGAACTTACTGGACTTCCATTCTCCATTTGGGTCATTGGCAAAACTAGCTTTTGCCACAGACTGTCACAACCAGATATTCCAGATTAAGGATGTGGCAAGGATGAGATGTAGTGCAAATTAGCAGAGATGCCAACTGTGAGGGAATAGCTGGAAAATTTCACAGTGGATAGGGTGGGAAGGAGTTACAGATATGATACCCTACTGTTGCAATTTAACTTTCCAACTACGTACTTTGAAACATTGCCTCTCTTGAAATAAAACTAGGCACCTTCAGAAGCTTCAGTAAATGTAGAGGTGTATGAATGTTTTTCCCGCGTCAAAAAATGTGAGTGACGTCATATCAGCTGAAAAATATAGTTTAGTTTTAAGATCCTTTATAAAGAAAGATGTACAACGATCTACTCAGGGTCACATACTCCTCTTCCACTTTACATTATTTAAAGTGATTTGGCATTTCTGCTGGAAGTGTAGAAGCTTCAACGTTTGTAAGCTTTTAAAAATCCAAATTGGTTTCGAACAAATTTTAAGCTACAGTAATGAGCTACTTGGATTGGAATATTTCTAAAAAATATTAGTCAGTCCTGAAACATCCGAAACTTTCGAAGCTTGTGAGTCTTAAATTGAGAGCTTTAATTGATGCTTTAACGAACGAGACCTGCGCCATGTCGTCAACTTTTTGTTACATTGATTGTCTCTTGGTTAAATGTTCCTCAACATTCCTGTGGGATGTCGCATGCCCTAGGTCTTAACAGTTCTTCCAAAGTTGGTTATAAAAAATCATGGGATTGAATTGAGGCTTTGAAATGTTAAAGACAAATGAGAGGAGACTCCATCAGCCTTCATTTTCTTTATTTAACAACAATAACAACAACTACATAGATTAATGATTGTGCTTCGTTTCCCATCAGAGCTTCTTCTCTCGCATCCAAGAACATCAATTGTTCATGAAAAAAAAACATTTGTCATTAAAAACAAGAATAATGTAAAAATCCAACATGACCTCTTTACAGTGTGTTGTTGGAAGTGTTAAGGCTACTGAACGGTTTTCCTGACCAAGGTTCTAAAGCCTGCCAGTCCATGAAGCAAAGACATGCCAGTCAGAATACCAGAATATCCGCCAACATCAGATGCAAATCTCAAAAAGGAATAGGCGAATTTTTCCTCATGTTTTAGAACATAAGGCATGAAATATAGGTATTGTTCACTTCGATTGGGCAATCGATTTGCCCTGATCTCATCGTTGCTTTTGCCCAAAATGATTTCCAAGGAGCGACAAGGTGTGCCTTTTTGATCTTCATCTCCGATTTCCCAACATGACTTGGATCCGTTAAAAAAGTGGATAGGTTGTAAGTGAGTGTCTTGATACATCACTTGGAATTGTCGAATTTGGCCTGGAGTCACTTCATTGGGCATTTGCTGGTTCTCCCCAAGGCGACCAGGAAAATGCACGTATAATTCCACCTTAGCGTTTCGGCTGCATTGAAAGAAAAATGTTTATCTATGCGGTTGTACAATAACAAATTGGAAAATATAGTCGTGATTCTAGGGATGCAAATTTCTGGCAAAAAAAGAGAGAAAAGAAAGAAAAAGACCCATTAATAGCCAATTGAAGTAAGCAAGAGAATAATGGAAAGTTCGATGAGCATACCCACTTGAAAGTTGGTAAAGCTTTTCAAATGTGTGGTTGGATACATCGCACGTTTAAGTCCAGAGATAGCATCACAATGCTAACTCTGTACAAGTCGATTGTGCAACCACAACTTGAACATGATTCACCTTTTTTAGCTCCAAGTGCTTCAACAGGTTTGTAAAAGGTTGAACAAGTCCAAAGATGTTTTACTAGGAACATTGAAGATATGAGAGAGCTCTCGTATTGGGAGAGGTTAGAAAGGTTGGGATTGTACAGTATTCAGAGAAGGTACGAAAGGTATCTGATATTGTACGTTTTCAAAAGCATTCATGAGCTTTGTCCCAACCCAGGGTTTAGGGTCAATTGCAGTGACCGTAGAGGCTTAATGTGCGTTTTGAGAGCCCCTTCAAGCCCTCGAGAAACCAGGCTAGTTCGAACAATGAAGTCCACTTCTCTTCTTTCTCGGGCTCCTTCATTGTTTAATTTGCTTCTCTCTAATATTCGTAAGGAATACGTGAGCGTTGTTGATCCGGTTGTAGCTTTCAAGTCAGACTTGGAATTTTTTTTAGATATCATACCAGATCAACCCTGCATTCAAGGACTAACTTGGTCTGCCCACTCAAATTTGTTGGTAGGCCAAATTTCATGTAAAGATTGAAAGGTAATAAATAGACGAATCATAACCTCTCATTTTAATAGTACTGGGGATTACATTCCCTGTAGCGGTTAGAAAACCGTGAAAAACCAAATCAAAAAAGAAGAAAAAAATGTCTAACAACCCCAAAACTAAGCATAGAGGTTCTTTGAAAAGTGATTGAGCGCAATATATTTAATGTATTTGACAAATGGCTCGATTTTATTGGACTTGTTCCCTCAAAAATGGCAAATAGTATGAAAAGTGAAGAATCAAACTTTAAATTGGCTAAAAAACCGCTTTTTGGGGACAACCTTAGTGACAACTATGCCTTGAAAATATGCCTTTTTGACATAAATAAGGTTTTTTTTCACTTATGATGAACAAGAAAAAAAATGATTAAGTATCAAAAGAAGTTGTCATAAAGTTTGTTGCCACGTATAAAATGGTTGACACTAGAGCCACTATAATAGAAGAGTACGCGCATGAGATTTTTGGTCCCAAAACGTCGTTTCCATTGTACTGTGGTTCTTCAGTT
>NC_081441.1:10430285-10430371 GCF_007210705.1 Tigriopus californicus | reverse complement strand
AGAACATCAATTGTTCATGAAAAAAAAAACATTTGTCATTAAAAACAAGAATAATGTAAAAATCCAACATGACCTCTTTACAGTGT
>NC_081441.1:10365420-10430249 GCF_007210705.1 Tigriopus californicus | reverse complement strand
TCTCTCGCATCCAAGAACATCAATTGTTCATGAAAAAAAAAACATTTGTCATTAAAAACAAGAATACTGTAAAAATCCAACATGACCTCTTTACAGTGTGTTGTTGGAAGTGTTAAGGCTACTGAACGGTTTTCCTGACCAAGGTTCTAAAGCCTGCCAGTCCATGAAGCAAAGACATGCCAGTCAGAATACCAGAATAGAACGAGACCTCGCCATGTCGTCAACTTTTTGTTACATTGATTGTCTTCTTGGATAAATGTTCCTCCAACATTCCTGTGGGGATGTCGCATGCCCTAGGTCTTAACAGTTTCTTCCAAAGTTGGTTATAAAAATAATCATGGGATTGAATTGAGGCTTTGAAATGTTAAAGACAAATGAGAGGAGACTCCATCAGCCTTCATTTTCTTTATTTAACAACAATAACAACAACTACATAGATTAATGATTGTGCTTCGTTTCCATCAGAGCTTCTTCTCTCGCATCCAAGAACATCAATTGTTCATGAAAAAAAAACATTTGTCATTAAAAACAAGAATAATGTAAAAATCCAACATGACCTCTTTACAGTGTGTGTTGGAAGTGTTAAGGCTACTGAACGGTTTTCCTTGACCAAGGTTCTAAAGCCTGCCAGTCCATGAAGCAAAGACATGCCAGTCAGAATACCAGAATATCCGCCAACATCAGATTGCAAATCTCAAAAAGGAATAGGCGAATTTTTCCTCATGTTTTAGAACATAGGCATGAAATATAGGTATTGTTCACTTCGATTGGGCAATCGATTTGCCCTGATCTCATCGTTGCTTTTGCCCAAAATGATTTCCAAGGAGCGACAAGGTGTGCCTTTTTGATCTTCATCTCCGATTTCCCAACATGACTTGGATCCGTTAAAAAAGTGGATAGGTTGTAAGTGAGTGTCTTGATACATCACTTGGAATTGTCGAATTTGGCCTGGAGTCACTTCATTGGGCATTTGCTGGTTCTCCCAAAGGCGACCAAGAAAAATGCACGTATAATTCCACCTTAGCGTTTCGGCTGCATTGAAGAGAAAATGTTTATCTATGCGGTTGTACAATAACAAATTGGAAAATATAGTCGTGATTCTAGGGATGCAAATTTCTGGCAAAAAAGAGAGAAAGAAAGAAAAAGACCCATTAATAGCCAATTGAAGTAAGCAAGAGAATAATGGAAAGTTCGATGAGCATACCCACTTGAAAGTTGGTAAAGCTTTTCAAATGTGTGGTTGGATACATCGCACGTTTAAGTCCAGAGATAGCATCACAATGCTAACTCTGTACAAGTCGATGTTGCAACCACAACTTGAACATGATTCACCTTTTTTAGCTCCAAGTGCTTCAACAGGTTTGTAAAAGGTTGAACAAGTCCAAGATGTTTTTACTAGGAACATTGAAGATATGAGAGAGCTCTCGTATTGGGAGAGGTTAGAAAGGTTGGGATTGTACAGTATTCAGAGAAGGTACGAAAGGTATCTGATATTGTACGTTTTCAAAAGCATTCATGAGCTTTGTCCCAACCCAGGGTTTAGGGTCAATTGCAGTGACCGTAGAGGCTTAATTGTGCGTTTTGAGAGCCCCTTCAAGCCCTCGAGAAACCAGGCTAGTTCGAACAATGAAGTCCACTTCTCTTCTTTCTCGGGCTCCTTCATTGTTTAATTTGCTTCTCTCTAATATTCGTAAGGAATACGTGAGCGTTGTTGATCCGGTTGTAGCTTTCAAGTCAGACTTGGAATTTTTTTTAGATATCATACCAAGGATCAACCCTGCATTCAAGGACTAACTTGGTCTGCCCACTCAAATTGTTGGTAGGCCAAATTTCATGTAAAGATTGAAAGGTAATAAATAGACGAATCATAAACCTCTCATTTTAATAGTACTGGGGATTACATTCCCTGTAGCGGTTAGAAAACCGTGAAAAACCAAATCAAAAAAGAAGAAAAAAATGTCTAACAACCCCAAAACTAAGCATAGAGGTTCTTTGAAAAGTGATTGAGCGCAATATATTTAATGTATTTGACAAATGGCTCGATTTTATTGGACTTGTTCCCTCAAAAATGGCAAATAGTATGAAAAGTGAGAAATCAAACTTTAAATTGGCTAAAAAACCGCTTTTTTGGGGACAACCTTAGTGACAACTATGCCTTGAAAATATGCCTTTTTGACATAAATAAGGTTTTTTTTCACTTATGATGAACAAGAAAAAAATGATTAAGTATCAAAAGAAGTTGTCATAAAGTTTGTTGCCACGTATAAAATGGTTGACACTAGAGCCACTATAATAGAAGAGTACGCGCATGAGATTTTTGGTCCCAAAACGTCGTTTCCATTGTACTGTGGTTCTTCAGTTCACCCCCAAGGCGGCTTTTCCTGTGTTATGTATTTACTTCATTGTTGTAAAACGTAGCAAGAAAATAAATCGGGTGCAAGATTTTTTAATTTTATAGTCTCTACGACCGTAAAATATAATAATTTAGATGATTCGGAAGGTTCAGATTCACATTTGATGCAACCTTATCCTGGATTGGCAAAAGTGATGCGTACATTTTGTTAAACTACCATTTGCCAAACTTCAACTTAAGAGTAGAGGTAAGTGTAATTTCATTCATATTCATTTCCTTCGTTTAAAAATGTCAAGTTTAATGGAATCGATAGTGGAGTAAAAATTGAAAGTGTTGTTGAAAACATGAAATAACAAGAATGTTGGCATTCAAAAACATGCACCGATACGAACTTGGCATTCCTGAATGGGCGGACACAAACTTCTTTACTAAATTACAACGCGCCTTCAGGCATACATCCTTGCATTATGCGTCAGACCAGGGAGGTAACATTAGTTTAAATCAGGTCGAGTTTGACTACACGTTTGAATCAATACTCGAAACATCCGTTTGATGAATAAATGTAGACAAGTAACCCTAAAAATGATAACACAAATGTAATGAAAATAGGCCCCACTTGTACCTAAAATCTTTCACCATCATCATTATAAACAGTTTACAAAACTATATACAGTCACCCTTCAGTATCGCCGTTTCCGGCTCATGTGCATTGAACGTAGAAACCTTTGACTTGTCTTCAGGACTGCCAAAGTGAACTTCAAATATGGCCCAACTCATCTCAGAAAAAGGCGATGAAGCTAGCATCATCCATTTACTCAACAACACGCACACAAAAATATTTCGTTGAAAAAATGAGCTTCTTACTCCATCCTAGAATTAGAAACTAAGTCTTGACATTTGCTATGACAAATATTGTAGGCGCACATTTTAGCATCCCTGTTAACACAGCCGGAAGCAGGGTTGCGTTATCAGAGATTGTCAATCTTCCGGCCCGACTAATTTGTCATTTTAAAGGCCTTAAAGATTATAGATTTTTTTCTTTAAATGCACACAATTCATTTTCTTGCTACGTTTTACAACAATGAAGTAAATACATAACACTGGAAAAGCCGCCTTGGGGGTGAACTGAAGAGCCACAGTACAATGGAAACGACGTTTTGGGACCAAAAATCTCATGCGCGTACTCTTATATTATAGTGGCTCTAGTTGACACCATGATATTTGACAGGCTCTCCAAAACATCCTCATAATTGTATTTTAAAAGATATTTAGGAAAAAGATATTCCCTAAAATTTCTCATTTCCCCACTTTCGTGAATAAAACTATTAAACCAAACCCTGAAGCCGTGTTGATTTTCCGGGGAAATGGCATAAATCGCTAAAACTCATGCATCAAACAAAAATATTAATGTAAAAAATCCGAAAGGCATAGAGGAACATAAAAAAATGATTGAAAAGGTCTATCGTGACCTAATTTCTTTTCTTTTAACCACCTCAACTTTTCTATGACATGCATTTTCAACTCTAATAGTGAGTGAGAAGGCGTTTAATCTTACAATGCCCTACCTTCTCCCAGGTAGCGTGACCTTCTAATTCCTAATTCTTTTGCTCCTAAATGAAAGCCTGCTACTTAATCGTCGAGAATATTTGCCATTCATGATTCAATTGTAACTACGATTAAAGTTTACCATGTCACTATTGTCCATCAAGTAAGTATCGACACAAAAGACATCTCCAATTTCGGTACGAATCAGTCACCCTCTGACTAAAGAATCAGGCCAAATTTTCAACTCAAAGAGATGCTACTGGTTAAGCACTTACTAATAGAACCGCAGGTAATAGATTCCCAGTTGTTGATGTCGTTCGGCTCTGGAAAATGTGAAGCATCCCTCCCATCCACGTGTCTCAGTTTTCTTGAAAGCTCGACTTAAGGTTGCATTCCTATAACGTTGTGAAGGTATGCCATCCAATCTGGCTTCGTTATATCTCTCATGGAAAAAATGAAAGAATTGGTCCAGTTTGAATGTAGTATCATTTGGGCAGATGGTAACATCCGGAAAAACAGTGTCTCTTTGATCCACGACTTTGGTTGAGATATACTTGGGATAAGCGAGATAATTTTCGAAGCACAGGTAGACTGAAACATATGGTAATGATTCCATTAATCGGAACAAGGAACGGGCTCAACTCTTGAACCTCTTTTGACTCATAAAAATGACCTCTAAGTTGTGGTCTGAATAGGTCAAAAGTGATTTGTCGAAGAATCATGTTGAACCGCCTGTTTCCCTGAGCAAATATTTCAGAAAATGCTTTTAAATTCCAACCCTTTTGCCTTCTTTTACACTATTGGATTTACTGGGGATAAATCAACTGGATACATGGGGGCTTCCGAATAAGAGCTCCTATTTTTCACTTTATTTGCCCCTAATATGATGGGTATAGGTTTAGATATTATTTGCACATGAAGATACCAAGGATGACATTCAATTTTGAAGCGAAATTTGGTTTTGACGATAAGATTCTTACTCACCTTGATAAAATAGGAGAAAAATAATGACAAAATATAATATGATCTTCAAGAGCTCGAGCACTCGAACCTTTAGCATGTCGGACACAAGCTTGAATGATGTTGTATTTGGTGTGTGGAAACTTAAATAATCAAATTTTCATAACTATCCGGATGTGATCATCAAATTCTTACATTTTTTCTTCATCGCCTTGACGCGTCTCGTTCTTGTACTTGATGAAAGAAACATAGTGCGCTAAGAAAGAGCTGTCTCATTTGACAAGAGATTTAGAATCCGGTTGGATGGCTTTCACGGAAAACAAGAGAACTTTAGTTCAAAAGCTGACATTTAAAGCTAATTCTTACTTATGCTTAAGAAACGACAGCACGTGCGTTTCTCAAACAGATTTGTACCTACAGTAGTATCGTTTGATATTGTGTTATTTTCAGAGCAAGGAAAAGGCAAAAACTCACCCATGATGTCAACAATGTCAAAAAGCGAAGCAAGGTTGCCATCTCGTACGAATCAAGCTTCTTGTATTTTGTATTGGACTCAGAGGCTTGGCCTCAACCGCTAAATATGTTACAAAGAAGTGATTGAGACTCTTAAATAAGTATCGAGACATATTATGAAGCATGTTTGAGGCTTCTTGTTTTTCTTGTTAATGTATCATGTCACCTAGGGCAACCATGGATTTCATAGCAGTAGAAATTATCAATGTTTTAATTTTTTTATTATGTCCCATAAAATTTCAAGTTTTTTTTGATTTAGTGCATTCCTTCTTTTCTTTGTCTTGCAGGAAGCATCTTCATGCTCCTTGTACAACCGGCTAATTGTGTCGTCTTTGCCGTTAAAGATATGTCGGTGTCTTTGTAAATTGCAATGTCTTGTTAAAAATTGTATACACTTGCCCTAGTTCTATCCTAGGAACAGTCAGAAAAGTTTTAGTAATTTCTTTAACTTTAGTTGGGAGATAAATTGAGGGTTTGCCTACATCCGGGTGAACCCCTCCAATAGTTAGACCATTGGTTGGTGATACTTTTCTTGATTTCTTCCTTCTAAACGTTTTGGAAGACTGAAAGAAACGGTTCAAGGGTCGAAACAGATTTGGACGGCCCATCGTTTCGCCAAGTTTCCGCTATTTCTTTTTGGTCCATTGAAATCCCCCAAATGTGGCATCCGTAGGTACGAATTGGCCTCAACATACCGGTGAGGGTCCACCAAATTAGGAGAGAAAAAGACAAGATCGAGATGTTTGAGCGAGGACGTGCGCTTTGTTTGAACACCCTTGTTACATTTTAGTTTAAAGTCAGAAACTCGACACAGGTACTTTACTTGTTTAAGGTAACTCAAAATCAAGTCGAAGTGAAGATTTAATTACAAAGGTAAGAACAACCCATCCTTGCAGAGTCCTCACAGACCGGAGTCCCAAACAGGAGGAATCGCTCAAGCTCTTCGATCTCTATTTCTGTAGTTGTTAAAGAGCTAATGGTAAGGTTGAAAATGTGATATTTTTTTTAATTGGTCAACAAAAACTTGTGAAGTTGTGCTTTTCCTAGCACTATTTTGTTGGAAGCAATGATTCCCAAAGTGTTAAAACATAATCAATCAAACAGAAAACAACTTCATATAACATGATTATTTATTATTTATGTAGCCTAACTGTTCGGAATTTTACACATTGAGAACTTGAAACATCTCCCAAAAGAGTTGATAGATTATTCATTGTGTCACAATACTTGTGCAATACATTGTTCACTTAATATTCTCTTACTCAAGTCTGTCATCTTAAAACCCCTGGAGCTCCTAGGTGGACATTTTCGCCTTCCTGCAACTCAGCTAATTAGTACTGATCAGGCTGGCCAGGTTTTCTTCAATTCAGCCGGCGATGCTAGTTCGTGTAAAATTGATGCTGCTAAAAAAATGCTACTTGGAATTCGAAAATGCTAGAACAATGCTACTTTTTTAAGAAAGGCATATTATTCATGGTGCTCATAAAGGATTTCAGTTTCACAATTCAATTAACATTGGCACTCTTTGACTGGGTATGTTCAGGCAATATTTGAAAATTGAACTTTTTGAAGAAAAAATTGAAAAGCACAAAAATCTGAAGAAAACCTTCGTAGTAAAAATTGATGCAGTTGTGATTTTTGATATTCTCCTAATTTTGAAGCCTGAGACTTAGAAGGGGACACCAAAAAGTTACAAGTTTTATTTAAACAAAAATGTGTTTTCAGGATTTGAACAAGGTATTTTTACACAAAATTATAATTATTCTCATCGCCAAAAATGTTCATCTTGAGTGATCCTGCAAATAAGACAAATTGTTTTTGCATCGTGCATCATACTTCAAAGTAGACATTAGCAAGGGCTACAATACGTTTCTTTATCCATAGAGCTCAATTGTAGAATCTATCTTAATAATGTTTTGTTATTTTTGAATTTTGTCATTTGGTTTACCTTAATTATGTGGGGGAAATACTTTCGGAATACAATGATACTAACCAAAACATTTATGTTAATTTGAATATTACAGTGAAATTAACCCATACTTACATTTACTTAATGATTTGTACTCCGTTCTCATGCATGCACTGACCATTTTAATCAATTTTTTGATTTGTGTTAGCCAACCTAGAATATTTTTGTGCGCCGAAAGTCTGGGTAAAAACAGAGATTTGGCTAAATCTCCCTTTGAATTGAGAAGCAATTAGGATAAATCGTTTTGCTTGCTTAATGTAAAGTAAACATTCCAATGGAAATCACTTTGTGGCTCCAGCGTATCAATTTCATGGAATGAGAAAGGGATCCATTAAAAGAAAATGCTAGTTCAATGCTAAAAACCAGACCAATGCTAATCTAAAAAAATCAATGCTAGCGGCTTTGAAACAATGCTAATTTTCAAAAATTAGCATCGAAAAATGCTACCTGGTCAGCCTGGTACTGATGGGATCAAGCAAATAATCGCCGGAGCTTACAACTAGGGCTACCAATTTACATTTTCAGTGGCACATGGCATTACTGGGTGACTATCGGAAAACTGTTAGTTAGTCACAAAAAGTAACCCTGATTTTTCTTCTATCAAACCAGGGTTACCTTTTTGGTCAATCCTAATCTCTTAGCGTTCTTATTTGATCCCATCAATAATTAGCTTGAAGCAGTGCAGCCAGATCTCAGGGTTCCAAACATGCCAGATTACCCCTCAAAACGTTCTAGAATATGTTAGAACGTGTCAAATACAAACCTAAGTATGTTAGAAAACATGCCAGAGAGAAATAGCAAATAATACATGTTATTTGCTATTTTTGCACCAAGGGAAAAAGGTAGCATTCAGCAGAGAGTCTGAAAATCCGGAGCTTTGCCATTATGTGTCCAAACGGCTTGCGTTTTCTCTCTTGGCATTTGTGCTATGAATGACGAAGGATGGGCAGTTGCGCAGCTTAATTACAAAAATCACACAACCTTAGTTTTATGTTCATTTTGGGTTAACAAAAAGACCTGATTGCCCATCTCAGTACTCCTTGAAGTTGAATCAAAGTTGTTTTAACAACTGCAGAGCGAAGAAGAGCAAACAATTGCGCGCTCCTTGAATTCCAATGTCAATCATCTGTATAAATTGCGACCTCCATGCCAGTACCATCGTCTGTATCTGATTACTTCATCATCAGTGGGTGTGGTTAGGGTCTAAGGTTTCCTTGAAAGAGGTTGAGTAGAATAGGGCTAGTCAAGTAAACGCGTTCATGGACAACTGACGTTATTCCATGGAGTAAAATCAAAGACAACATGCCCAGCCAAACCGCACTCTGCATGTATGGGATTTTGACATTTTTCCATTTTACATGCTTGTCTAGGCACTTAACAATGTGGTATTGAGCCCATTTGATAGTGCGTTCACTGATTAACACCAAACATGCTCATTTAGTAGGGTTTTGTAACACAACTTGCTCAAAATCACTCGATTATTGAAAATTCAATGGGCGAACTGTGCGAGTCGACTGTGATGTTTGTCTCAGTTCTCTCTTCCCAAAATGCCCAAAATCAGGGTGCCGGGCCACATTTTTCCTTGAATTTCCTTTACTTGACATCCCCTATAATTCGACAAGTCAATTAGGTTTGTTTTTTCACGGCTCTTTGGTAAGACATAATTACTTTAAAACCTAATAAGTTTATTGCTCATTTATGTTTATGTCTAGCTTTAGCAGTTTCTTTCTGATTTGTAGTGTAGTTTTTCTAGTTCCAAATCGTTATGTGTAGTTCTTCAGTTTGATTGTATTGGTCCTTTAGAGTTAGAATTTATTGTTCATTACTGTATTGATTTATTTTGTGTTCGACCAGTTAGTTGAGTTTATTTCTGTGTTTTCTTGTTGATGTCCTAGTTTACATATGTTCTTGATTCCTTGCTTTTCTCTGTCACTTACTTCTTGTTTACTATCTCCATCTTTGATTTGTATGTTAGTTTGATGTGAAGTATTTCATTCCTATTTTGCTCTGTTGTCCTGTATCTCAGGACAAGATTGCACAGCTTTTTTAGTTCTTTTCTTCTCTTTTTCTTGGCCTGTTGATTTTGTTACTAATAGATAGTTCCTCCTGCATTCATGATGGAAGCTATTTTAGGAAAAGTCAGCAAAGAGGCTAGACAATGTTTGGACCTGGTCTTAGCTGGAAAGGATCCTTCCATAGTCAATAAGCCGTTTATTATAGAGGCTTTAGTTGCTTGGGTCAATGAAACCAGGGTGCTGCTTGAAGAACAGGCTCACCCAGTAGTTGAGAAGTCGACTAATTTGACCAACGTAGAAGTTGAAGTAGTATCTCCTCTTGAAAAAGCGCAGGAAAAGACAGTTGTAGAGAAAATAGTCTGTCCTGTTTATCGAAAGCAGCCTTGTCCTGAAGAAGGAAAAGGCTGTCAGTTTGACCACCCTAAATGGTGTCAAAAACTTCTCAAGTTCGGCCTTGAGAAGTACAATAGTAAGAAGGGATGTTCAAAGGTAGATTGTCCTTTTTTTCACCCGTACATGTGCCGTCAGTCCATGAGACTTAAGACATGCTTTAATGTACGGTGTACCTCCGTCCATGTTGAAGGGACGCAAAGAAAGCCGAGAAATAGGATAGCTCAGTTTCGTAGTTTTAGAGCTGACCCTATTCCTAAACCTAATCCCACCCCACCCCCCTTCCTTAACCCATTTAGCTTCCTCCCTCCCTCTCCTCCTACCCCCCACCCTCTCTCCCAATTCCCTCCTCTTCCTTCAAATACCCAATCCACCCCTATTCCTATAAAAACTCTCCTCCCTAATATTCCTTGCCCCACCCCTATTCCCAAAATACGTTCCTATTCAAATGTAGCTGCCCAACCCATTCCTCAAACCCAACCTTCCCGATTAGCTCATGCTTTGCCTCCAGTAGAACGTAGCTTTGTTGATAACAAGGATTTTTTACGGTTGGATCCAAGATCTTGTGAACTTGGTCCGTCAAAAGAGAGGCCCGTAAAGGGGCTATATTTGAACGTGCATTGTCTGATTTCTAAAAAAAGACAGCACAAAAGTTAAGATGTTAGAAGAACTAGCCGTTGAGAGAGAGATTGCATTCATCTCTATAACAGAAACCTGGCTTCGGCCAGGGGTCTTAGATGAAGAACTAACCATAGTTGGTTTCAACTTAGTTCGTTGTGATAGGATACGCCCTGATAATCCCATATTCCCACATGGGGGCGTATGCCTATATGTTAGGAATGATTTCCAAATTAGTCGGGTACAAATGTCGAATGGAGAAGTAGAAGTCTTAGTTTGTCATCTTCAAGGTCTTGATTTGTCTATTGTTACAAAGTATAGAACCCCTTCTTGTTCAGTAAGCTCTTTTATGTCAGCTCTCCAATTCACTGGAAATGAATTGGATCTGGCAGTTTGCTCGATAGTTTTCTTTGAAGGGGACTTTAAATTTCCCGCTAGCGTTGTAGAGTGGGAGGTTAGTCCTGATGGGTATATTCCCATTTCGAAATCGACATCTCAGTCGTTCGAAAAGCTGGAAGAATTCGCGATCTTGCGCAATTTCTCCCAGCACGTTGGTGTAGCCACTAGAGAGAATAGCGTTCTCGACTTGGTCTTTTCCAATGACCCTGATCTGATCCAGTATGTCCATGTGACACCTACTAATCTGTCAGATCATCATGTTCTTGAGATAGGGTCGACCATTACTCAAAAGCCGGCGTGCTCTAGAGTAAAACCGGCCAAAAAGGTCGGTTTGGCTAAGTTCAAGTTCAAAGATGAACATTGGCCGTTGATTATAGAAAGATTAGAAGAACTTGACCTGATTTCAATTCTGAAACAGGAATCGTCCATAGATGCAGCCATTGATAAGTTAGTTTCAGTTTTTAAGGAATTTTGCTCCAGTTTAGCAATCTCTAATGTGTTCCGAAAGAAGGTACACGGACAAAAATTCCAAAATATAGGAAGACTTTGTTCAAAAAGAGTTGCAAACTAGCAAAAAGGCTGAAGAGCACTTCGAATCCAGTAATTGTGGCTAGTCTCCAAAAAAAGTTGGACGTAGTTCAGGGTAAGATTAAGGCCTCCATCGAATATGACCAGTTACAAACTGAGAGTAAGGTGGTTCAGGAGGTCAGGTCGAATCCGAAGGCATTTTTCTCTTATGCGAACTCTAAGAGAAAAATGAAACACTCTGTTGGGCCTTTTGAGGTTGATGGGGCAGCCATTAGCAATGTAGAGACTATGGCTAACATGCTTGGAGATCAGTTCTCCAATGTGTTTTCAACCCCACTGAGTTCGGAAGCAACAGCTCATTGCTCTGAAGATGAGTCTGTTGAGATTGACATGGTTAGTCAAGCTGAGCGTTTAGATGATCTTGTAGTCACAGATCAAGATGCTTTAGAGGCCATAAGGGACTTGAGGCTTTCCAGCTCTCCTGGTCCTGATGGGGTGACATCTCAGTTTCTGATGAGATGCTCACTGGTTCTTGCGCCTGTTTTCTCGTACTTGATGCGTTTCATCTTGGATCAGGGCAAGTTCCCCTCTTCTCTGAAGGTAGCCCTTGTTGTTCCAATTTTCAAAGTAACTACAGGCCGATTTCTCTCACTTCGAATATTGCGAAGGTGTTTGAGAAGATCATGAAGTTCAAACTTGTTGAATTTCTTGAAGTACATGAAGTCCTTCCTCCTAGCCAGCATGGGTTCCGAGCACATTTTAGCACGGTTACCCAACTGATTGAACATATTGTGCAGGTAATTGAGGGACTAGAGAGCCATGAAACAGTTGATGTAGTTTATCTCGACTTTGCCAAGGCCTTTGACAAGGTAGATCATGGTCTTTTAGTTAACAGGCTCCATGAGATTGGGATCCAAGGCAAGGTTCTCAATTGGTTAAAAAGTTTCATTTCTGGTAGGAAGCAATTGGTTAAGGTTGAGGGATCCCTTAGTGACGTGCATGATGTCAAGTCAGGTGTTCCCCAGGGTTCGATCTCAGGGCCCCTCTTGTTTATAATAGTCGTTGCCCCGCTTCAAAAGCTTAGTATTACTACTAGTCTCTCTTCTTATGCTGACGATACAAAGTTAGTTTCTGGTAGGATTGGCCAAGATTTCAGTAGCCTTGCAAAGGACTTAGATCGAATCTACTCATGGGTAACTGAGAGTAATATGGCCCTGAACGGAATGAAATTCCGCTCAATGACATTTGAGTCAACTCCTTTAAATACTCCACTCGTAGATAATGGAGGTAAAGATATTGAGCAGGTCTCATCTATGAAAGATCTAGGTGTAGTCCTCCAAAATAATGGAAAGTTTGATGAGCATATCCAGTTGAAGGTGGGTAAGGCTTTTCAAATGTGTGGTTGTATATATCGCACGTTTAAGTCCAGAGATAGCATCACGATGCTAACTCTGTACAAGTCGATTGTCCAGCCACATCTTGAATACGCCTCACCCATTTGGGCTCCAATGAGTTCAGCAGGTTTGCAAAAGGTCGAACACGTCCAAAGATGTTTCACTAGGAACATCACAGGATTGAGAGAGCTCTCATATTGGGAGAGGCTAAAAAAGTTGGGACTGTACAGTGTTCAGAGAAGGTACGAAAGGTATCTGATACTGTACGTCTACAAAAGTATCCATGAGCTTTGTCCCAACCCAGGATTTAGGGTCAATGCTAGTGACCGCAGAGGCTTAATGTGCGTTTTGAGAGCACCTTCAAGCCTTCGAGAATCCAGGCTAGTTCGAACAATGAAGTCCACATCTCTTCTTTCTCGGGCTCCTTCATTGTTTAATTTGCTTCCCTTTGATATTCGTAGGGAATACGTAGGCCTTGTTGATCCGGTAGCATCTTTCAAGTCAGACTTGGACAAATTTTTAGATAGCATACCAGATCAACCCTACATTCAAGGACTAGCTCGGTCTGCCAACTCAAATTCGTTGGTAGACCAAATATCATGTAAAAATTGAAAGGTAGATAGACGAATTATAACCTTTCATTTTAATAGTACTGGGGATTACATTCCCTGTAGCGGTTAGAAAAGCCCGAGAAAAACCAAACCAAAAAAAAAAAAATAGATTGCGTGAGGTCAACTTGACAACATTCAGTTATGTTCAGATATATTACCTTAACTTAGGGTCTGAGTTACCATCGCATCCTTTTGCTAAGCTAACACATGGTCCTTTGAGTATTCTCAGCTCTAGATGATTGCCAATTAGCGAAGGATGAGATAGATATTTCCTGATTCTCAAGTGTTCGTCTTTCGTCACTTGGCGTTTTGCGTTGAGGGTGAGCAGAGGGGGACCTCTGTATGATACCCGAAGTGGATCAAAGGTGGGTACGCCCCTTAGTGTAAACACTGACAGCCACATGAGATTGTTTGGTAAAGACTGTTTTGAGCGTATCTAAGGGGAATCCCGAGTGCGTCTCTGGGAAAGGCAGAACTGTTAACCCTCAGGTTGAACCGAGGGCACAGTTATCTCCATCAATTACTTGTTTAGGTGTTGGAATAATGCATTGGGTGGACCCGATGCACTTCGTCAGGCCTTGAACTTTAATGGAGATGGGAGTAGCATTGATAGCATCTGGTAGCCCGTCACCTACTGGTTTTGTTAATATCTTAAGACTCTGGTCTAGTTGGCCATTCTGGCAAAACGTGAGCGGTAACTCAGCTAGCATAGCATTTGGAGGCAGAATATGGTTTGAAGAGGGGATTCTCTTTTCTCTCTAGCCTTATCACGAAGCCAAAAATGGCCGGAAACTCCACCACGGGTGAAGACCAGCCAGAGCGGCTGATGGGGAACGATGTTAAAACCCATGGAAGAACATATGGAGGTGGAAGCCGAACCTCATCTTTCGCACCATGAGCCCACGGATCATGCCCACAAGCATCGACCACTTTCAGTGCAATTAACCGCCATTCAAGCCGAGCTCAAGCTGCTGGGTCCGATATGGGAAAACGCTTTGTGGATGGATCATCCCGAGGCCTCTCAAGGCCAAATCTCTGCCCTCATGGCAGGCAAGCTTCAATCCGTGTGTCAAGTGATCCCAGCCAGATGCAAGGCCGAGTCGCGATTCAAGGATGAATGTCGGATCGTGAACAATATTCATGGCAAGCTTTTACAAATTATGGAGGGATTCATTTCCGATTGGACCAACACACGACGGGTTTCTCTTGAGAAATCTTACACAGATTCATCTAGCTTTCGGTACAAGCCAAGTGCACACCCCCTTACGGAAGAGTTGACCCTGACTATGGACAAAATAGAAGACCTGATGGCGCTCTTCAAGTATGAGCAATCACTGCGTCCCGTTCTTCAAGGAGACGAAAGAACAGTCTCATTTAATGCTGAACCCAACGGGAATAACACCACCAAACACATCATCTAGTTCGACGCTGCCAAGCTCATTGCTGCGTTTGACGGGAATCCTGGTGATCCAGATGTCCTCTCAAAATTCTCGAATTGGAAGAGTTTGTGGTGCAATCTCGTTAAAGAAATGGAACTGCTTCGTTGGTTTAGCCAAACAATACTGCTCCAGAAACTTAAAGACTGCCTCACTGGCGCAGCCCATGATATGGTCGCTCAATATTCAACAGGCTCTAATAACTCCTATTGTGCCGGCATGTCTAGTCTCATCGCAAAATTTGAAGAACCTATCACTCTTGCGGGGTTGTACATTTCCTCCGGCATCCTCCCAAGAGACTCAGATGTGGGACATGCGGAGGCTATCCAGCAATTGTTCAACGCCCTGCACAACATGACAGACGTCTTTGACCGTGAAGGAGTTGATATGCATGATTTTGCTCTAATGCGCACCCTCGAAGTGTAGAAAGGGACCTGCCATGGGCCCCCTTGACTGGAAACATGCCTGCGTCACAGCTTCTCTTTGTTTCAACTGTACCGGACACTACAGTCCAGGTCACAAATGTAATCGTAGCTGATGGATCTGCCAAGGACGTTATCACCCAGCTATGTGTTCCGAGAACCGAGATCGGGATTCGTCCATGTCGTCGTCGCGGGAGAAGGCCCCCGTGCGTCCTCACGTCAAGCAATTCACTTCAAGTCCCAAGATAGAGGAAGGAACCACGCCCCAAAGCGAGGTACAAATGACCGCCATGACGCTTCTGACGAACCAATGGCCAAAGTGGCTAAACAAATCATTCAAACCATGAGTGCCCATTTTCAAGAAAAGGGCTCCAGCGTAAAGCCAGTTTCAGAAGGACGCGGCCCCAAAAGTGAAAAGTAGGATGATAACAGAGAGAAATTGTCCTCAAAGAACACGTACGAAGTAATAAATCAAACAACATCAAACGAATTGGAACATGTTTCTAGCTGTTATCATTTTATTAATTCCTCATGCTTTTCGGTTTCAACCAAGGGAGCCTTTGAGTTCAATGGGCTCTCTGGAACACTAGTTTGTTACATTGTCAATCACTTCACCTTACAAAGAGTCAAAGTTCGAGCTCTCTTAGTTTCAGGAGCCAATGTCTGCCTGATTTCTTCAAGTACGGCAAAGAAAGCCCAACTCCGAGGAGAGCCAACAAAACTGACAATGAATGTCGCGGGTAACAGGACAATGCGGTCAAAACAAAGCATCGTTGAATTCGGCTTGATGAGCATTGATCAATCGTACGTATCCACCCCTATGAAGGCAACAACCATTGATGCGATTGGGGAGCCCTTTCAACCGATTCCAACAGAAATAAACAAAATAGCGCATTTAAAAGATTTAAAGTTTAACGAACGCTATCCAGTCTGGACCAATCGTCCGATAGACATTCAATTGGCGGAACCCTACTATTCTCAGTTGATGTTGCCAGACCAACATATTTCTCCCGAGCTTTCTTTGCCATTCGCAAAGCGTACAAAATTGGGCTGGATGCTCCGGGGTGCCATACCCGCAAAACGAGAGACTGTCAATATGTTTCTTTGCAAAGAGGCCGACGACCATACGAACTTTGATTTAGAACGAATGTACACAAAGTCAATGGAGCAATTTGACTTTGAACGATTATGGTCAGGAGAGAATAATGGTATCTCCCCAAATGAGTCAGATATCACACAAGGAACAGCTTCAGAAATTCATGCGATGGAGCACCAAGCACGTACAGCAAAATATAACGAAGCGAAACAATTTTGGTCGGTGGAACAATCAGACGCCCAAGTATATTGTTCTCAAGTTCAGGTACTAAAAACTGCTGAAAACGAGGAAAAGGAGAAAAAGAGACCTAAGAAGAATCAAGACCTAAGCTTTATTGGGACGCTCTTAACCAATTGTGGAACATGGAGAAAAGTGGTGAATGTTTTGGTCAGAATAAAAAGGATGTTCCAAAGGAAACCAAACCACCGAGATCATTGTCCCTCTTGTAAATATGAAGTACCATATTTCCCACACAAGGAGTTTGAGTGGGCAGAGACTTTGTTAGCAAGGCACGCCCAACAAGTGTCTTTGAGCGAAGAAATTGAGGTCATCTATAAGAAATCAACGTAAAAGGACTCCAGTCAAAGATTTACCAGTGTCTTGGGATCACACTAATGAAGTCTTTTGTTTGTAGACAAGGCTCCATTTGGCTTCATCATTGATCCATGACTTCAAAAATCCAGTAATTCTACCTAAAGGATCAGCCGCAGTATTTTTTACAGAATTTTCGCAGAATTTTACACATCCATCAATCAAGACTGCACGCCAGCCAGAGACACACCTTCAACCTAGTGAGACAAAAATTCTGGGTCTTGGGAGGTTTCAAATACGTTAAACAAGTCGTCCGACAATGTAGAAAACCTCGATGCAAATATATCAAATTCGAATCCCCCAAAATTTCACCATTGCCATCAATGAGAATGGACAATCCCCAGCCTTGGGTCCACGTGAGTCTTGATTACATGGGACCATTGACGTGTAAACATGAATGCTACCCAGAAATAAGCGCCTTGGTGAAAAGTGACGCCAATGGAAGACAACTGAATGCAGAGCAACAGAAATAAAAAATGAAAGCAATAGCAAAACGATGTGTACACCTCAAAACTTAAAAAGTTTGGATAGTTTTGTTTACTTGCCTGCACACTAAAATCGATCCATGTCGAAATTGTTGAGCCGTACTCCACTTACGAGCTCATCAATGCATTGCGCCGTTTCATTGACCATTTTGGAAGACCAGCCACATTTTACTCTGATGATGCCATGTATTTTAAGGGTGCAGACTCAAATCTTAAAGAGTTAGCCGCAAACATTGATTTGGGAAAAATGCGATCAGAAACGTTCAAAGGAGAAGCTGCAATTGAATGGCTATACAGTACTGCAGAAGCTCCTTGGACCAATGAAATAACGGAAAGACTGGTTGAACTCTTCAACAAGCAACTTCGCATTGTTCATCAAAAGGAACTACTGACTTTGCGAGCTTTGCAAACACTCTTGATAGAACTAAAGTTCGTAGTCAATGATAGACCCTTGGGAGTAGTCAGCGTCGAGCCATCAGAGTGGAATACGATAAGTCCAAAGGATCAATGCATTAAAAGCAATTAAAACAGGACACACAGAAAGGAAAAATATGTTTATAACAACACACGAGAGAACTGGATAGGGGGTCAGGAAGCCTTATCCGATTAAAAATTGGATTAAATTTTAACTATGCCGTATGATAGCATTTTGCTCAAATTAGGGCAGTTATTTTCGTATAGTGCCAACTGTTTCGGCAACTTTTCCCCCAAAAATCGGACAGCTAAAAACATTCCAGAGCCATTATGTTTGTGGCATAGAAAACCATAACTAGAATGCTTAAGTTCAACAGGAGTTGTACCGCATGAGCATGTTTTCAGGTCAGCTGACTCTGGTGGAAAAGGGACAAAGATATTTTGTGACATCTCGCTTCAGACAAGTTGAATCATTCTCATGAAACGTTTGTTATTCCTCTTTAACCTTAATTTCTTTTGAATCTTACAAATATACAGGTAGAAAGATTGGTAGAATAATAAAAACATGCTTTTTAGGGCATAATACACGTAACATGTCAAAAAAAGATTTGGACATTAGTAGAGCAAATCATGTACTCTATTGATTGCCCTGGTTTAGCAACGCATCTCGAAAATCTCGAAAGTGTAACAAAATGTATCCGAAATTGCAACACAATGATGAGGCATTCGGAATTTCGTATCAATTTCCCAACAATGTGCTTCAATGTGGGCAACATAATTGCGCCTATACAAAACAAGGTAATTTCGACACCTCTGGAGGTCAGCCTGAACCCAGGCTTGTTCCTTGCATTTCAGTTAAGTGTTTCCATCACATGGATGAAAACTTTAACTTGAGCCCCATTTTAACCTCTTGAAAATTTCGTTCTTAAAAATGTGGTCGGACAACTTACTCAAACCCGTTTTATGAAGTGTGCTGGACGAGAGCAATTGCTTGACAAGGAGTCTTATTAGGGGTTTCTACTCTGAATTTGGACGAGCCGTCAACAATTCAAATTTGTACTATAGTTGTCCTATGTAGCTGAAACATTTTTTCCACCAGCGACAGCTGAGACGAAAACATGCGATCGCAGCGCCCTTGATCGATCTATATATGAAGTTATCTATGGTTTGTGGTAAGTTTAATTCTTTTGGTCACAATCATTTCGACAACATAGTCACACTAGGAACGGTCAATTGGTGGTCAAATTGATTTGATATCAAACCACGTGGTTGTTTAACAAAGTGGTTTTGAGATAACCGGCAATCATGACGGAAGAGATTGAAATCGACGCTCTTTCGCTCCAGTCCCGAATGAAGGCCCTCCAACGTCTTTACGCCATGGATTCAAGTATTGTGAAAATCGAAGCCACGCTCTATGAAATGGAGGAGTTGAGCAAGCTTTTCGACGAGATCCTGCTGGAGATCGATGATGCCAATTGCGACTTGATCAATGTCGCCAAGACCATGATTAACATGGCCCAAACCAAGGGAAAATGGAGACTCCATCGGAATTAATGAACTAATGAAACCTGACAAATGCCATGGCCACAAAAAGCAACACTGGAAGGCTCCATTATTTTTATCTCATTGGTCACTCTTTTTTTTCAGTATGCCTAAAGTGATCATGGATCAAACTGGGAATCAGACACGGCGGAAATTGGTCTTGATTCGGAGACGGAAAGATCCTATCAAGGAGTCCAAACCCTCTTTGAAACGCCAAATTATGGGAATCTCATCTCGCATAATAATCATGGAATCTCTTTCCCGGGATATGACGATCTTAGCTGACCGTATGAAGAAGATTCTAAGCGAGCTCGGCGACCCTGAAGAGATCCAAGAGCCCGATGAGCTGGAAGACCTGTCCTGGTTGGACACGCCAATGGAAGAATTACCTGTAGAGCAACGCAACGAGATCCGAAATAATCTAGCATCAATTGTTTGGAAAGATTCAAAGTTGTGGCGGGATTTATTTCTTAATGGGACGGAGAGTAGGGAAGAAAATGACTTCCTTGATACGTGTTTGGTTGGTTAAGATCATCGTGAGGCGATCAATACCCAATCCCCAGCCTCCGGTGGGCGGGAGACCAAATTCCAGGGCCTGAACATAATCCTCGTCCACCAGAGTGTCCTCATCCTGGCTTTGATTCTGGAAGTAGCGCCTTTGCGTATCAGGGTCATTCAATTCTGTGTATGCATTGGCGATCTCTTGCCCTGCGATGTAGAACTCGAATCTCTCCGCCACGCCCACTTTCGATTGATGAGGCTTGGCCAGGGGAGACAATGCTTGGGGGTGGTCCAAGATAAAGGTGGGCTGAGCCAACTCGGGCTCGACGAAATGCCCGAAAAGCTTGTCCAAAAGGTTGGCCGAACTCCGAGCTCGACTCGAGTCGATTCCATTTTGATGACAGAGGTTCTTGAGAACCTTCCGAGTAGATTCGTGGTCTTGATGGATCTCCTCAGGACTAGGCAAGGATTGGTTGAGAGCCGCTTCGATCGAGCCAAAGTAGTCGTAGCGATTGAACTTGGCCTTGAAATCCAGGATGATGGGCCGACCCTTCATCATGTAGGGGACCTTGAGTTCTTCATCGAAATGCTCAGTGACGATCTTGCGCACCAATGTCCCGGTCAAACTCATCAAGTCTTTGTAGTCCGCATAGGCCTGATAAAATTCGCAAGTGGTGAATTCCGGATTATGAGTGGAATCGACGCCCTCATTCCTGAACTGTTTTCCGATCTCGTAGACCCGATCGAATCCGGCAATCACCAATTGTTTCAGATACAATTCAGGAGCGATCCGCATGAACATGTCGATCCCTAGATCGTTATGATGCGTTTTGAAAGGCTCGGCCGATGCCCCGCCCACTTTGGAGCTTAACACCGGCGTTTCGACCTCCAAAAAATCTCGCTCATCCAAGAAGGAGCGAATCCTTTTGATGATTTGCGATCGAACCTTGAAGACCTCCATTTTACCCCGATCTCCCAGGAAATCCACATATCTTCTTCGGAATCGCTTGTCCACATTCTCCAACTCCACCTTATCATTGGGCATTAGATGCAAACAAGGGGCCAAGAGCTCTACTTTCTGAGCCAAAACTGATAACTCTCCGGCTTGCGTTCGGCCCGGATACCCGGATATCCCGACAATATCCCCACGTCTGAGAACCCGGATTTGATCGTTCATATCACCTTGGAAAGTGTCTTCTTGGATCTTGACCTGCATTTTTGCATTCAAGTGGTAAACATCCAAGAACACAAGTCTTCGTCCAGCATTCCGGATCTTGGAGATTCGTCCTGCAATCGACACCCTTTGTTCGATATCACTTTCCGATGGTTTCAAATGACCAAAAGTGTCCAAAATGGACTTCACCGAATGACTCACTTCAAATCGATGTGGATACCAATTCTGGATATGGGACAGTTTGTCCTTCCGGAATTGAGTGTATTCCTCGGCACTCAGACCACCTTCCGAGGAACCCACCTCATTTTTGTCTTTACTGTCTTTCACACTAAATAACTGGCGGCATTGCGCTCTAAGTAATAATCGGTTTTTACACTGCCAAGTCCGTCGGAGCATCATAGTCATGTTAGGGCTTGATATCAATGCCCTTTAACCAATGGGCCCGTTGAACTCCGGAGATCTTGTTGTAGTCCGCTTCAGCCCTGAAGATCATGCGACTCACGCGGAATTGATGGAACACGCCTCGAGGTCGACCCGTGAGGGTGCAACGGCGATTCAATCGGGTGATGGACGAGTCTCGAGGCACGCCCTGAATCTCGTTGTCAGCCACTTTCCGGATCTCACGGGGTAAAAGGTCGGCCTTTCGGATGCAATTGATAAGATTGCGTTTTTCCGCGTGTTGAGCAAAAATGCGGCGCCGTTGATGATCGCGAAGGGTGATGTTGTTGGGAAAACTGTGGGATCGCACTTTGTAGGGACCGAATCCGTCCCACTTGTACCAATCTTGAACGGGTTTGTGCTAAGGATGAAAATATGTATCGGTTTAGCTTTGACAAGCTTGTTTTCAATATATCACATTGTGAAATGAGTGATGGATCTTTTTTTTTAATGTTGTTTGATTTGCATCAACGACTTGGTTGGCAGGTCAGTTCGAATCAGGTATAATTGCGGGCAACTCAGTCAGACGATAATGGTTATGACAGTTAGTACAAGTGAAAATTACTTCATTTGTTTTCTACGAATTCGGTATTCAGGTCAGAAGAAACCTCGATGATATAATCAGAAAAAAGGATTAAAATTCCCGCCTTCTGTCTGAGACATTAAGAATTTGAACGCATTCTCAGATTCAAATATGTGTAATTTTACCGATAAATCGTCACCCAAGACGAGTATTTGAGGTTGGACCTTATTTTCCACTGATCTCTTGCCAGTCCTACTTTTATTAGAGCAATCCTATCCTAACATGAAGCAAAATCAAAACACTTTTAAACGATACATACATCCCAACCCTATTTTCAAGGGCCTCATCCCAATGAAGTTCTAATCAAACTTCTAGGTAGAGTAGCAATTGTTAGTTTGAACTACCTTGAAAGCTTCAACTCCTAATCCGGGCAAATTTTTGTGATGGCCGTCTTTGTGTTTGGGCTTGCAGGGATACTCTTTTCGAAAATGTTTGCCCTCCGGATAACCCAATATTTTGTCAGTGGGACCGGAGATCAGACCCCGGCACAGAGGAAGGGGCCGCAAAGTAGGCGTGAACTGACGCCCCCAGGAAATCAACCCAAAGAACATGTTACTGAAAGAGGTTCAATTGATTCAGAAAGACATAGCTCCCTTGATAGTGTTGCCAAATTTGGATCGAGGTCTATATTTTGAACAAAGATATCTATTTGGCTTTTTCGATTGGTATTTTCAACTTTCTAATCCTAGTAAGGATTAATTACGCATGTATAATTCTTGTCACCCAATGGATGGACTCTAAAGGGAGTCCACGATTTTCCTTGACGTGCCAAATTAGGCCATTGGGTTGCTCCAGAATCCAGAAATCAAGATTGTATTTGCTACAAGCACATACACATGCAAAATATCTTTTTAGAGTAAATAATGATCATTTTCAATGAAAAACAGTCAGATTGTCTTGAGAAGTGATATGCCAAGCAAAGCTTGCTCCAAAACACTTATGAAGCAAAAAAATCAGAAACAAAAATGAATTCATCATTTGAGGATATCCTTAAGTATGATTCACTAAATTTCAATTTAAATTTTGGAGTTCAATGAGTTTGATTATTGGTAGGCTAAATAAAGTGATATTTTTATTTCTTCAGTTATACACTTTAAGCTATTGTTTATGCTTGTTAAAAAGAAGCATTGCATTTGTATGAAGCATTCATTTGAATTTGTAGAACAATGTGTAGCTCAGAGTTCCAATGTATATACTTTAGGTTTGAGGGGTATTCCCAGAGTGAGAATCATAATTTCAGAAAAAAGTGCCCCAAAGTAGTTAAAAGTTGATCAAGATGTTCCTGAAGGGCGATTCTTCAAGCAGGACAAATAGCAAAAAATATTGACAAATTGTGCTTAGCCGTTTCATTATTTTATCAAGAATACTCACTTGACATTACTCAGTCAAGGCACTTCAACACATGTAAGCAGACATTTTGAATATAGTTACATCCCTTATTTCAAGCAAATAATATGAAAGGTTGCAAAAATTATATTTGTCACGGACTTTGCACAATAACTTCCCTGGTAAGTGTTATTCAAAATTATCAGCATCAACAGTTTAAGCCTAACTTGGTGGGAAGGGTTTAGTGATCACAAAAAGTGTTGTTTCCTTGCTGTAGTGTCCTTTTGAAGTGGCAATTATATTCCCAAGAAATTTTCAGTGAAATTGCAAGAAACTACATTGATTTGAATTTCCATATATCGCGGAGCTGTTTAAGAAGCCGATGCAATAAGACTATTTTGATGAAAATTATATTTACACTTTTCCATGAGCATAACACGTCAATTTGTAATTGAATTGAAACTGATTGCATTTTCTGATAATTTTTTTCCATGATTTTCCATGATTGGAATCCCAGCAGTTCAAGACGAGAAATTAATTCTTTTAAATTCACTTTTGCTTATACGTATTATTTGATCGACCAAAGAATTAGAATTGGTTGATCTGGCTAACCCTTGAATTTGGGTTAATTGGGAATTGTAGTCAAAAACTTGTCCAAGTCTTATTTGAATCCTGCAACTGGATCAACGCCTACATACACCCTACAAATATTTGCATTGGAAAACAATCAATTCCATTTCAAAATGATCTTCACCTATCTGTGTGTGTGTGTGGCATTAGAGACTCTGAATGGCTGAATACAGAGACCAGAAAGGTTTAGCGAAAGGTTCCATTTTGTTGCACAATTCAAAATGATCTGTTTCCTTGGAAAGACAAACAGGGATGTTTTTTTAAGATAAATCTTGAAAAACTCTCTTCCTTCTTGATGGTCTCAAATGGCACAAAATGATACCATGATCTAAACTCTGCCTGAGTTCTAGGGGAACGATTGGCTTTAAAGCATTATGATGGCACATTTTTCTGTGCTTGAAATGGCGATCCTGTTTATTTTGGTTTAAAAATTGTACTCCTCAATCCTCATATAGCTAAAGGTGACTGAAATCTCAAAGCATAACCTGAACAGAAAATAGTAATCCGAGTATTTCTTACATGATCTCTCTCTATCCATGTCCGCTAGATGGATGGCCGACAACGGAACTAAAGCCCCATCATTGCCTGGTGAGATGAGGGTCATCCTAACGTTCCCCAAATCTACCATCACCCCAGAATCTCACTCTGCCCCTCATTCAGCCTGATCCAGCAACCCCCCCAGGCCAAACCAGCCTCAACTGCGGCCCTACTCTGGCAACGTGGAATTTTTTTTCACGCCAAGGTGACGGGTTCGCTCACCATCCCCCCAAATACCGCCTCATACCCTTCTCTGACATGTCCTATGAGCCGACTAATATACCTATATATCACCCAAACATGCTCATCCCATCCATTCTTCCCGATTTGCTGGATCCTATGAAGGTCAATGAGACTCTGATTTGATGGAAGCACTGACTACCGATGTGCAGATCTGCCGAATAACACATTGGTCTTTGACGCATGTGACTACTCAGAAGAGACGTGAGTGACAGGAAGGAGGAGGGTCAAAAAAGTCGACCAGTGGGCTTGGCTTCGGTCTCGATTACACATTGGTCTACTTAAGGGCGGGCTTTGAGGGATGATCATCGTCCATGGTGATGGGATGGCTTCTGGATTTTAGGAAGCGGGCTTCGAGTGACGTGGCCATGTTCCCATGTGACTAATTTCATCATTCACCACTCAAACTTGCAGACGCTTCTTCAGATCTGGACCTTGATTCACCCAGCAGGTATGATTGTTCAATGGCCATTGGGTTGAACTTAGATCTGGCATGGAGAGCGAAGGAGTAGTCCAATGATCTTGTATTGAGCTCAATTGATTGATCATGTCGGTTGTGATTGGTAATAATGATGACAGGAATAGTGAGATTCAATCATGATGGGGGATTTTTGCTGGAAAAGTGGGTAAGAGAATATGTAAATGTTGGGGTTGGCTATGATCAAGGGTAAATCTTGAGCGATTTTTGTTCAGCTATTTTTGACCTCATCACCCGCGAAAATCAACTTAAATGCCGATGTTATAGGATATTCTGGTCAATTTACAAAGTAGTACGAACTCCTAATCATTTTTAGTAGTCCATATCCTGTGAATAGTGTTGTTTAATTTTCTCCGGGGTCATCATCGCCTGATTTCTTTTTCATGATAATGACGTGACAATGCAATTAGCAATCTGTCTGCAATGCCTCTGTAGCACTTTTTTGTCCATCATTCCAAGTTCCAATTGCTCAAGTCAGACTCCACATCTTATCACTTAGGTCCAGTGAATTCACTATCTTCTGAAGACGCCATCTGGCTTTTCCATTGAATAGCATCATGTCCTGGGTGCCGGATAAGAAAGTGAGTTACAGCCTTTGGGAATCCTTGGCCTTGAGGCTGTTGCGTTTTGGGGTGGTGCCTAAACATGTGGCCTTTATCATGGACGGGAACCGACGGTTTGCTCGTGTGAATCAGTTGGAAAAGATCCAGGGCTATGTTCAAGGCTTTGACAAATTGGCCGAAACCTTGCAGTGGTGCCATGACTTAGGAATCAAAGAAGTCACTGTTTACGCTTTTAGGTGAGAATAGCATGGCTTGAGGGGTTTGATAGGACCGGGATTTTTATGCCTGAAGTCCTTGATGTTTTGACAGTATCGAGAATTTCAAAAGACCACAGAATGAGGTGGATGGTCTTTTGGATTTGGCCCGTGATAAATTTCGTCGTTTGCTGCAAGAACAAGATCGTTTACGGGAGCACGGCATTCGAGTGCGGGTGATTGGAAATATCACGCTTTTACCGGATGACCTCAAGGACTTGATTGACCAAGCTGAGAAGGCCACAGAGACCAATGAGGAGCGGATCTTGAATGTGGCCTTTTCATACACATCTAGAGAGGAAATTGCACAGGTAAGAACATTTCTGTGGAGGGTCCGATTTGTCAGTTAGGTTTTTATATATTGGGGTGTAGAGTCATATGGTGCCGCGATCAGTTAAGTGCTTGAGAGTGTATGAGTGAAAGCGTTAAACGTTTTAACTAAAACTCCTACGAGTTATTAAGCTGGAGTCCAAAGAATGTCATCTATTTTGTGCGCGCACTTTTGTTGTCATTTTTTTGTAATGCGGTAGATCATCGAAAATTAAGGATTCAAAGGCACAGCAAAACAAATGTGTATTGGAATTTATGATAGACAATGGCCGTAGGATACATGTTTCAAAAGCAACGGCCCACCTGAAGGATCTGGATTTGCGGTTTTTAGGATTATTGCAATTGTTCCTAACATCCCTCAGCCTTCTTTGACAACAAATGAAGCAGATTTTGCTACATGCGTGTACGAATTCTTGACCACATATTTTCCATTTGCTTTTCACGAGGTCCAAAATCTGTGACAATGGGAAACCTTTGGACCACCTCATCTTTGAATGCCAATTGAACTTCAAGCGGGTTATTATTTTTCGGCTTTTTTAGACCACACACCGTTATCCCAGACATTTATGTGACCGTGACCTCAATTGCAATATTTTTGGTCCTCCAGAGAGTGAAATCCAGTCGGTCCAATTTCTCAGACATGTTCGATCAATGTTCTTTTAAGACTGGTGGATCTAAAGATTATGATGTTGAAGCAACTTATGCTTATAATTTATGGCGCCCTCTTGTTAGTGTCCCATAATCATCTTTTCTTTTAATCCACCATCACACATTTCAACAATGTTCGGACATCTGAGAACTGATGATGGTCCATTACTTTCGCAACCCCTAAGAAGTGTTAATCAATCATTTTGATAGTTATGAAGAGATATTAGAGAAGCTGTATTTTTTATGTCTGACAAATAATCGAGGAGTGTTATCGTCTGTCAAAAAATTCGAGCATTCCCTCAAGTCTTCAAAAGAGATACAAATAATGTTATATATTTGGCCACTTGTCCATTTCAGGCTGTTCGAAAATGTGCTCAAGGGGTCGAGGAAGGTCGGATACTGGCTGAAGACATTACCGAAGACTTGATCGAACGCTGTCTGTACACAAATATTTCCCGGACTGTGGATCTCCTGATCCGGACCTCTGGCGAAGTCCGCCTGTCGGATTTTCTCCTCTGGCAATCCTCTTATAGTGTGATTCATTTCGAACCTGTTCTCTGGCCAGACTTCTCATTCAAGCACCTCTTGGCCGGAGTCTTCCACTTTCAGCGACATCAGAGACAAATTCAATCCGTTTTGGATCGACACGAAGATGGAAAGGGCGCGGACTTAAATGTGAAAAGTGTTGAACGAGTCAAGCATTTTTTGGCGCATCTCGAGCAGAATCGCGGACACAGATCATGATGTCAATGTCTCAAACCAAGAAATTAAAAGCCACAATGTGGGGGGCGAAGAAACATTGTTATGCCAGAATTGATACAACGTGAAGTTCTCCTGTTATTTTGTGTTACCACAAGATGTAGCATCTACGAAACAAAATCCATTCCGCCATTAAATGTCATTTATTCAATGGGAATCTCCCCTTGAGAAGTACAGGATGTTCATGGAAGAATGTAGTGCGGGGTCATGATTTGTGGCATTTTGTAGATGGAGATTTTAGACAAACATCACAGCTAGCTCTCACTATGATCCAATGGAATTTCCAACTCATTTTTACACGTCTACTCATGTTACTTTATTGCTGCTCTAATATTAGATGGTAATGGTAGAAGACAATTAATTTTGCATTTTTTTCATTAGGTTCATATTTTCAAAGCAAACGAGTAAAACCAATGGAAAGACTCGATTCTTGGAGCCAAAATGTGCAAAACAATGCAAAATACACAAACTAATGGAAAAGATTGAAATAAGTGGAAAATGGCAGATCCGCATATTCAGGACGACCACGAATAAGTGGGACATATTTAACTTCATGTATCGAGTGTGATCAAATCACACAGAACTACACTTGTACCAAAGGTGTTAAATAGATGTTCGATCAATCTGAAACCAGTAATATTGAATGGTGCAGGCTTCAAACATATAAATTAGGCAAAAAACAATTTACTGTCCAGCATAATCGTGGTCGCTCTGTATTGCATACAGCCCTGATTATGAAACAGTAATAATGGCTGGTGACTAGGCCTAAAACATTCAAAAACAGACAAAAACTTTTTTTTTGGAGTTGTACAGCTCCATTTTCTCTGACTGAAGACACCAGTTGATTACTCAGCCATTCATTGTCCAAAAATTGAAATGCGTTGCTCGTTAGTTACCATTTCCGAAAAACATCGGATGTACGGTACAGCAGGCGTTGCTCGTTAGTTACCATTTCCGAAAAACATTATCAGGCGCGGCCAAAACTTGCAGATGAATATTGTCTTTATTAACAGCAAATTTGCATAAAAAATAACCTGAATTTGCAAAAATATTTGCAAATAGTCTTGCCCAAGCATAGGCACCGACCCGCTTTGGAGGGCTATAATGGCTCTTTTTGCCTATAATATCGAGATCGAGGGATCCCTTAGTGACGTACATGATGTCTGTTATGTTATGTGACGCGTGGAGAACAGACAGACGATGTACTCTGGTTGAAGCTCTATTGCAAACTGTTTATTGAACGGTAGTTGGGGCATGGATACAAGAGATCGTATATACACAGAGAGCATATATGAAGAACGAGAGAGCATGATGCATAAGCATGGCGTAAGCCGTGATAACCTAAATAAGGAATAACACTACACCTCCCCNATTAACAGCAAATTTGCATAAAAAATAACCTGAATTTGCAAAAATATTTGCAAATAGTCTTGCCCAAGCATAGGCACCGACCCGCTTTGGAGGGCTGTAATGGCTCTTTTTGCCTATAATATCGAGATCGAGGGATCCCTTAGTGACGTACATGATGTCAAGTCAGGTGTTTCCCAGGGCTCAATCTTAGGACCCCTTCTTTTTATAATATTCTTTGCCCCGCTACAAAAGCTTAGTACGTATTACTGCCCGTTTCACTTCTTATGCTGACGATAAAAAGTTAGTTTCTAGTAGGAATAGTCAAGATTCCAATAGCCGGGCAAAGGACCTAGAAATAATCTATTCTTTCGGTTACTGAGACACAGTGGTAAGAATACCCTTTAAAGTTTTGATGGAAATTCCCAAGCACATCTTGGCATTTTTCTCCCTCAGAAGATCATGTGGAACAATTTTGATTTTATTGTTTTATGAAATTCTAGCCCACATAAAAAACTTCCATTCCTAAAAACATTATAAAAACTAAAATTTTCAAAAACCTACCCAACGCAAGTTAGGAGCACATTTAGTTAGCTCTTGAATATAAATAATGGAATCATCTATTTCACCGATTTATAGTTACATACATGGAATTTAGTGGTCCAAATTTCTTCGTTTTTAGCCCCAAAATGCCCCGGTTATATGTTAATTCAATTTCCAAAAAATCTAATATCTATTTTCAATGTCACAAATACAAAACATTATTTTTCCTCTTCTTACATAGTCTCATAATAACTAAAAATGCTATATAATGTCACTTAAAACACACCAAAAGTGTAATCTTTGAAAATGTGTTTTACAATCATCATGTGTGCACTTAGATATGCATTCGCTTGAATTCTGAAGGCAATACATACAACAAACAATGTAATAGATTTTGTCGTTTCTTGAAGACTTCGCTGAAACTGATTGAAAATAGCTTCTGTAATGTTTCATTAATATTTGTGAAATTTGCAGTGACCACTCAACTAAATGTACCTTTGACGCTTTTAAAAACGAATTTTCAAAAATCTGCTTTTTTGTGGGTGTTAGATATGGTTGTACAAGATTTCAAGTTAATTTGAAATTATGCAAGAAATAGAAAAATAATCATTCATTTTCGCGATAATGAAAATCGATATTATTTATACCTTTGGGAAATTGAGTTAACATATAACCGGGGCAATTTGGGGCTAAAAACAATGAAGTTTGGACCACTAAATCCGATGTAACTAAGTAGCGGAGAAATAGATGATACCGTAAATTACATTCAAGAGCTAACTAAGTGTGCTCCTAATTTACATTGAGTAGGTTTTTGAAAATTTTAGTTTTTATAATGTTTTTAGGTATGTAAGTTTTTTATGTGGACTAGAATTCCATATAACAATAAAATTAAAGTTGTTCCCTATGACTTTTTGGGGTATAAAAATGCCAATTTGTGTTTGGGAATTTCTCTGGAAGCTTGATAGGGCTTTTTGAACACCGTGGAGAGTAATATGGCCCTGAACGGAATGAAACCCTGCTCAATGACCTTCGCGTAGGACCTTCATTTGAATACTCCACTCTTAGATAATGGAGGGAAAGATATTGAGCAGGTCTCATCTATGAAAGATCTAGGTGTAGTCCTCCAAAATAATGGAAAGTTCGATGAGCATATCCAGTTGAAGGTGGGTAATGCTTTTAAAATGTGTGGTTGGATATATCGCCTGTTTAAGTCCAGAGGTGGTGTCATGATGCTAACTCTGTACAATTCAATTGCTCAGCCACATCTTGAATATGCTTCACCCATTTCGACTCCAATGAGTTCAGCAGGCTTGCAAAAGGTCAAACAAGTCCAATGATGTTTTTCTTGGAACATCTCAGGAATGAGTGCGCTGTTTTTAAGATTTGAAAGATTGCAAAAGAATGTGAAGGTACGAAAGGTATCTGATACTGTACATCTTCAAAAGTATCCATGAGCTTTGTCCCAACCCAGGATTTAGGGTCAATTCTAGTGACCGCAGAGGCTTAATGTGCGTTTTGAGAACACCTTCAAGCCCTCAAGAATCCAGGCTAGTGCGACCATGAAGTCCACTTCTCTTCTTTCTCGGGCTCCTTCATTGTTTAATTTGCTTCCCTGTGATATTCGTAGGGAATACATAGACCTTGTTGATCCGGTAGCATCTTTCAAGTCAGACTTGGACAAATTTTTAGATAGCATACCAGATCAACCCTACATTCAAGGACTAGCTCGGTCTGCCAACTCGAATTCGTTGGTGAACCAAATATCATATAAAGATTGAAAGGTGATAAATAGACGAATTGTAACTTTTCATTTTAATAGTACTGGGGATTGCATTCCCTGTAGCGGTTAGAAAAGCCCGTAAAAAAACAAACCAAAAAAATGTCAATCAATGGTTGCATAAAAAGGGTATTCCGTCACGGTAGCTTCTTGCACCCGAATTTGAATCTGTTATAACTGGGGAGAAGATTTATGCCTTGTTAATGCTGTCACTTCATAATAATGACATCATGATATTGTATGATAAAAAGGAATTTGATTGCCAAAATATCTATGAAATACCATAATAAATTGCAGAAGAATGTCAAATATTGCTGGTAAAGCTGCACACTTTGCAGATGCAATAGATTTGCGGAAAAGGCTGGGATATGGAAGTTTTTTGCAAAATTTGTACAATTTGCCAGATTCAAGTTTTGCTGGCCTTATCATTACGACCAGTATTTTAGTACTTTGCCTTGTCAATCTTAATCAAAATTTTACACAAATGCGTTTTTTTTATCAAAATATGTCAAATTAGTAAAATGCAATTGGCCAAATATTTGCTTGAAAAAAAACATTCATTTTTTGTGTTATTTTTGGCGTAGAAAATTGAAGCTTTAACCAGAACTTTACACACATTTAACTTCTTTAAAGGAAAGTTGAATGAACTCTCTGATGTCTTTACTTCAAAACACTTTGTTTATGGTTGGCAAAAGATGTACAACTAATAAAATCGCAATTTCCATCAAATTCCGTTTGCGCGAGAAAGGCCTCTAATAAGAATCATAGTGGGGATCAAGTTGAAAGTACGTGAGAAAATACTGACATTCGTCTGAATTCGCCTAAATTTACAAAGTTTTTGATATTTAGGAAGATCTTTGAACAAATCAAAGTAAATCCTTTCGGTTTGGTTTTCACCCAAGGTCTAATTCTTTATTCTGTCAACAAATCACTTTCAGAACATTCTTTTATTTGACGTGTGATTGCAGAATAGAAGGCATAAACTCGCTAACCACTTCCACATCCTTCTTCACGACTCGACAACCTAATGAATAATGACAGAGTGACCTCAATCATAATTTCCGGTGCTCGTACATCAGGACGCATGAATTCCATATTTCACTCCCAAGTCAGCCCTTAATATTTTACGAAAAGCCTCGCCAGGAGGAACAGAGTTTTCCTTGTGGCCGCTATAAAATAATGACCCATTGTCTCAAGTTCTATCCAACCCTACCTTCTGAACATTAAAGCAATGCCCTGTTCCTCTAATAAGTTTTCTTTGGTCAATTGAATCTGAGCATGTTTTAGATTTGCCGACAGGTGCGATTTTATTCCTTCAAGCAATCTTTTGTTATTTTACGCTTTCAAGGGGTGCTGCAAGGATTTCCTCTCAGACCTGTCATGAAATTCCCAAGATTAAAATTCACTTGTAAGCGGATCAAAGCATCCACACTATCTCCGATTCGATATATATCAGTAAACATAGCCATCGAGCACGTCGGCAATTTGCTCAAATTGCCTCATTTAATTGGACAATGTCTGGAACAGGTGTCTCCAAATCACTGCTGTGACATTTATACTCTCTGCTTTTGTCTCAATTGCGAGGCTCTATCCTCTTCTAGATCTGGTTAGAAGTGTGCTTCTACCTCAATTTTTTACCCAGAGTTAATTTGTGGTCGAATTTGAGTGGTGAACAAAATGCCGTGAGATTTGCGGGGAGGATGCGGGCCCCGTTACTAGGAGAGCCCTTTTGAGCTTGTCTCGTGGCAAATAGACGTCTACAAAGGCTTTTAGATTGTTTAAAGGTAATGTTCAAATCCGCGTGGTTGTTGGACTCGTGGTAAGGGATTCGCTGGCATAGCAGTTCGTGGTTTTTGTTGCTTCGGGCGTTTTCTCACGCCGTTCTTGAAGCCAGAACAGTTGGTTGTGCTTATGAATATTATTGACAGACTCGCTCTTCATCAGACAGACCAAAGACTGGCAAATGTTCTTATGGCTTAACTGTCTCACCAATTCCTAAATGACCCTATCATGCATGTGTGTATTCGAACGGTAGAAACGACAAAACGTCAATGAAAGTGCATATTCACATTTATTTTTAAATCATTCAGACTTATTTATGTACAACCTGTGTCATGTATTACAATATAGATCCTCATTCAAGCTGATATTTGTGACCAAAGACTAGTGTGATGAAGTAGTTGTTCTTCAAACAGATTCAAACATCTCTTTCATTTTGTTTCGAAACATCTTTGCATTTACTCTCTGTGAACTGTGAACCCGTTGCTTAAGTGATGACAACGCCTTTCTGCACACATGGCCCATTTTCTCCTTCCAAGAGGGCAGGCCACAAATAGGTTTGAATCAGGTCACTGTCGGTTTTCGAGGAATGGAACCTCACGTGAAGGTCCGGTTGGAACTTCCTATTCTCGTATTCCACCACATAGTTCGGCACCTACAATAAAATCAACCAATAAATTGAATGCATTTCGCTATTCGAGTTTCTGCTTTGTAAATATCGCGGCTCGCTCTGACAGGAGGAGTCAGGCAAGTTTCAAGCAATTTCAAGCGTGGTCTTGTTAGTTGTCAATGCTTTGGCGATTCTTAGCTAAATTGTATTAGCCTATTTTTTCATCATCTGAAAATCCAAGCAAGATAGGAAGATTATGCAATCTGCAATTGGTGTGAGAAATGACGAAAGCTCGTTTAACAGACTTGATTTGACCCTTCTTTGGTTATGGCGAAAAGTGCACCTTCTTTTATAGGAAGGTTGTAAATGCCCTGAAGATCGCTGCAATGGTGTGAAATCGCCAATGGGTGGACATCACGCAAATATTCGGTCTGTGCACAACGTTCAGAGCATTAGACACATTCACACGCAACCAATCATTTGTATCTCATACCTGATTCACCAAGCCCCAAGCCACTCTAACACATTCTTTAACGTAACGGATGATTCCATCGGATGTCTTCAAACAGGGATAATCGTAGAGTGTGGCCCAAATTTGTGAACACACCTCCTATAAATAGATCAATAATTGAATATTAGTTGCGGCTTTTTTCGATGACTCTCTTTGTTCTCATGAATTTACCTCGACATTTTTGGAAAGGTCAAAATTCTCTGTCGCTCGCCTCAGGTAGATGGAAATGGCCTGCTCCAAGTCCTTGGCAGCTGGGTCGGCAGCCTCCGAGGACGCTTGCTCATTTGGAGGTGGAGGAGGGAGTTGGAGGATTCTGCGAACGTGGTCGCGTTTGCTTTGAATGGTCGTGGTCACGGATCGGAATCCAAGCTAAAAAGGATCGAAGACAACTTGCTAGAGATCTAACAACCTTATTCTGAAAAGCTGTTGTTGCATATTGTTTTTCCTAATTGCGTCCAGGTGACTTGTATACATGTTTTGGAAGATGGCACATCTAGATAGTAAGTCAACACCTACTTTAAAAATTTTTTTGTACAAAACTGATCAAGCAAGTTAGTTCATAGGTTCGAAACTCACCACAACAACCGAAAACAGAAGTTTGTTTTTCAGTTCCTCGGAGTTGACTAACTCAGGGAGCTTATCCAAAGCATCCAATGTCTCTAGTCTCATTTGGGCATAGAGCTCTCCGTATTTCTTGACCAGACCCGAGGGTCTCGTGTCCATTGTCCCGTAAGTGGAGCCTCCTTTTCCAGCGGTGCTCATTGTGGAGGATGTCGAGGATACCATCCTTTCTAAAGTGACCGTTTTCTGCTTCTCGGAGGCCAATTGACTCTTCAACTCCTTCTCACTATCCTCGATAGCGAAAATAGTCTTCTGGGATTTGTTCAGCTCGCTTCGGAGCTTCTTGACCTCTTCATTGAGGGATGCAATTTCGGCCTCCTTCCGTATGATTGAAATATCTTGTTCGATGATCCCCTGATAGATGGGTTCGCCGGGGGTGAGGGTGCTCTCACTGTCGTTGAATTTCGACAATTTGGCCGAGACTGATGTGCCAGCTAGAACATTTGAGATCAAACCAGATTAACACCCATTGCCAGAGTCGATGATCTATTGCTCGATGATTGACTTCTTGTCAAGCTTCTTTGTCCGACTTGGATATCCCGCCCAATCGAATCAAGATCTGCTTTGCTCGTCTGTGCTTTTAACTCGTTCTCACATCAAGACAACGGCTGCAAAAACCACGAGATTGAAAGTTTCCGGCCTAGTTTTTCATGATCTCATCCAGCAATGCTCCTGAGGATCGGAACCAGGAACTCATCGGGTTGTTTGGTTCATAAATTGTGCCTCTGTAATTAACCTTTGGCAAGAAAAGGCGCATCCTAGCTCAGAATTAGGTTAATCCTTTCCATTCCAGCTTGCATTTATTTATCCAAGTTGTGGGTAGTTCCCATTCGTAATTTGTCTTTCAATTAGGCTTTGAAATGTTCGACTCTGATGATCATTTTAATGAATCACGTTCATTGTTATGGTAATGAACTTTAGAGCTAAAAGGTGTCAGACGGTCGTCATCATGACTTCGTAATCGACTCTCATTTGGAGGATTGGGCACGGTTTAGCTCGCTTTTATTGGGGGCGAAATCGCAGGGGAATGACAAAAACATCCTAAATGGATAGGTAGTGTCTTTTTTTCTTCCATAAATGTACTTCTTGAATTGGCTTGATGGATGAGCAAGCTAGGTCTTGATGAATGGGATTTACCTATGCACCAGATGGAAATTCATTTAGTCACTTGATGCAGAAATATGTTGAAAAAGATATCTGTGCTCAAATATGGAAAGTAATTCATTCAGAAATTGAGGAAACACTTCAGAACTACTAAGAGGTCATCATTACCCTTTCATATTCCGAGCAAAAATTGTATGTGAAGGTTGTCTTGCATCTCAATAAATCCGACCTTGCATTTTATCCTTGGCTGGTCAGCATCTGTTCCTTAACCTGCACAGAGTTCAAACTTTCAAGTCATAATGTGAAGGGGTAGTAGGGAAGAAATGAGCTCGTAAATCAACCTCAAGTGCCCTCTTCGCGTTACGATCTATTTTAGACGCAATTAATCAAAAAAAGAAGAATGGACAAATACTGAACGGGATTCCTCTCCACAAGCAGTTTTATCGTCCTAATCCCATTGGGTAACCACAACTTGCAAAGATGAGAACTAAAAGTGAAATCCTATGGTGAAATAACTTACCCGATTCTTTTGAGAGCGAAGACACAGATCTCTGTTTGAGGTGTCGCGGCCGCATGGTTCCACTTGGGCCACGCCCTCCTATTAGGCCGCCACCTTTGATCTCATGGCTGGATATTCTCTTGACCGTGCCATTACTTGAACTACTGGGCGTCGGGGATTCGGATTTATCCTCATTACTCGCCGTGTCCGAGCTGTCCGCAGATCCGGAACTCACTCCGCTTGAGCTATGAATCACCAAACTGGGTGGACCAGTGCTCAGCTTGGGATGGGACCGGGTCCTCAAGACCTCGGAGACAATGCTGCCCGGACCTTTGATGCTGCCCATTTTGCTCCCGACCAAACTGGTGGTGTCCAAACAGAGACTGGAGGCTAAAATGGAGGCCCGAACATTGTGCTTGCTGCCCAGACGAACTGTAGGGTAAGATCATATTCGAATTAGTACTGGATTGTGGATAGTCATCTAATGAAGGGTAGAAATGGTATAAAAGAACGACTAGCTAATAACAGCTCTAGCGGTAAGTGCATGCTTTTCGTCTCCTGGCTGCCACCCTTTGTGGAATGGCATTTCTTTGATTTGTAGTGTCATTGAACATGATTCCTCAGTGACAAGCGGGCAAGACACTTGATTAAAGCACAAAGAAACTCTGATTTCACACTTTTGAGAAGCTGGAAGTGCGAACATGTTGACTTTAATTCCAATTTGGATGCAGCTTGATCACCAGGAAAGGAGAGAGAGGGAAAGGATTACCAAGTCTCCAAAGACTATGATTACAAAAATTTCACCATCTTTCGTCTTTGACAACAACTACAAAGGCTCTTCACCATGCACGGCATACAACTTCAAAAATGGCATCCCTAAAGCAGAAACTGGCCCCGTCATTGTACTTCATGCATATCCGCTTCATTTGAAAGGGGATCTAAGCTTGCTCTATCTTGTTCAATACTTTTCATGCTCTATGTCGACACTCCATGGGGAGAGATATACATGTGTGGTAGTACTCGAAAGTCTCTCTATGATTAATAAGTCCATCCCAGGCATATAGAAGACTCAATTATTTACGCTTCTCAACGGGGCACCCCATAATCAAAAATCAAAAGTTGGTCTCTTTCGCACCAGCTTCATCCATTTATGGGGAATTGGCAATCGGCAAAGTTTTGTTTAGTGTTAAATCCAAGCTAAACTGACACTGGCCTTCATCGTATTTGAAAGGTCTGTAAGTAATTGTGAAGTGGGGTTGGGAGTGAGTGTCAAAAGCGGAGGAGTTATGTCTCAATGAGCTTGGAAGGCCTCATCACCAGTAGATTGTTCATCAAGCGATGATGCTTTTGTTTCAAAGTTTCACCCTCAAAAATCGCTTTACACATGACGGTGTAAGTACCAACCAAGGCCATTGAGAAATTTGAAACATTTTTCATTCCAGTTTGAAGACTACGAAGGGGGCGGCCATTTTTTTAATCTTTACGGTCAGAACGACATGGTAAACGTCTAGTCATTAAATTTAGACCAAGCCTAAGAAGCAGTTTTCTATTCTTAGACGGGACTTTCTGAGCCTAAGAAGCCGTGATTAAAGTAGATAAAGGTCCAATAATATATCACCGACAAAAAAATATGCATGGTGCATCCTGAATGACGTCATACTAATCGACCTGGTCGTTTTCACGACCAGTTTGAGGCAAGATTTCGCAAGGCCCCTAAAACTCGATCTACCTGGGCTCGAAATAATCTTGGGTTAAGAGTGAACAAGATCCATTCTATTACAATGCTGAAGAACGTTCATGCTCTCTTTCGGTCCCATCAAAGACTTCAATCTGTTTCCAAGTCAGTGACATGGATATTTTCTTTGGTTTATAATCCTCTTTGGAGTATCATTTTTTGTGAAGAGCATGACGGCATCCGAGAGAAATGATATGTGAGTGAGCATATTCAAAACTCATATCGTAAAAAAACATGGATTTCTTCTTGCACATGCGATTGCTCATTTTTGGGCTACACTTTCGGTATCGTACGATTTGGGATTTTGATTCAACCTTTCTTTGGTTTTGGTTTTGACGACTCGTGACATTGATATCCGTCATCGGTTACGTGACAGAGGAAACACTATGTGAATAGCAGTTAAGATTTCGCTCTAGGATATCTGTCTCCATTAAGTGCATGTGGAAGTACGTAAGTCTGTGTAGCAGATCAAAAAGCGAGACGAGAGAAGGTTTTCACCGCTCCGAGGCTTCTCGACTAACCTACCGCCATTGTAATGGCAGAATTTGGTGGACTGTCTCAAAGAGCAGAGGGACAGAAATTCAAGTTTAGGGTCTTGTTAATTTCTATTCTCGTTATGAGGAAATGAATGCTTCGCCCGGGAGTTAATGATTTAGGAGGCACCTGAGTCTCTTCCCCGGTGGCAATTGTCTTCCAGAATAAATGCCTCGATTCCTATATGCTATCGAAGCCCAGATGGGGCAAGACTGATTGCCTCACACATAAAGAGTCGTGCTTGTTCGGAAATTCGAACACAATCCTTGTAATTAGACACTCTTTTCTTCATTAGTGTCCACGTGATAAAGAGCTGGCTCAAAAGAAAAGCAGCGAACGGCCAACCTGATTCCTCATATCAGCAACTCAAAACAGTTGTCATCAGGGTGAAGTGAGAACGCCATTTTTATGGAGCTTTTTTCCAGCATGTTTTGATAGGTGAAAAATTCACATAGCTTGAAAGAGTCAGTAATCGGAGATAATATCAACTATTCGCCCACTCAACTTCAGCCTTGACTTATTATGTAAGAATTCTCGTCCAGCTTTTGGGGGGAAGCCATCACAACGAATTTGAAACCTTCATGCTTGAGGAGCAAGTCACCATGATCATTATAATAAGGTAGGAAACTTCAGACTTCGGACCGATGATGGCCAGAATGAAATTGTCGACCTGACCAAGCTCATTTTCGTCCCATTTTACTATTGTGTCCACTCCTCTCATTATCATTCAGTGGTCTGGGGATGACTGTTTATTTCTCGTTCAGCCTACCTCTGACCATCCCATCCTTACATACAGTACTTTGATCATTGGTGCCAAGACCAATCCAATCTACCTCAGGTACTAAGAACTGGAGAGAAACTGCCACTCGAGATTCTTCTTTGGGGCGCCAAATCCGGACCTCAAACTTGTGGAGAGTGGATGACTGCGCATAAAATATGAGTCCGTTGACGAAATATAGCATAGTTTTCCAAGTGAGACATAACTCCGGAAACTTTCTAGCGGCACGAGGGCCATCTTATCAGTGGAGACGACAAGGATAAAGATTCTATAATTAAGCCGCAGGGAGTCCCTGTGGAATTGATTTCGAATATTTTACTCACATTCCTTGTCCAGTTTACGGACAACTTGACGAGGCTAACGGTTTGACGCATTTTGCGCGTAAACCGTCGGACCCCATATGGAGACGTGTGGAACCCATCATTATTGCAAGAAGTTTGCACACCCCAAGATTTACTCCCGCAGCCATCGGAAAAGTGGTGAAGCCACCAGAGTTTCCCCACCGTTGATGAGTCGTTATCTAATATTTGGACTTTGGATTCCTCTCCCATGTTAGACAAGGTAGTACTTATGGCGTAATGAAACCTAACTTCGCCCACGAATTATCTTTGGTTGTCTCTCAATCGCAATGGATGTTCACGATGAGTCAGTTCCAAGAACGTGTTTCCCAAGCCTGCAAGCAAAGTAGCTGGCTCCTCGCTCCTCATCTGACCGGTGAAAGTTGGAGCTGGGATTCATACATAAGTACATATACGGACTCCTCGGAGTGTCTGCCTTCGAACTCACACGCTTGCTAGAGGTCAAACCACAACTCGTCAACCAGGTGCAGAAAACGGACATTCGTTCCATCCAGCGGTTGACCAAGATATCAGGTCTTCATCTCTTTCAGTGCCGAACTAAAGACCTGTGGGTTTATTTTTACTCGAAGCAAAGGACATGCAAGGCGTTTTCATGGGACAAAGTGGCATATGGGCCAAGTGAGAGATCGGAAAACGACCGATGGTTTAGCCTCGGGTTTTGAATGAACCGTACTTTTCGGATAAATAGCATCTTGCTACCGAGATCTTCTCTCGTTACACAATGGGTAGGTATTTCAAGTTCATGGGGGAGCCCGGACAAAACATTTGGAATGACGGCATGAGACTTCCAGCCACTCTGATTTCGACGACAAAGACTCTTTTTTTTGAGATATGGGTACCGAAAGCCATGAACAATACGTTACGTGTCTCGACTGAACTGGCATGAATACAAACTTGGCAGGAGGTACAATGTATGCCATTTTGAATCGGATTTAAACACCCAAATCGATCGTCCATCATTCGAACTGAAAGGTGAATATTCCACACAAAAAGCCGTGCTTTGTTGCAATTCGGTGGGCTTGATTCGGATTACTTTGTATTCCATTTTGTAATCGAAGGAATCATTTCAACCACATCATTAAGTTCGTAGCGGTCTCGGGATCCATTGCTCAAGGTATCAAGACAGAAATCTCTTCCCCACTTTTGAGCATTGGAGAAAAAAAAAATCTCAAATATGAGCGATGGGCACCACCGAGCATTATTTGAATCATATAGCCCATCTCAGACACCAAGACATGCGTCCCTTTATCTGAGATGGAGTTTCGCAATCGAAAACGAGTCTTTGAATGGTTTTTCTACCGATTCTTTCCGCACCGAAGCTCTACTTTCCTGTGGTGGATTGTTTTTGTTTTGGGTTTCATTCTCTCGTGTTTGAATACGGAACAAGCCTGTTTATCCATTGCAAAAGTGGAGTAGATAATAACGCACTATCAATATTGGCAAGAGGTTGGGTCGCCTACGATCTCCCAAGCAAGCTTGTTCGTCCTAGTCCAGTATATGTACCTTCCTCATCAAGAGAAATCCCATAAAAAATGGTATTGAGCAATCATCCAAAAAAGTTGGCACTTAAAAAGGATGATTTCGTGCCACTATCTCGTCTCGACTGGTGTCCTAATCGGCCCAGAGCATTTCCCAATTTAGGTCCAAAAGGCATGACCATTGATGGATGTAGTGTTCAGATATCAATTAAGACCACCACATCCAAATCTGATTCATCCATTCTGAGATTGGTCGATTCATCTGCCCAAAAAGGAACGAGAACAAGAAGCACCCCATCGAGCTTTATGTTTTCTGACGGGATTGCGTAATCAACGTCCATTCTCTAATTGATTATGTACATTTTTGAACTGGGAGCACCACGACCAATCAATGTTCAAAAATCACAATATTGACCTTGCCTCTTGTTCTTCGTGCTGTTTTGGTAACATTATATTCCGCATTCGTGATGTTTTTATTCGTGATATTTGGTACTGATCGCAATTTCATGGTACGCTAAACTAGGAGTGGCTTTCAATCAAATGATGTCTGATGCGAAGTCGACGACTCTTTGATATGCAAATGTAAGGTAACCTTCCAACATCCAATATATTCGTAACCTTTGACGACCTTCCAAATTTCAAAGTTGAGGTGCGGCTCTAAAATCAAAGTTTTATTGTCTCTCGATATCCTGTTAACAATTAGCTTACATTTTGCGCTCCAAACCAATTTTTCAAAGTCATGGCAATCCAAACATGACTTTAATTGCTCTTTAGCATGCCCAAATGGCCTCATTAGCCATTTTTTTGCTACTTCAAAAAAATTTACAAGATGGTTTATACTTGCATGCTGGTATGGAAAGATCTCACGGATCCCTAAATCCCTCCGTGCCTGTCAACTCTTTGTGAAAAATGATCTTACAGAGGACCTTCCGAACAAAAAGGTTTTTTCTCGTCCCGGGATCACGTAATAATGACTTATGACCGCTTTATTTGCTCACTCTTTAGTGTCTTCAAATCTCTCTTTATTCTCACTTGCAAAACAAACTTGGGGGATTTGCACGGCCATCAGTTTAAATATTTCAGAGGAAATTGCCAAAGGTGAGAGAGAAACTCTGGACTCAATTTAGAAAACAAAGTTGGGCGGGGTCAGTTTAGGGAATAAATTAGGTATTGGAAACGAAAATCACGGCAACGTGTTCCGAAGAATAATGAATGACAACGAGATTGCTTTTCGAATCCATTAAAGAGACCTGATGCGTAAGGTTTCATCACTTCTAGCGGTCAAGGTCGGTATTCGGCACCATAACAATCAATAAAACCCCGAGAGATGTCTATGATTGAGTAATTATCTTTCACGGAGCCACACATTGAGTGGGGGAACGGTAAAAATGTTTTGGCAATTAGACCCGTCAGATTGGTTTGCCAAAGCACACGTCAAGTTGCTGGAAAGTGCCACCCTGAAAAAAGCCGACGTATCCCAAACAAAGCGGGTTGTGCGATCTTCATCAGGACATGCAGACTTTGCTCATACTTCCAGTCCATTAATCAATCGTCCGCCAATTAGATTCTAGTAGAGTTCGAGTCTCAGTTGCCAACGTCTTGATCCATCTCTTTGTTCTCTCAGATTTCTTGGCCCACAAAGAGCCATTGAACTTGCTCACAAACCGATGATTGTGTATCCGAGGCGGCCATTTTCTTCCAAGGCATAGACCTATGAATTTCCACGGACTTCGAGAGATGTGGACTGCGAACGGAAGCCAAAATTTTGTATCTCCTACACCGTTCATCTTATTTCAAATAAGCACTTAACATGACCACAAGATCTTGTTGAATAGATGACCTTGGCCAAATTTGAACCCAAACCTATGTTTAGGGAACTCAGGAGCTTTGTCAAAGTTATGTAATAAACACTACATAAATTTCGAGTTTTCGGCCTGCTTTGGTCAGCGACATAAACTTTTAATAACATAACTTTGAAATGAACCACTTTACAAGTAAATGATATAAAGATGACCCGCCTTTATTTGAGGAGAGTTACATTCCCTATTATATTACTTTAGTTCGAAAAGAGACTCAGAGCTGCCATGACCAAGAGCAGGCCGATTTGGCGGGAAGCTCGTTCACAGTCCATATTTCTAGAAGTTCATGGAGTATCATACGAGCCAAAATTGCGCAAGATCACGACAAGACAACCAAACTACAGAGGTAAGAGTGTGCTTCGGTCTGGTCAAAGGATAAGAATCATTTAATAATGCCATACAGGAGGGAAATCTCTTGCAAACTCAGCAGGTAACGCACCTGAAGCCCTCCAATCTTGTCGGATAATTACGACGTGTCGTAAATCAAGCTGGCTTTTCCGCACTTTCATAGCCAGTTCAGCGTTTACCACATCACAGGTTTGAGAAGTACCAATACTTGGTCATGACGTGGTCAAGCTTTAAAGCAAACAATATCTTTTGGGGGTGACCAAGCGCCTCGTTTTTTGTGCCGTCGTCAATACTTGGAAGAGTCTCAAGATGGGGAGGAGTTGGGTCATGAAATTTCTTCCTAGAAGAAGACGTAGTAAGGGGTGGTTATGGTCATTCATGGAGAGATATTTGAATGACAAAGGAGCCTTTCCTTCGCATTATCTACGTGTCCAACTCCTGTGAACATGCAAAGTGGATAGAGTGCTTCTCGGGCGGAGCAATGTACCCCTAGTAGATGACTAGTTAAGTTGCCGATCCGGCTTAAACGTCATGACAAACTTAAACGGAGTCAGGGTTGAGCAATCATCATCGCCAAGCTCCCCTTGGCCCCAAGACACGACCAATGCTAGAGTGCAAACTCGTGGTCAGATATATCATTGATTTCGAACAAGCTCGACTACTCCAACAAATCCTCGGTGGAAGTGGGTTGTCCTAGGCCATAGATCAACACCAATAGACCTTGACGGAGTTGAGACTTGAAAGTGAGTGAAAGAATGGTCCGTGTCCATTGAAATTGCATCATACCAGAGGCCAATATTTGGGCTACATTGTTTGAGAGGATGATCCTTTTGATTTGATGCCGTGCTGGGTCCAGATAGGACTCCTATAAGAATGAGTATCAGATCCCTTTGGGAAATGAGAAGCCCACCCACGTTGGAAAGAGTCACGTTTTTTCAATAATTTCCACGTTTTATTCGAATTTCAGGAGATGCTTGGGGAAAATTTATTGCTTGATTTTAGTGCAAAGGGATGTTATCGTGACGATTAAAACGAACGGAGAAAATCCATTACCGCTATGTCCAGAATCGAACAACTGCAAACTCTTCTTTTTCCAAGTATTTTTTCCAAAGTCACAAAGACTTGGATGCACTGCATTTGTCATTCGCTCCCATGGTTTGAGTCCTTTGTTCAACAAGTGGCAGAGCAATCCGAAGTGAGTGATTAGTGACATAAGTACGTATGAGACCTAGTGCACAAAGAGATAGTCAACCATTTTGATAAATTCTCACAAAAGTCAGAAAATCTTAGGAGATTGTTGCTTTGACAGACATCAAGATGCCATGGAATGTACGCAGTCCTGATCTCCGGGTCCATCAACATATTTTGAATGTTGACAAACAAAGTGAAGTCACTGTTAATTATCATGCATAGAACTCGTCTTTGCTTGGCATTTGCGTTTTTATGAGAGTCCATCTCACTTCCTTCCTCATGCTAGTTACCTTAATCTCTCAATCACGATTTGACTGACCATGTTTACCAAAAAGTCCATCTTAAACCGAGATTAAAATACCATTTAACTCTACAACGGTTGTTTTGAGCGGCTATAAACTCTTCCTTTAGCAATGTATCAACCTTTCTTGGCTCATCAGTACGCCAAGCACATGGCATACGATATCCTCGATGTATTCAAGATTTTGATTAATGCTTCCTCTATGGCTTAATTCTTTCTTATTGTAGTCAACTAACCAATTCACAGGCTGTGCCCACCTCCAGGGTAGTTTCTTGACAAATCGCTTTTCTGATCATGTTTTGCCAACCATGTTTTTGGTAATGTCCCTGGTAATAAGCTTGGACAAAATCCCTTTGGACTCACGCATTGTTGGCCTGATGAGGATGATTAGTTATCATGTAGACAAGTCTTAATTAAGACTATGATCCTTGAGCTTCATAAATAGCATGCGTGGACATGAATTGTCTTCCGGTGAACATTGCATTGGTTACCACTTGCGACTTACTCTCAAGATCGGAGTCTGGAGGACGAAAGAGAATTTCGAGAATAACCTCCAATTTGTTTATCCGAAGCACTCAAACCCAAACAGATTGGATCTACAGAGAAAGTTGACGCGCCATAATTGGTCCAAGGTTGGACTTGTGGCCTACATACAGTAGTAGATGAACTCGAAATTGAATTTGACGCCGAGCATCGTGTCAAGAGGGACCTCAATGCACATCATTGTTATCCAACATGAATGGATATTCCAGATTCAGCACTTATTCAAAATTCCGACGCATTTTACCAGGATGACTCGGTATCTTTTAATTACTTGAAGCTGCTGAGTGAGTGTTTTTATCCTGCAACCCTGAGAGACAAATGCCGACTCTCGATAAGCTTCAGCACAAAAAGCTCTCAAGGAAATTAAATCTCTTCTCAATGGAACGAATTCGGCTGCTAAGGAATCTTCTATGATGACGAGGAAACTCTTTGGTTTTCTTTTGCGGAATGACAAATGCAACTTAGACACCGACCAATGACCTCGGTATGTCAAGCAATATCGGAAGTTGAAGGTAAACAATTTTTGCAAATGGATTTCCACGCTCCTAAGGACATTCTTGATGATCAGTTGACATAAGAGGTGGAGGAAGGGAAGTGGTAAATCGGCAATATCCGACGCATGTGCTAACACTTTCAATATCGTAAAACTGTCATTCTCAACATCCCAAACAAATATTTGTCATTTGCGAGATTTCGCTTACCGCCTCAGCAGCGTTCATTTACAATGAGTTGGATTGAATTTCGCTTCACTTCCACGGTTCAACTGTTTTATTTCGAGGTTGGAAAATATTCCGTCAAGTCTTATCTGGTGTGTTTACGAACCAATTTGGTCACCTTTTGTTGCCGTTTGACAAATTGTTTTGGAAAACGAAAAATGTGTTGAACAAATTGGAAACAACGGTCATGCTTGAACGGGTTCAAGATCTTCGGCAATCAACGAGAAGAGATGCACTGCGTAAGGTATTTACCGAGAAAAATCTCTGATCTCACTTTCGTTTTTGTGTTATCTTCTTTCCAGACTAGGGAGTGTCCTAGAAATGTCTAAAAAGAACTCCTTTTTCACACCTGTGGCTTTGCCATTAGCCACACTTGATTTAAGCTGATCTGCTTTTTTGAAAGTAAGGGGAAAAAACGTAATTTTGAAGAGACTACTTCAAATTACTGGGCATGAGAACTGGGGATGTTCCATTGTCTATGAACTGCTTTAGTCTTGAACCAAAATGCAAATTGGCCATTCATTGAGCAAGAATATATGGCTTGGATGAATAGCAAAACTAAATTGGGCAGACGATATTTGCACGAGCCCATAGATATTACAAAAATTCGGCGAAAGTCGTCACGAGGCCAGCCAACTTGAACTTGTACAGTTTTGTCCATTCTTTGCAAATAAGGGCCCCTTTTAGGGTGTATCCACCATCAAAATGTGTGAGCCGATGGAATTTTCAAGATCGGCTCAATCTCTCGTCGTTTTTCCAAGGGATCCGCGCAGAAAATAACCTGAAATTACCTGATCTGGTCAAGAAGTTGTACCGGGCCTCTTTTGAAATGAATGGTGAATTGCCCGAGGTCATTACACATGACTCGGAATCTGAGTGATAGCCGGAGATATCACTGCAATTCCCCTCCTCTTCGCCTTCCTTGTCCAAGTCGTCCTCGACCACTTCACGGATCAATTCCAAAACCTGTAAGCAGAAACATTTAAAAATCAGCTCATTATCACTCTCATTTTACCGAACATGCCCCGTTCAAGCCGCAAGGGTATTTCTTCAAACTTATTGGCTATTGCATTCAATAAAATCGGATGTCTTCTTCTTGGGAGAAAACCCCACCACATTTTGCAAGGAATCTTTTTGTATCAAGTAATCCGGATTCTTAGCCCATTGTGATTATTGATGTTTTTTAGCTTGCAATGCCTTTGATAGAAGAATCCCGTTGTCGAGGACGCCATCGATAGCGTGTCATGAGCCAAATCCGGGTGGTCTCATTAAATCGACTTTCATGTTCTAAGCCCACACCCAAACCCAACAAAATCGATGCATTGATCGCGCTCCTCTGTCAACTTTCTAATTTAGTAGGTGTAAAGATTGACTCGAATTACCCGAGCTTCTGAATACTTAATGAGAGGAGGGCGTGGAGAGAAGAGCATATTCGTGCAATATCGAGGTCCAAGAGGCCCTTAGGCCCTTTCTCATGTCATGTACTCATTATCTCACTTGAAGGGACCAAATCTGTAATGATAGGGTTATGCTCTTACAGTCTCCTGTGTGATATTCTGAAGAACGGACCTCGCTGACAACTCGGAACTTGTTTTTATGTCAAAGTCGTCTCACCAGATGTTTTTTTTTCTCGTACTCTCGCAAAGCAATAAATCAAACCAAAGAGGTGGGTGAAACTCGAGGAATCACCCCTTTTTTCCTGGGTGAATGAACGGATGAACGGAATCCTGCCAGGTTTCCTGACGGCGATATCAGATCAATGAATTATTTGAAGACGCTCATCCAGGGCAGGATATTCAAAGAGAAACTTTGATTTACTGCCATGACATCCCGACTACTCCCACGTGACCAGAGTTAGAAATATGAACTGGGTAGCCGTGATTGGCAAAGATCTGGCAATCGACTGAGGCCTTATAAAAATGCTCCACAAGTGGTCACATATGAGTTTAGTCAATGAAAAGGTTTACGGATTTGGTATGAATTGTAAGGTTCAGGCTTAAGAGCCAAACGGAACGAATGACAGTGAAGGTTCGATTTGGTACTGAATGAAGGTTTCCTCATGTAAAAAAAGTGTTAATGACTAATAATCTAATTAGTCTTGGTGGTTGGTGACAATTAACTCGTGAAATGTTGTTTGGTTTGCTTAATTGTTTGTAGAATAGCTCCTCTTACCACCAAATGTAATCACCAATATTGAAGATTCCTCACACTAAGAACGCTCGACATCCTCGAGCACCACTCGATTTTTCATCAAGTTGCCATTGCCTCCGACAATTCATCTTTAAAATGATCACGTCTAAAAGTCATTTACTAATGCAATGAATCATTCGCTGAGGAAAAAAGTATCTAAAATTTGTATTCCTGGGCGGCGCATTGGCGTTTTTGCTCATCGACCAAATCAGTCTCAACTTTCGAATCATTCATTCCCATTCATTTGCTTCAGGATGAAAGGGTTTATTAAAAGTACATGACAAGGGGCAGCGTCTTCAACCATCTGCAGCATCTCTGGCAGGGATTGGAAAATGTGGTTTCATGGACCGAGCGAACGGTGGTTAAAAGCTCATTAAAATCTTCCCCATTGTAAAACTGACAAAGTATCAAAGGTTCCTTTTGACTTTCTCTATAATGGTTAGTTAGAGCGTGCTTTGGACATGCTTGACCACTCATTTGTTTGAAATCAATCAGTGCGAAGTGCAAAGGTTTCCCAGAAGTCTAACATTTCAGTGTCCCTTATTGTTTTCCATCAATGTGTTGCAAACGAACCGGAAAGGGGAAAAAGACTTGTTGTTCGCACGCACGGGTGACTATTATTTGTTGCTGAAAAATGCGTAGAATCCCTCACTCCTGCATTGTTGCTGGTCATTTGCGCTAATTTCACCCTTGACAAGATAAGAGTCATGCCTTGAAATCCATACGATTGATTTTGCCCTCTCTAATATGAAAGATATTCAACAGTTCTTCATTAATGTAAGATATGGTGGGAATGCTTGGCGTAGGAATGGAAATGGAAGGGTATGTAGATAATTGTCTCTGGTCAATTATTGCGGAACTTCGTTTGTACTAATTTGCATCAAATGTGCATTCACAATTCTGCCATGTACAGCTTCATGAGAAAGAACGGGTCATGGAATAACAAATTCGATTTTCTCTTCTGTCAAGAACATATTTCTTCTCATGAGGGATGCTTGGAGAGTGAATGAATGAATGAATGAGTGATGAGGAGGTGCGCAAAACACCTTGGCAAATCGCTTTCAATGAGCGGGAAATCATTGACGGCCACATACGAACAATTTCTTTACCTCAACAGCAAAGGGTTGGCATGGATCATATGGTCCAACCAGACCACATCATTCACCAATGCAGATCGAGGAGAAAGGATGAATGTCAAAAAGGGTAGGGTAGCTCGAGAAAGATGTGCTACGCCCTTCTTATCCTAATTTAATCAAACTCTGTTCCAGGAGTCTCCACTGGCAGGATAGAAGATCTCAAGAATCTTTACGATCGTTTCGAATTTCACAAAGTCCTTAAATGGCACGCTTCATTGCCTTCAAAACCAACGCGATCAGATAGGCAAATTTCCATCAAAGCAAAGACGAGAATTCCAGACATGTTATCGTTGGTTGTGAATCTCCCATTGACCGTCGAAAACATTCGCAATCCGACCAACTAAATTGGTTCACATACTTCAAAAAATTCTACGGACACATTTTTTTTAAAAAAAGGCATGTATTTGGTCTTCAATGAGTCAGAAAAACCGCCTCCGAGGCTCAAGTGTCCAAAAGGAGATCAATAAGATGAAGTCAAGTCGAGAGCCGTGCTCATTATTGCACTTTCATCTTGGTTGTACTTCACTCTGCAATAGTTTGGTGGATCTGGTGATGATAAGAATCCTTGTATCTCTGAGGCAAACACGCCTCGTCCATGTTAGGAGATTAATAATCTCAGGCAAGGAGAGGGAAAAGCTGAGAAACATGATTGGACCATCAACACTTGCCATTATTCTCAACCAGGCCCTTCTCACTTCTTTCTAGTCGAAACCGTTGGTTTGCAGACTCAGGTGGTCCAAGAGGAACTTCGACCGTTCTATTCCTCGTCCACCAAGAGACCGACATCATTGAAGAGCTTTGATGATAGTGTAATAAAGGGGAAAATGACCATGTCCAAGGTTTCAAAGCTTGATTAGAACATCAAGCTCGTACGGATCCAGGGTTGAATCAATATGTATATGGTAAATGAAGACAATGATTGAAGCAACCCCAAAAGACAGGAAGTGCTCGAAGGTTGGTCAGTTTCTGGTGTGGATCTAATCTGACGCACGATTTGTTCGCTGACCAAATTTGGGGACGACAAGGAGGGTAAATTGGAAAAATTTGCATTTCCCACTTCCTTAAAAGCTCAATTGAGTTCAGGCACGTTTCGATTAAGAAACCATAAGTTCATTTCCTGTGCTTCAAACGGCCGGTGGTTAGATTTGATCGCTCATTAGACGCCCTTCGTTCAGTGCAATACAGTAGTAGTTGGGGAATAAAGGCGTGATTTTTGTTTATGACGTGGCTAAAATTACCCTTATCGCCCCGGAGGCCTCAGCTCCCGACCCTTCGATTGATCTTGATTCCTCATTTCCTCCAATATTGAAATGCTTGGCACGAACTCAATGCCATTTCCTGTCAAAAGTCACAGATAATCAAAGCTGTTTTCGGATCGAGAATCTTAGTCGGAAAGAATCTCTTTAATCTCGTCCATTCTTCCAAGAGCACGGCTAAATATATAATCAGTGAAGAATGATGAGGATTTGAGAAACCATTATCAGATGGCATGGTATGAATTAAACAAGATGATAATTTTCGCCTGGCTCCATCATTTTCGAAACCTTGAAGGTCGATGACGCTCACGCCGGATAATCTCCAATTTGAGAGTTGGCGGTAAAGTTTTAGATTTCCAAGGGGGTTGCATGTGGGTCGAGTGGGAGGAATTAATGAATGTCTGATGAGTTCTAATGATATTGCAGTCAAATCTCAAAGTGCATGGCCATATATTTCTACTACTTGAGATGATGATGGGGTTCGAACCTAGCATTTGAATCCGCACATCTAAACTCATTAATACCACTTCAAATGTCAGGAATATGTTTCGAGGAGCAAGTAATCCCCTCATTGAGTGGCAATGTGAAATATTGCTCGATTAGAAGTCTTTTGTAGCGGTTTATAGGCGAATTTGAAGGGTTTTTAAATCCCCACCGAGCTCCAGTTGTTTGGCTTGCTTGCGTAATCCCGTGTTTTGTATTCCAAAATTGAGATGACGTTCTTGACATTGAAATATCATAAAACTGTCATGCCGAGGATGTCACATTTGAAAAATGGAATTCGAGAGCACAAGGTGGGGATTCAACAAGCAATTTGCCATCCAATTTATCTGAGACGGGCTAAAAATCAACAAGTTTTAGTACTCTATCCCCTGTTTATGTTTGAAAACAGGGTGACACTAAATAAAAGACAAAAACAGCCTTGAAACATTGAATGAACAGGAGGAAGCGATTTCAAGGGTTTGATATGGTGTATCAGTTGCTAATTGGTAAACATTTTCCTTGATTTCATTTTGATTGCTGGAAATATCAGCAGTGTCAGGATAAGACCTTTCCAAAGACAGAGCTGTGTTTTTTGCGCTGATATCACTACATGGATGACAGTGGGCTAGCATCTGCGGAAATATTCTGTCTCAACAGAACAAACAAACCGAAGGATGACTTGACAAGTTCCCATTATGATGACCTATATTTGCATCAACCCGGTTTTATGGATACACTCCGAATCGAGTTTGTCATTGTTGTCTTCTAACCAACCTTTAAAGGACACACATTCAACTTCAATTAATAGTGCCTTGGCCAATATTTGCTTAACGACTATGCTTTATTCGCAAGGATATCTCCTTGGACCACAGACTATTACACTTTTTGCGTTTGTGGGGGTTGGCAACTCATGGGAAACTTATTCCTAGTTTACAAATGTGAGCGATTAGTAGCGTTTCAAGTTTTGGTCACCTTGATCTTGGCCTTTGCCGCTCTGCGGACGGTGAGGACGGGCAGAAAATGGCGCGTTAATCACAGGGAAATGAATCAGGAGTAAGTGCGGTGACTAGTAAAAGAGTTAATTCAGTGCCTTAATTAGTTTCTCAGAATGATGATTCAAGGTTAATGAGGAAGTGAAATTCACTATACCACGACGTCAAATCTTGTTAAAGGAACTCAGCTTTGCATTATTTAACAGTTTCCTCTAAATTTGGGTTTAGACATGGAAGCATACCTGAAAACAGGAAAATGATATTTACTAATGACATCTAAACAATGTGTTAATTCACCCATAAAGTATGGCGTACTGCAAATATGGGATGATGCTTGAACGCCTCCACAACTTTTTCCAAGCAATCAAATATTTCCAAAGCTTTGCAGATAGCGGTAATTCTGTATTCCTCTCATTATGCATACAGTGAAGCAATTTCATTCAATTTCGGGTAAAACAGGTTCAGATTTAGCCTTGCTGGCCAAACAAAGGACTATCAAGCAATTTACACATGCTTCACAAAATCTCAATGTAGTCTGAACCTGAGGCGAGTTTTTTAAACCTTTGTACCTTTGAGTTAGGGCTTGGACGTTATCCAGAATGAGCATCCGTTCACCAGCTTGGCGAATGTCTTTTCATACCGGTTAACGTCCAACCCCCTTAACTCTGAGATAAGTAAGAGCCTTAAAAAACAGGCCTCTGGATTGTTAGTTGAAGGGTCAAATATAATTTGGCCAAGTATGTTCGGAACCCGTTACTTCTCTTGAAACAGCCCCCAAAACTTTCTAGGCGACTCCCCATCATATCCATTTGCAGTTAACAGCTAAATAGTGCAATGCGAAAAAAAATTCTCGAAATTTATCCAGATCCCATAGCTCAGTTACTCATTTTCAATCTTTGCCCAGATCAAAAGAACAGCCCAATCATTGGCTCAAGGAAATGAAATTTTCAATTTCTCTTTCACTTGATGTACCATTGTTGCCTTGTAGATACTGAACTCGGAGACAAAGGTAAGATTAATCGAAAATAGGTCACTCTCATTTGACACACCTAATCACTTCGCCAAAGCTCTGCCAGAATCCAAATGGGATAGACTCTCAACACATGTGTACAATAGCTCAAGAATTCCTTACTTTTAAGGTTTTTTTGTTGACATAATCTACTCTGATGCTCGATTTGTAAAAGTGTCGATTTGGCTTGAAGATTAGAATGCATTTCCGACAGATACGTGGGACAACATAAATAAAGCTGGCCAACATTCCAATGAAGGCGCCTCCTGGATTAACGTCCAATGATGACAGGAGTGATGGAAAGATTGAGCGTTTGTTATTAGTTTCCAAAATTGGTTGAAAAGCTGTATCAGGCGAATTGGCTTCTTGTAAGGTACTCAGAAGTAGTTTCGGAGCATTTACTCAACCATCCTGCTGAGCGAGATCCAAACAGAGAATGGTTATTATTACGCGTTAAGCTTTGTAACAACAATTTAGTCCTGGGGAGATCCAATATCGAGAAGCTCATTAGTGGGGATTGGTGAAAAATGCGAGTAGCGTGCTATGCCTTGAAAATGAAACGACCACATTTGTTACCCTCTAACTCCACACTGCAACAAGTTAGAGATGATTTTTTTAACTTTTCGTATCAAAAAGAAAAACCCAAGGTTAAAGTTGTTCTCAGTGTTTTGATTTAAATCTTAGTCTCCAACATCTTCTTTGTTGTTGTTTAATTTATTTCAACACACTCGCCTATCCCTAAACGGCTTCAAGTTTCCTTCAATATCATGACCACATTGCAAGCTTTGCGGTTAGATCCAAATTGCTTGATGTGGTTAATGTTGAGCCAGGTACAAGCGAAGGCTATAAATCAAATGATTCAAGCATCCACCAGGTACGCAACAAATGCGTCAGAAGACAATCCATTTCAAAATCCCCTCTTTCCCAACGCCTCATAATTCTTTTGGCACAATAACTTCCGGAGAAACCTGTCTTGCTTTAAGAGTCAATTGAAAAAAATCTAAATTGTTTCCAAGACGTGTTTAGTATCATCATTATCATCATCATCGCCAACATATTCTCTTGTATTGTTCTCACTTCTTCGTCTGGAAATGAGACGAAGATACAACGGCTAAAACAATTTTAGGAGAAAATCCTCTTATTCTCAGGTAAGTCTTCTCTCATTCTTGGTGTGTCTTCTGCATCGCTTCGGCGAAAAGAAAAGAGAAAAAAAAACTATTTTCCAGAAATTGTTCATAACTTCCTTGATGGCCTGAACTTCAGAAGCTACTTCTACTATCGCTGGTTGTTTCGATAACATGTACCACCAAGGAGATGGGGATCTCCGCAAGATTCCGTTTCTACTATTTTGAAATATGAAGCAATCTCCCTCAATCCCAGAGTGGCTCACTTTCAATTCCCTAGTTCTCTAAACTACTCTCTTTACTACCACCACTACCTCAATAAGGGTTCATTTCGGAAAGTTCAAGAATCCGTTGGATGAAAACACCAACGCCAAAGAGAAACTCAATGGCAAGGATCGTTGCCAAGTTTGGATGATTTCACTGATTTGTCGAGTGTTAGCGGTCACGAGCTATATTTACTTACTTTCTTTTTCGATCCTCCTGGTGGGAAATTCACTCAATCGTGGGGGTGACGCCAAAATGGATCATCGCTTTCAAGCATAACAAATTTTTGACGATCCCTTGAAGCGATCAATTTACGAGCCATGTTGAGTGAATCTTCCCACGTCTCAAATATATGCAAGTTTCCAGTTTCCCTGGGCTGATTCCTAACTGCTCTTTTACAGTCATTGATTCCATTGAGGTTTTAGCTACACCCAGTTGCCAAATTGAGCCATCTTCTTTTGTCCATCCCCAAATGCCAGTCATTCAGTCAGTCGCACCGTTTACAAAAAGCCAATCTTCAGTAGGTCGAGATTGAAATCTAAGATCCTGAGAGCATCAGTCAATTTGGGTCACCATGGAAAGAACGCATTTAGATTATTGGAGAGTTGTAAAACAGTCCCTTTATTGAGTTCTTCGTCCTTCGGCATATTTTGTTCAAACACAAGGTCCATTTGGAATGTGAACATTGTCGGAAATTATAGTGAATTGCCGACCGTTTGAGAGCTTGTGCAAGTGAAGTGTGCTAGCTAGCTTTAGAGGCCCTGAAGTATAATTTGATAACTTGAAAACTTGGCACGCCAATGCGATCCACGTGTATTGGAAGAGCACGTCAAGAAAATCAAACATAAGAATATGTCTTCATCAGTTTCTAATCGTCAGAAAACCATCATGTTCACGCCCAGAAGGGCACCAAAGACAGCCGGAGAGACACAGGGAAAGAGATTTGAAGGGGAGTGGAAAGTTTCCAAATAACATGGTTCTTTGATTTTTTTGGCTGGGGACAAACTAGGGCGCTCGCTGGCAGTGCAGTGATTGCTTCTAATCCAAAAGGGTTTGCAACGAAATGATTCGGCTGAACTCCTCAGGAGTGGATTCCGCATGACTTTGATCTCAATTAACCCAGAGATACTTCCATGCCATGCATCATCTCAGGCTTTGATAATTAAGTGAATGAGCAATGAGAAAGTGGTGCTTTGTACGAGAGGTGGGGGACCCTTTGAGGAGCTCCTTGGCTTCTTGAAACGTTTTAACAACACTTATCTTTACCTTTCATCATGAGCCTAATGACAGGCAGAAAAATATGAAGATGAGTGACGCAGATCAGTTTCTTTGGAGGCATCAAGGGACCAACGTTCTCAGGATAGAAGAATCCCACTCTATGTACGTACAGTACGAAAGGTATCCACGTGGTAAAATACGATAGCTATCCCAGATTTGAACATTGAATCTCCCTTGTGAAAGTGTGTTTTAATGGCTATAGTTAGAGGTTGACTGGCCAAAAAAACGCCGTTTTCCTTCTGGCAACATTTTGAGTTCACTGTTGGTAGTTGTTCCTGTTTTGCCAATAACCGCAAAAGAAGGAGGGTGAAGTAAGTGGTTTCTGGATTTGGAATGGAGGAATCAGCACTACCAAAAATCTAGGCAAGTTAAGACAAGACGCCGTTATTCAAGAAGTATTTTCAAGGTGTACAAAAGGAATATCATTGCAGTTTATCAAAATTACAAATTGGCTTGACGTTTACACGGTAATTCGAGATTATGTCGGATCCAAAGCGTGCCACTCTTAGCTGACAACAAGTTATTAACCGAGCTCAAGCGTGACGAAATACAAGCTGGCTAATCTAGTCCAAATATGAACAAAAAAACAGGCCAAGACGCTGTCTCTAGTTATCAATGGTTTATGCGTCTTTTCTTTCAAGATATCTTTTGAATTAGTTAATGAATGTTTCCGGGATCTACTTCCCAATACCCGCTGAGTTGATGGGTTAGCAATTGTTGTCAGTTTGTAATAAATTTGTTGTAATTAGTAATCATGTCTTGGTAAACAGATTGATTCCATTGAGGTGGTTTTTTTTTTCAAAAAGGCTCGATCATACTTCATCACATGTTTCTCAATACCATTGTTAGAGTGTTTTGTTTTAGCCATAAAGCTGTAAAAGACTTGTGGCTGAATTCGACAAATTCATGACAAGCATTGGTTTGTTTTGGCAATAGAAACGGCAAATTCATGTATTCGTGTTGGTTTAATCTCAAGACACGGCCAAGAGTCAACATCAGTAACGAGTTAAACGTCCTTGGAATAGCCATGTTTGCGAATTCCGAATTATGCAAGTTCCTATTGTTTTATTCAACTTTCCGCTTTGCAATCCAAACATCCTTGGACAATATTCCTACTTCCGTTTTAACAAGGAAAATAACGTTGGTTACCCTGTGAGTATTGGCAGGTCTTTCAAAAGATATATTTCGCCTCTCTTCGATACAAAGGCGACCTCTGACCATTCTGATGTGAAAAAAAACCAGTATCTCTATAATATTACTACGTTGTGTCGTGACCTCAGGTTGTTAATTGTATGAAATCTACGCAAGAGATATTGGAAAACGCTTCAAAATGCAGGTGAAGAGATCCAATCACGGAATGGAGGTCTTCGCGAAAGATTTTTAACCGTGCATATGCAAATACCATCTAAAGGATGGGGCATGGATCGAATTCTGACATTGGGTTAATGTACGAAGGCGTGCCAAGGTTCAATTTGCTTCACATGAACATGTGAAGATGCAACATGGCGTTCTTGAAGTGTACATCAGGGGTTGACTGACATTTTGATCCCATAACGAGTGAGTCTCTTGGCGACTTCTTGGACGGTCAAATACTTTTTCCCCTTTTTTCACAAAGCTGTACCAATGCCTACTTACAAAACGTGATTGATGCACCACGAATATTTTTTGTCAAGGTTGGTTCTTGGCCCATGCATTTACAAGCGTGTTAGACCTCAAAGCAAGAAGCGTTTAAACTCTAAGGAATAATATTTGTTTGTCACACTTTTAGTTAAGGATAAAAAATGGACTGGACTACCATTTTGGATATTCAAATGTGACTGGATCGTGGCTTTAAAGGAAAACAAAAAGCTGATTCATCAAGGTTTCTCATTGATTACTATATTTCGCTGTTTCCCCGAGTGAAGTAGCACCGGATGCGATACTTGAATTTGATCAAGGATTTCAGGGCTATTTCGATTTAAGTGAGCATCCCGATGGGGGATTTTAATGTGAATTATGGATTCGGGCCATATTTGACGGCCTTCAACAGGTGTTAGTCAGGACTTCCTCTCTGCCTTGCCAGATTGTACTTGGACCGATTTCGAATTTTTTTGTCATTCACAGAGAGGAAATTGTTCCGAGGATTCTCGTTCTTCGATTGCCACAACGAGAATCCCGGGCATCGTGATCATTAGAACGATTTACTCCAAATCGGATGATTTGAAATGGTGGCACGGTGGCTTATTTATTTCACGATTGTGGTTGGGTTTCCCCCAAAAAACTTGGTTCAAGTTTCGTCTCTTCGTTTTCTACGGAATTTATCTACGTTATCCAGCATTCTTGTTCAAATGGCGTTTTCCCCACGCTCAAGTATAAGTAATGAATCAATCCCGTGAATTGATTCGAATAGCTGGCGACGAGTTTCTCCTCGAGAGTAACCAGATACCTATTTTCAGCACAATTCATTTTGTGAGGCGAGGATTTAACGTCGCTCTTGATGGATAGGTTTTTCTCTCAAGTCACATCCCACCACCAAAAGTCACAAAGAAGACGACTCGGGTCAATTTTCCAATCAGGAAGACCAAGCTGTCGGATTTTTTCCTCTCTCTCTTTGTCAAAGAATTCAGATGGCAAGCTCATGCAAGGAGCAATTTAATCCCACACAAAGGAGATAGGTGGATGATTCACCTAACAACGTCATGATGACGAGGTAAAGTTGTATAAAAATGTCGGTTATTTCTAAAGTATGCCTAAAATAGAGCCTGCACATGAGTTATGCGGAAACACAACCTGATCAATCCATAAGCCTTGGACGGGCGATTAGCAGCTGACAACTTACGCCCATTTATGGGGGAATGTTGTCCAATTTACCTGATCATGGTGGGTCTAAAACGTTCATCTGTAGAACAAGGGAACTTCTGAGATGTTAAGGTGGTGGTCGACTGAAGGTAAGATTCTTTAGGATCACTAATAAATATACAGCATTTTTCAAACGTGAAGTGCCTGAGGGCAGAATGCAGTCCAATTAAGTCAATTCAATTCGACCACACTTCCGTGAGATATTCAAATCAAGTTACAGCATTGGTACTTTGCAAAGGTCTTCATCTCCAAGGACCTCAAGTTGTTCCAGGCCAGGAACTCTAATTTCAAGCAATGAATTATTCATGAATCGATTTTCCTCAATCTGCCATAAATGACTGAATGATGAGTCTCTGATTTTGTAACCTTCTCGGGTATCCTAGAAACCCCATGGATGAGAACTGACTATCCACATTCATAACTTCCACAGATTTCCCTTAGACATTTGAGGGCTTGAGTCAATAATACCAACTTGGCTAGCGCAAGAATGTGGGCAAAAAGCACTTGGAGTGAAAACAGGTTGCCATCACTGGAATTTAAAGTTGTAAAGAGTGACGATTTTCTTACGGGCTCAAATCGTAGCCCGACTCTCAGTAGTTATAAAATGAGAGTTTGTGGACAAATCAACCTTTTAATGGATGGGGGCCTGTGTAAAAATGCTCGCTTCGCTCGCGAAGATCACCAAATTCTAATTTTTATGTTTTGAAAATTTCTGAAAGTCGGCTTTTTAAAGAAGCATTGAATACAACTTACGTCTTGCGGTCGGTTGATCTTGATTTAATCGTCACTTAAAGTCAGAGAAATGACACTCGCTTTTCTCTAACTTTACGAAAAGTTGAAATACTTGCAACGTCACAACAGCACGTCCATTCAAGCACCTACGTGCGTACACAAAAGCTTCTCTTATGCTGCGATGTGGGTCGATCCACTGCACAGTGTTGTTCTTGTCTATGAAACTCAGCCAGTAAATTCCTCGCTGAAGTTGAACTCCGTAAACTAATCTCACAAAATCTTCGATCAACGTGCGGAGGTAAGCCTCCGGTTGTGTCAATTCCAACACTAGCCTCTGATCATTACGATTCTGGTACTGAATGACATTATCGTACTGAGTCATGTTGTCACTAATATTTAGTTCATTTCAAGATTTTTTTGTTTACCGGCTATTGGACGTATCTGTTCTCTAGCTATTTTGAGGGAAGCTGTCAGCTCATGCGGTCATTGTAAACCGGGCCGAGGAAGTCACTAGATTACATAATCATATCTAGCTGAAGCAGTTTTTACTAAAATAATTTTTAGAAACTTTATTATGGACCAAAACATTTTATTTTATAAAATGTTTCGGTTTAGGCTCTCATTCTGCCATTATTTTGAATTTATTACTATACCGTATTCCTTTGCCCGCCGCCATTAGCAGGAACCGGCACTGGCCATGGAAGTAAATAAGAAGGGAAGGCTGATGGCAAGGGAAAACGTTGTCATCAGAGGCTCAGCTGCGGAAAAAACATTTCTACCTTGTCAAATCAACCTATCATAGGAGGAATACAATAATAAGACATAAAATATAGCAATTAACTGTCTATAAAACCATGTATGAGTTGACTAGTTGTTTAATGAGATTGATGTACAACTCAAGAATGATCTTTGACAAAGATGGCCTCAAACCAACAACTTGTAGCTTCTCATTTCTTGTTTTTTCAAGATGAAATAATTGAATAAGTCTACAGTAAATGGAAGCAGCTGTCTTGATCAGTTTGTACACATGGTGATTGATTAGATCAAAGTCTATAGCATGCTCATGAAGCTAATTGAATACATATTTCTTCTTATCCTGAATGATCTCCAGTGTTTTAATGGTCAATTAACGTTTGCTGTATGTTACACTGAAGTGAGATGCTGTTTGAAATTGCATACATGAGATAGAAAAACACTCTCTCAGCCTCCAGATACATTTCAAGAACATCTTAAGTTGCACAAGTCAATTCTCCTCTATCTTTTCTAGCTAAGAGTGCAGCATTATCATAATATTTCTTCTCTTTATCCTCCACTGTAATACTTCTTGGCAAAGTGGACACATATAATCTTCTTCAATGTCATTCTAGTAGCATATCCAGAATTCAGATATGTCTTCATTGGTCTTGGCTACTATGTATGAATGTATATTGTCTTAGTAATTTCAATGCAATCCTTGGTTTATTTTATATTTTCAGTCTTTTTGGGAGCAACCCAAATGAAAATTGTGTGCTTTAGAGTACAAAGATTGGTTCCAGGATTATTGAAGCAACCTAATGGCCATATTGTTGCTTTAGACTACAAAGAAAACATCATATGTTGAGTTCCAGGCTTATTGAAGCAACCTAATGGCCATATTGTTGCTTTAGACTACAAAGAAAACATCATATGTTGAGTTCCAGGCTTATTGAAGCAACCAAATGCAGCTCAAATGGGCATTGTGTTGCTTTATACTGCAAAGACAAATGTATCTTGGATAGATGCAACTTTTATATTATAACCATATCCATCATCTTGCCCTTATTGCAATTTAAATATAGTTTTTGTCTGTTTTTGTCTCTTTTTTAGTAGCGTCTTCTCTCTTTCTAAGGTAGAAAGTTGCTTTGTCAACAAATATTCCTTGCGACAATCAGAGAAGAAGCAGCTGACTCCTGCTAGACGCGACCGTTTTTGCTGCCCAAACGGCCCGCATCAGCCTTCCCTTCTTATTTACTTCCATGGCACTGGCAGGAACATTCTGCCATGAATCACCCATCCTCCCAGTCAGTAAATAACCCTTTAAATATATTTTTGAAATCGGCACAAAAATACAATTTCAATGGTGTGTAATATGTACTTGCACTTTGTTGCAAAGTTTCATTTCTCAAGTAAGGTAGCTCTTCTTTTGCACAGCATACATTAACTCATCAATTTGCTTTGCAAGTTTTTCCATCTTTTGATTTTGACAATGATTTTGATAATTCACAAACCATAACAATGTAATAATAATTATTATGACTAAAAGTCCAATATATTTTTTATCCAACATTTCCTGATAAACAACTTCAGCGAATTCAATTAATTCATTTTGCGTTTTTTGCTTCATTTTTCCTATTTTGTATCTTAAGAATAATATTTTTGGCTTCTTTTTCATTGTCTTTGTGTGTTAGTTCTAATTCAATTTCTTTGATTTCACCATAAATAGTTACATTACAAAGATTTAATGTTTTGGCAATTTCAGAGACTTTTATTCCATTGTTTAGTTCACTAATAATGAAATCTCGTCTTTTTTGATGCATGATTTCGCGATTTCTGGCTAGCATTTTATTTCATTAAGAAAATTTGTTGCAAAATGTAAAACAAAGTAAATAAATTGTATCTAATTGAATACAATTTCTATATGAATTGAATCTCAGTGTATACAAGTTGCATATATTTGTACATAAGTTGTACTTAATTGTATTTAAACTGTTTGAATATGTGGTGGCAGGCAGATTTGTTCTCAAAATCAGTTAAACACAATAGTTATAAACATAAAATGGCACTTGAAAAAGAAGAAACACAAATGTTAAAGGCTTCAGCACCAAGCTACACCGCGCAAGCGCTATACCCATTATTAGAAAATAAAAACAATGCCACACTCCGCTCATCAGAGCATACAACAGATTTAGATTTAGTATATCGCCTAAATAGAATAAATGATATTTTAAATGAACTTAAACAAGAAAAGAAACATTATGAAACAGTTTATAAAAAATATAAAATACTTCATAAAACTTTGTATACCACTCAATTGGCTGCCAACTCCTCATCAGTTATATCTGCAACTTGCACAGCAGGTAGTTTAGTTAGCGGAGTTGGTGCTGTTACAACTGTTCCATTAGGATTCATAAGTGTGGCAAGTGGATGTATGGGCATACTCCTAGGTATTTTTGATCAAAAAAACTCTGAAGAAAATGAAAAAGCATTCAAAGCTTGTACAGTTAGCAGCAACAATGAATAGCGAAATCATACAAAAATATCTTAATCATCAGCACATAACCAAAGAGGAATTTAGTGAAGTGCTAAAATTACTTGAAAAATATTATTCGCTAAAAGAAGAACTTCGTTCGAAATCACAACTTGTAGGAAATTTAGATACACTGAAAGCTGAATTCATTGAACAAGGGAAAAAATTGGCTTTTCTTGAAGCAATGCAGCGTAAGGTGCAGCCAAGCATGCATCATTCAAAAGTAATTTAAAGTTCAGGTAACCAAATTTAAAATGAACATTTTACGAAACTTTGCACTTATAAATATGCTCGGCTGCGCCTCGCGCTGCATTATTTTTGCAATTATTTTTTCCAGCACCTGCTTTGCGCTTGTTGAGCACTGTGACAATGAAGGTTTTATTATTGAAAATAGTGATGGTATCCAAAATTGTTTTTGCCATGGAACTGGATTTTATGGAACTCACTGCAGTATTCCCTGTCCTTCATCTTATCCTGTTGAATGTATTCAAGTTTAGTGCAAAATTAGCGGCAAAATTTATTACACCATTGTGTAATAAATTTAATATTTAAAAATTTCCTTTACCTCTTTTGTCTGACACCCAAACCAAGTTTTCGTTTTGCAAGCATAACACCTCCTACCAATCCTGCTTCAGCTCGATCTTTCAAAGAAGTACTTGAGTTTTTCACAAGATTAAATGCTTCATCCTGAAGTTTTTTATCAAAAACATGACGATCTTTGGTATCTTTGAAAATTGAATAAGCCATATCATGAAATTGAGCTGCTTTATCCAATTCATTTACTGGAACATCTCCCTTAAGTAATCTTTCTTTAACTTGTGTACCCGGCCCAGTAAATTTATGACCTGGTATATGCAATTCGGGTAACAATTTTGAGTTCAATAAATTGTTTACTACACCACGACCCATTACTACACCATGACCCACACTCGCTGAAACAAACTGTGATTGTTTGCTGTTGCACACTGTACACATTCCTTTTAAAATGTATTGCTTTCCTTCACCCCCTTTTGGACGATTTTGCTCATGTAATTGGACATTTCTAGATAAAGTTTTCTTTCTACACCTAAGGCAGTAAATAGATTTATTTGGAAGGTTGGACATATTTTTTAAATAACAGCTGAGCATTTAAGTTATTGTTTTTCTGTGTTTCCAAAAGTTTCTTATAACATATATCATAGGGGGTAATGCCTTGGTTCCTACATTGAATATAGAAGCAGGCATACAACCCGCAAAGGCTACTTTTTGTATTTTGATGTTGTCTTACATTATACCAATCTACTCGTTTTTCCAAACATTTAGGAGGTGGTAATCCAAAAGAGTCATAGTATTCATTGTTATAAACAGCTACCCAGTGAGTACCAGGATCAGTGAACTCATCTAAGTTTAAGATAAAGCAACCTTCTTTAAGTAGTTTTTCATCTCGCATAAAACATCCTTTAAAACTTGTTTCATTTTGTAAAATCCTTATAATATCATGATTAGACAAACCTTGGTTTAATTTCTCCTGGGTAAAAAAACACCCTTAGCAGTTTTTCTGGGTAAATAAGCACCCTTTCCTGCGCTTGCTTGAAGCAAATTTTCTACTTTTTTATTATGTCGTTTGGCTTCAGATTCTATTTTGTCATTATGTTTTTTATCATTCACTGCTTTTGCTATTCCACCAGCTGCACCGGCCATACTTGCTGCAGCACCAATGCCTGCCAATAATGTTGGTATTGTTATAATAAACCCTCCATTTTTCTCTAGTTGTGTTTTGGATATCTTTAAATCTTTTGATGTTCCAGCAGACTTGGCATTATTAAGCTGGTTTACTTGTGTTTGTGTTAAAAGTAAATGATGATTGGCTTTTTTTAAAGGATCTATTCTTACTATACATGGTTCATT
>NC_081441.1:10323683-10365389 GCF_007210705.1 Tigriopus californicus | reverse complement strand
TTCAGGTTGTTTTGCGTGAGCTCATGATTTTGTGTTTGTTTTTACATGTGTTTATCTTAAAGCGCTTTTGCGCCGGCGCTTGTGCGCAGTTTTTATCTTATTACCCTCATCTTTTTACTTTCTAAATTCAATGTAGCTTCTCTATGATTATATATCAAAACCCAAACAAGATAGTCATGTGTTGGAATTTCTCTGAATTTGAGGTTAATTACAATATTCGGAAACTGGGTATTTTCATACAACTCTGGTTTATGGTGCGATACATCAATATGAAATATAGGAAATAAAGTTCTAAAAGTCTCAAAATCTATTTTAGTTGTGTACCTACTGCACTGTAAAAATCTGTCATAAATCTCGGTAATTTCTCTGCTTGTAAAGTTATTGTTTATTTCTTTATCTGGGAATTGAACACTATTAATTTCCACATTCCCACTTTCAACATTCATGTTATCAAATCGCATTGATGAGTGATTTTGAGATGTATTTCTATTAAGGTTTTGCAAAGCAACAAAAACTCTTTCAGGCTTATGAATTGTGCTTGACAGCGATAATCGTACCTCTAAATTTTTTGGAGGTTGATTTCTATATACATTGAGTGCTGACCATGACAGATTATGTGATGAATCTTTAGCTAATTGTGTTTCTAATTTAGCCATAGTACCCAATGATGGCTCAGCATAAGGCATCATCCAAACACATTTTGTTATGGCCACTTGACCATTTGCCACAGCATTTGCCTTTTGAACTAACCTTTCTGGTTTGTTTAATGTAAATGTAATTCTATGTTTTACTCCTCTGAAAATGTGGTCTACTTGATCACAAAAAGGAAAAATATGATTCAGGGGTAACAACAAATTCAAAGTACCTGAGCAATTTCGCACAAAAGTTCTTCTGTCATTATCTTTGTTCAAAAACCAGAGTTGAGTATGTTTAACTGCATTTAGTAAAATACCTTTTTAAATTGAATAATACTTTTAAAATAATAATTAATAATTTTATCTTTGCGAGCAAAGCGAGAATAATAATAAAATGTGATGAAAATGAGAATTTGGTGATCTTCGCGAGTGAAGCGAGCATTTTTACACAGGCCCCCATCCATTAAAAGGTTGATTTGTCCACAAACTCTCATTTTATAACTACTACTCTCTAAGCATACTTCTACTCCAGAGTATTGGAGTATTGGAGGGTTCGCTTGAGCTTTTTATGGGCCCATCACACACGATATTTAGTCAGTGTTTCGGTGACCTAGTCTCAAGTTCATCCTCAGGTATAACAACACCAAAGAAGGGTCTAGAGAGGCTATTCTCTCCGGAACCCTCTACGAGGTAGGCAAACTCGCAATTGGCTTCTTGAGTCGTGTCTTTGAAGGGAGCTCAAGCACACACATGGTGAGTGTATGGTTGAACTAGCAACACGCCACAGGCCCAAGCACCACAAAGGCAACATCAACCACCTGAGCCAAGAAGCACATGGGAGAGTTTCTCGCACGGAGAGGGCAATGCCGCTTTCAAAACACTACCTTAACCCTGTGTGCACTTCTTCAAACGGAGAGCTACCTTGGCTTGAACGTGCTCCTTCAGGAAGTTCGAGGTATCCATGAGTTGCTGATGTTTTTGAGGTCGAGGAATAAGGGTGGCCGTATTGATGAATTAGGTCAATTGATGGGTAGGGAGAGGGGTTCGCTGCATAACAGGAACAGCAAGAGAAAAATGCACGAGTGTTCGTGGGTTTTGGTGATGTCAGTACCAAGAACGAGTGAGCATTCTCCATGTGGTTGCCAATCACGCCAACTTGACGATTGATTACCCGTGTCGATTTCTTGGATTGACAGTACCAAGTTGTGCCCTGTGGGTCACGTCATTCCCGTGGAATTGGTTTTAGATTATTGATCATTGCAAATTTGTCTCTGGCTGATTAACATCAGATCCATGACTGGAGGGAGCTTTGAATCGATCAAAATGTAGTTGAAGTATAGCAGGAGTCCATGGGGTTTACCCCTCCGAGATAATTAGTCATCAAATCCAAGCTTGAAACTTCATATATGAACCTTGCTCAGTCTTGGTTAAGTTTTGATCCCTATCTGCTTATCGTCAGCAACGGGGGAGGCTTCTGGAAAGAACTGACCGATGGCTGCACTTTCTAAAGTGTGATGATTCAAAGGGGTATTTTAATACGAGCCAAAAGGAGCACTTTACGCCGTTCACCATCAGCCGCTATTCGAATTCATTTTAGCTACATTCAGCTCCTTGCACAATACATCTATTCACGCACTCAATTTCACCATTGTTTGATAAAGATGAGCTCCTCTGGCTCGGATCCATTCGTGGTTCTTCTGTTTCCTTTCAGAATGGACCTCTAATGGTGGTCATATGGACTCGGGAGTCATTTGCAATCCATTATTGCGGACCCTCATCATCATCGTCTATTATCTACTGTAAAACGTGTTACTACCACTTAACATATCTTGGCATTTCTTGTTCCGTTCCTTGAATTTGCGATCGTGATGGTGTTCAAACCCATCCTAATTCGATTTTACTACAATTCAGAGTGAAATTCTTCCACGAAATAGCTTTCTATTTAGGTGAACACGGCTTGCCCCGAGTAATTAATCCTGGCCCAAACATTACACTCAAGCTCAACCAACCACTATAATTGGTTTTCTACCGTTTCAAAAGGATTCAACGAAATGGAACTGAAGACTGAGAAAGAATCACAGGCACCCTGACCAATTCAGTTTGAGTTGTTGTCGTTGTTTGTGTTGTTGGCGAGCTCTCAACAACAACAAGTCTCAACAACAAATGGAGCATCTATCTTTTGTGGTTTCTTTTTTTCCGAATAGACACGTGAGTATAATGTGAGTGAGTGCGGACGATTGTGAGATCTCTCACTGTGACAGAGGACACTGTTACACCGGGAAATGATGAATTACAGGGGAGAAATTTGATTCAATTAACTGTGAAGTTCTCACATCCCTGCCATTGAATCCTAGGCCTATTTTCTCACCACGTGAAAAAGAGTGTATTCAAAGGTCTCATCTTACCTGTTGACATCCTCGCTGATACCGCATGAGAACCGGAGCCACACTTTGATTCTCTGGATTTGTGTTTGTATTGGGTGTTTTAACAGTGTTATTATTATTTGAGCCAGCGTTCTTGGCAAAGCTCAACCCCAGAGTCTTGGGGATCAAGTCCTTCTTGATTTGAGTGTATTGAAACAAGCACTCTTTGTCAAGTTCAATTCTCTGTTGCAAGATACCCAATAAGACCTCAAGGGATGTATTCTCCAAAGATGGTTCAACCACATTGAGAAGGCTCTTGTTTTTGATTAACCTCTCTTGGATCTCCCCGGCTTTGAGGGAGAGTTGCCGCTGATGTGATTGCGCGATTGGAGCGGATTTCCCACTGATTGTACCTTTTCCAGTTTTGTTTTGCAACAAGGATAGTTGTTCCAGTTTGAGAAGAGCTTCGGAATAGGTTTTCTGGGACTTATCGAATTCCAATTTGAGGGCTTTGTGAAGATTCATGAGTTGTTCGTCCGATGTGCCGACCATGCCGTGTTGACCAAGACCCTCAATTGCCTTCATTAGGGCCTTCTTTCTCTCCGAGACTAATCGCTTCAATCTTGGTTCGGCAGACAAGAGGACTTGGAGGAGTCGCTTGCAAGAAGAAATGAATGGCCCGCAGAACTCCCACCGCATCTGACCTGCTGCCAGGCCGTCGTCTTGGTTGGCAAAGAACTTGACCAATTGCCAGATAACTGCCTCTGGTCTCAGACTTTGTGCATTACCCAAAAGCTTGCTGTCGCCTGCCAAGAAGAGCTTGGCATAAAGGGCCTCTAATATGGGCAGGGAATGTGGCATGGATTCAATGAAGATATCAGCAGGGATCTGCGGAAGGATCTGCCGGAACGTTTGGAATGAGAGACGTCTCATGAATGCGGCAGCCTCGCGATGGTCGCCATTCTCGTACAACATGAGAATCTTCTGAAGGGCCATGCGTGGAGATGCATCTGGTAGGGACATGGCTGAGGCCAAGTTCTGGGAATCTAACACACTACCACTCCCATGCTTAAGTACGTGTTGCGTGGGCATAATGTGGAGCTCCTCATATTCACCGTTCATGATGGCCCGGCGACTACCGGCCACCATGGCAGATGGAATGGGTCGCCGATTAGTGGGTCGCTCGGGACGAATTTTCTCATTGGATCGAAACATCTGGGATTGTTGCTGAATGGGGACTGTTGTCACTATGGGATGAGCAATCATATGCTGGGGTGGGAGACTCTGGGGTTGATGTAAAGAACTTGGAGTCTGCTGATATTGCCAATTTCCTGCCTTAGGCCTTTGGTTACCCATGGGTGGAACTGGAGGAGGTGGCATCATAAGGATTCCTTTCCGGGGTAAAGGCGGGGCTGCGGGTTTATTCGGCACCCCCGCAGGAATATAGTATCGGTCAAGCCGATTCATTGCGGCAAATGCGTCGTCTCAAGACACTGCCACCAAAAAACAACAATTCACTTCCAAACAATACCACCGTTAAAGACACGTCTCACCTCGGATGAATCCTACACGAAACTGAACCATTGAACTCCTCAATGGAGAGAATCCGGCCTGCTTCCCGTGTCATACATTCACTCGAGTACGAAGACGAAAGAGAAGGGCCCGTCCTATAATCAAGCGGGCGCCGAGAACACTGGAGGCTCAAAGACGTCGACCATGATGGTGGTGACTTCAACTCTGAGTCCACGAGTAAAAGGAGTTTGAACAAGACAAAAACGGAAAGGAATTTCTTCATATGGGCCAAGTGTACTCGTATATTGCTCCTAGTTCCAACTTGGATGATGGCACTACTACGAGTTCTACTGCACAATACATGCATGAAGTTACAGCATTCCAAGAAGGATGCTAAACGAGACGAAAGAGAAAATGCGAGAAAGAAAGAGAACTTAGCGACATTTCCATACGTCTTGTCTAACCGTTCAAGACATGAGGGAGAGGGTTACGGGAATGAGTAATGAGAAAGGAACGTTGTCATGTTTCTCCCACTCTCATTTTCCACCTCTTCACGTGTTTCCTGGCTGGGAATTTTTCTCAATATCAAAGTTGAAAACCGCAACACCCGCGCAGCTCCAACCGGAAATATTGAAGGCTAATAAATGAAAGAAAATAGGTCAAATGAGCCGTAGGCGGAACGTTTCATTCTCATCCCAGATCCACCTCCACAATTCTCAACTCATTTGTATACCACTTCCTTAGCATCAGTGTCCACTTATTCGTTTAAGCGCTCTACTCGCAAATACAGTACTACGTCTATGTAGGTAAGTTCTGAGTTACTAAGCTTGTTTTGCGAGACCGTTGATGGCGTGGGAAATTAATTTTCCCATTGTGAACATCACCTGCGTTTAACCTGAACCCAAGAATGGAAAGCTGAGCAAGCAAAGAAATCATACTAATAAAAAAGTAGAAATTGAATCTGGGATTGCATTGTTTGGGCTCTCACGTTTTTTGCTCTCCTCTCCCTGGAGTCAAACACCAAGCTTGTGAATATGATATGCCTGGTGCATCATTTGACTTTGGGCAAAACCACCTGAACGAGTTAATGAACCTCGGTGGGATGCGAATTTGTACACATGTCAACAACATGGAAATGGTGCGCGGACATCAGGTTGGAGTATTCCTATGATTGGTTTCTAAAGAGAATTTATTATTTGCTTTAAACAATGTTTTGAGCCTCCTGAAGTTTTCGAAGACATGAGCAACTAATTCAGTTGGCTACTCATCTTTGTGGTTGACGTCAAAATTCGGGAACACCAATCTCGTCATGAAATCTGAGCTTTGCACGCACCCAAAAGGCTATTGCAGTGGAGAATGGAAAATGAGTAAATGACTAATTTCAATATTTGTTATGTTGTTCATTCTTAATATACCATTGTAGGTATTACCATTTTCTGCGCAATTGTACACATGTGCAACTTTAATTTCAATATCATTAATCCATTGAATCCAATGATAAAGTCACAGAAATCGACGCACTTGTTGAACGATTTGGTTTGCTCTCCATGCTAATAGCTCGAAGGTGTTTACTGTTTTTGTGACAATTTGGATGAAGCTGACTGTAATCTCCATGGTCGTGAGCAAATGAAGGTGAAGCTTAATAATTCCTTAATTCCTGGCTGGAATAGGCACTAAATAAGGTATGATGAAACTTTGCTATGAATTTGTAAAGAGTATTTTCACATTGTTAAACGCTACCCAGCATATGTGCTAACTTGTGATAATTTGTAACTTCTACACATTCATACTCTTTTTCTGTTTCTCATCTTAGTTCTTTTTTCGCACTCTCCACAAGTAAAAAATACTGGTTTCAATCTCCATGATCTTTTTTGATTGTTTTCGCCCATGGAATCATGGTATGATGAATGAACATGGCGTGAGTGCAACGGATTGGCAACTGACGATGAGTTTCTCCATCCTGTTATGAAGTCCATTTTTTAAAGCGGTTGTTGTCAACATGTTGTTTAGGGTGCATGCAGCCTAGGCTCAAACACGTGGGTTCCTGTTTTTACCATGGCCTAACTCTTCTCAAAGAAGAAATGTTGTGGTCGTTTTGAAAAGAACGATGGTTCATATCATCCTCTTGTATTAAAGTGTTGCATACGTTCTTCATTCACACTAAACAGATGTTTGACACTTTAATACATAAATGAATAACAAAAAGAGCATCTTGTGATTTGACGAATACATCCTCTCAGAATACGAAGCGGGGCCGTTACTTTAAAAAGAAGCAGTACAAAACCCGATTGGTTCATTTTTTCCAAATTAATTAGCTCGTTTGTTATGTGATAAAATTTTTTTTTGGCTAGGAGTTCTTTTGAAATACGGGGAACACGGGCCAAACGCAAGTTATTATTTTGGGCAAAAATATGAAGAATTGAATTTGATTGACAGCTGTCACAATTGTTCATTGTTTTGACCATCCATGACAAAGACAAAATATGATTTAATGAATTTATCGTTAGTTCATGAACACTTAAATTCATAATTTAGTGTTAAGATCCAAAACTTCTTTCAAACAAATCCTCCAATGTGAGGATTACAATATTTGCAAGACAAAAACAATTTACAAGGTTTGTAATTGAAATTTCTCGACTGAATTTCTCCACAAAACATTTGATTGATCCTGAAGATCGGTCATTTTCTTCCCATACATTTAAGTTGTGCCCAGATATCTTGATTATATTCTCATGCATCTCTTAAATTACATGTACTATATAGATTATCGACCATAATCTCAATGTTTGGAAATTGATAATTATATCGTCCAACCGAGCAGTGGGTCTCATAGGGAAAACAGGAAAAGAAGCTAGTAAACCATTAGGTCCACTTCCAACTCGGGCTTATTACTAATTCGCAATCCCGCTGAGCAAAGTGAGGTGTGTATGACAATTGACAATGCGGACAAAAGGTACCAACTTCCAACTTTCAACATAATTGAAGGGGAAGACTTACTCCGTATTGCACACACAAAGAGTGAAGCAGATCAAGCCAAGAATAAATCAACTCTTCTGACGGGTAGTCAAACTCTCAAACTCTCAGAAAGTGGTTCATTCAAAGTGACTGAGAGAGAAATTTATGCACTCCAAGAGATGCCTAGAACGCATTGGAAACACTTCAAAACCAATCCGGTTTGGAAGTCTCTGATAGACACGTGACACTTGCCAAGCACAATCCATCACTTGGCTACACATCCGCTTCTATTCAAATCTGTGGGACAAACATAAGGTTCTTTGTGAGTGGATCAGATAACAAAACTCATACAGACTCGTCAATGGCGAGAGAAGAACTCAATGAAGAGTTAATTGAGACGCTAGCCTTGATAACCAAGGCAACACAACGCGTCTTTCTTTATTATTATTGGACAGAGCATATCATCAGGTGGGAAGTGCTACAACATCGACAATTCAGCTTATCCTTGATAATTCTCAGTTTTACCACTCATTTCATCCCTCAATTGACCAAGATCTTAATTGGACCCTTCGAAGCGAGGATTGCTTAGTTAGCCTCAATTTTGTTCTGTGTAAGGTGGAGTTCCACCCAAATTGTTGGCAATCTCACGGTATTCAGCGCATCAAATACTTGGACGTTCTCCGCCACACTAAGAGCTTTTTGTCACGTTCCTTCCATCCATTCACAGATGACTTTGAGTACTTATAATGGGCAAAGCCAATTGACTCCCATACTGATTTGTTCAATAACACTGGGAAAATGTGGATCAGCTTCATACAGAACTAATTAGCTGGATCCTTGTTTAATCGAGACACCTGTGTATGGGTTGTCTATTTTATGAAGCTTATGAGCAGTAGGTTTAGCACATATTTTGAGGCAATGACATAAAAGAGGAAATGTGAGTCGAGCAAATGGGATTTGAAGATATAAAGATTGCCAAGATAACCTTCTATCCATATGGCGATAAGGCTTCATATCTTTATCTCCTTGAAGCGGAGTTACATGGAAGTTCTTGAAATAAACAAGGAATAACATTTACAAACTTCAGATCGAACGGGGTTGATATTGACTGGTCTAGATCTATCTACCTACCACATTACAATTTACAGTACATCTCATCTAGCCATGACTTGTCCCATCCTCATGCCATTCAGGGAATGAGTGGCGAAAATGCCAAAGTGGTAATGAATGAATTGAGCGAATTGAATTCCCAAAACCAAGACAATGAATAATAGCTAAAGGATAGAGCTTCTTTACCTTCTCTGAAAATTCGATCTGGAGATCCTTGCAAGCTTGGCCAGTAAGAACCACAATCCAGTTCGGTGAGTTTTGGTTTTGTTTCATAATGAACTTCCAGGAAAGATCGGATTTTCATGATTTGATCATGAGGTCAGCTCGGGAGATTTGTATGTATGTGTGTGTGTGTGTACTGCATGTTCTTGGGATTAGTTACCGATTTGTCTTGCACCATAACACATCGTAGCACGAGTGGGTTTTCACCGCTTATGCCAGATGTTTCGTTGATGGACAAAAGTTTGATCCTTTTGAAAATTTCTCGGTCACTTATTGAGGGTCTTGAGAAGGACCGAAATAATGGTTTATGAAGTGATAAATTGGAAATGATTTTTTATTTGAAAGTAATGAATAATGATTCGGAAAGCATCTAGTTCCCTTTTATATGCAACTTTTTGATAATTTTGCAAGTTGAAATACCTTTTGATAGATCTTTGTTCCGTGAGCTTTAAGTTTTAAGAATGAATAAATCAAGATGGAGCCAATGTCAGAAAGAAAAACGTATCTATTAATGGAAAGATATCAACTGACAAAACATATTTTGCGACAATAAAAGAAGTATTGTTATATAAGTTATCACACGAATTTCCCTATTTCAATTTCTGTGCTGAATGCTAAACCTTGACCCAAATGGCTCAAAATTTGAAAAATCACTAGATCTACCAAAGCCGCAAAAGCTTCTTTAAAATGAAATAGCCAAATTTAGTTAATCGATAAAAAGAATGTATCTTAATGTAAAACGTAAATAAAATTAGATAAAGTTTGTCTTGATATAAAACTTGGTCATGAACAATCAATTACTTGGTCTATCAAGGAATTGGTTATAGGAAATTTAAAAAAACCCTATATGTAGGCATGGTTAAGAATTTGGATTAATGGCGATCCAAATCGTCCTTGATCTGGAAATCCCAGATCGTTCCAGATCCTGCCAAATGCTCATTAGATTAACTGACAATATCAATAAATATGTCATAAAATATCCTGAATGGGAAAGGTTTAGGTGAAAAATTTGGGCTTGGATGTGGTCAACATTTCAATGTGCTCTTGCAATGTGCAAGGTGCTCTTAACTTTGAATGTTGTTTTATTTGCAATGCTTTATGGTTAACACCCTCTCAATTATATAATTTTGAACTACGTAGATATACCTAAAGTCAAAGCTGAGTTGTTATGTAGTTGGCTGCCAGGAAATCTTTCTGTGATTTGACTCTAAATTTCTCAACTTTCCACATTTTCATAGTTTCTTTTTGGCAAGGGAGCTTTTCAATTAAAAGGCAAAATATTGAATCTTCTTCGATTCTACTTCAAAGCACAACTTATTTCAATTTAGAGGTTTTTTTGACCTATTGCAAATGTTTGCTTCATGTTTACATTTTTTATATATTTTAAATTTGATACATTTAGGCAAAAATGCCCAGGTTTTTTTGCGAAATAATTTAAATTATGACCATCATAAGGCTTGAAAGGCTCTCCTTTAATGCTTCGAAAAAAACAACAATTTTTAAACTTAGGGCGTTGCAGGGAAGGTATTAGGGAAAGGTTTGCTTATAAGTGCAATTTTTTTACGCTCGTTTTTTACTCGGGTCAAAGTTTACAAAAACGACTCTTGGACATGAGCACAACATCCCAAAAATATGCAACTAGGCGTATACTTCATATTTTTTATTTGCGCTTCACGATTAATATATCGTTGAAATCTTGTTGTATTTCCATAAAGACCGGCCCTCGAATAGTTAATTCCCCCTCTTTAACAACCTCTGGATGTTGTTGCATAACCATCTTTCCTTTTTACTTTAAAAATGTTGCAGATGCCGAATCGAATACACATTATACACTGGAAAAGTTTGGCTAGCTGTGGTACCGTATTGGTAGAGCATCCATCCGCTTTCCAATTAGCGAACCCTGGTTCGAACCCCGGGCTAGTCGAGTCCAAGCTTCTGTGCGGTATTTCAATTACAGCATAAGTTGCTGCCTTAACACTTTAAATGAGCGAACCTGCGATCATTCCCGAGGGTGAGACAATAATTAATGTTGCACGTTTGGCTGCGACAAAGGAGCGAGAATATCCCTTAATTAGGACACCCAAAAGTCAGATGGCAGGCCGAGCGAGAGAGCTGTCATCTGGCTCCGAACAAACAAACAATTGGTAAAGGTTTAACTTTTTCATGGCAAGCCAGTGGTTTTGATTCAGTATTTTTGCACAATTAGAAGGTTACTATTGTAAAAAGCTTATTTTATCGTAAAAAATATAAGTCATTGCACAATTCCCTTAAAACGGATGAGTCACGCAGCAAAATCAGAAATCTATGCAAGATTTATTTCGTAGGTTTCGTAATCATATTTGAAGTTGTTCCGTTGAGAGAAAAATGCGGCCATGCTAAGTCGGAATTGGTAGTTCACCTTTCATTCTGGAATAGTTTCAGGGATTTGTGGATTCAACCTTCTGCTTGGACTGTACGGCTCAGAGTCTGTATAGTCGACGATATCGTCGCCTCCATCGGAGAGGCCGTTTTCATCGGCGTGATGTCCGTTGTCTTCATCAGGGCCGTCGTCGTGACTGTCGGATTCTCTAGACTCGGATCTTGTTATTTCCACGCCTGGTTTAGTGTCATCCTCGGAGTCGTTTCGGATTGGTCTGGTCGGGGACTTTTGTGGGGAATCTGGTGGATGAACGTTGGTAGTGCCAACGATGTGGTTCAAGGACGACTCTGTGGAGTAAGATTTTTGGAGGCGTTTCCTGCCACTTGACTTGCTGCGCTTGGAATGAGCTGAGCGGGTAGGAGAAATGGGATGGGAATGGTCGCCGTTTGTATCTAGGGTCCCAGAGTGCATTTCCTCCACTTGTCCGGTCAGTTCATTGAAGACGTAAATGTCTTTGTCAATGAAGAGCTTGTCGTATTGGAGAAGAAATTTGGCACCCGGATTCCTCTTCCTCATCGTACGCATGAACTTTTGAAGCTCAACGCGTTGGTCCTTGACTCTTTTGGAGAAATCCTCGCCAATATAGATATTACTGCCCTTGAGCTTGGACGACTTCCGAAGGATCTCGTCCTTGTCCTGCCATTTCTCAAAGTAAACCGTGATGGGTTTACTGCCACGGACTTCAGGGCCATTCCAGGAACGTTTGGCTCGGAGGATGGGAATTTCCCTGGAGATTTGCATTTTCTTACTGATCACTTCCTTGATCTTGGACTCGGTTATGGAAGGGTTCTCATCCGTGCCAACATCACTGCGGATCCCGTAGAAGACCAGGTTATTCTTCCAGCTTTTGTCCAATTCCCAGAGCTTCTCGACCACCTCCTCAAGTTCGGCCTCCAACTCGCGAAGTTTCGTGGAAGTATCCTCACTTTGCATGCCAAGGTCGTCCATACCGGTGAGTTTGCCATAAACCTTTTCGATGTCGGACTTGAGGCCCTCATTAACCCGGCTTTGCTCTGTCTAAGGAAGATAATGTGCAATTCATGGTAGATTTTGCCCCGCTCAACAACTCTTCAACTCCAGAGGAGGGGAGGGGCAAAATCAAAATCCGTATTAGTTGGACCAACAAAAACTACAGCCTAGTTTCCAAGAAGTCTCGTGAGTGTCGTGTCAGATTCATAAAGTGCATGCCATTCAGTGGGCGCATTTACAAGGCACAATAACTTTTCCCAAGGAAGGAGAAAGAAGGCAATGGAAGTGGAATAAGAAAAAAAGTTCCGGATCACTCGTGCATAAACAAGAGACCGACTTGGGTCTTGCAAACAGGCAAAGGAACTGAAGCAAGTAAGCACGAGCTTCGCAGTACTGGCTTATCTGACTAGGTCAGGATACACGTTGTATTTGGAACTTGGAACGAGGTGCATTTTCCTCGTTTGAACGAACACAGGAGCGAGCTTTAGAGGTGCTTGGAACACTATGGACCAGAAATGGGCGAAGGAAAGGTGTGCCAATAAAAACAGGGAGCGATAAGTGGTAAACCGTCATGTGATACATGCAAACTTAAGTTTGGCGACATGACAAATTGGTCCGTTGATTAGGCAATCAACGTCAAGAAGTCGTTAGATCTTCCCGTATTGCTCATATTTTTCGGGCTGATCAAAGAACTTGTTCAATGGAAACATCTATTGAAAGGCTAAATATTTAACATTTTATTTTACTTTTTTCCAGTTCAAATGTGATTTTTAGAGGATGATAGTTGTGATCTAGTGAAACACGAAATACCGAAATTTTATGCACTTTTCGTATTTTTAATTAGACATTCCGAAATGGATTACGTGAGCAAAGGTATTCATGGGTCAAGTCAAAATTACAATACCTCTTGGCGCACGAGTTTATCTGTTAGCGTTACATTTTGCTCTCGAAGCTTGTCGGTCATCAGTACCTGGTCGCGCTTTTGCTGGGATTCGAACTCTACCTTCAGGTCTTCCAACTTTGTTTGGGCCTCTACCTGTTTTGTCTCCAGTTCAGATGCCATCTCTACCTGTTTGGCTTGAAGCGTCTCGATTAGTTCAGCTTGAGACTTGACAAGATTTTCCAACTCTTCCAGCTTGGTCCCATGAGCCTCCACTTTGTCTTGCATGATCTTATTCTTGTCGGGTTTGGGCTCAGGCCTCCCTCGTGGAGGTCCAGGATTTGTTTCCACATCTCCACTCAAGAGCAGCAATAGAATAGTCAATATCATTTTACCACTGGGATCAGGACTGGCTCTGAATCGGCTTTGAACTCTCAAGCGATCATGGCTCACTCTTACAATCCTTGGTGGCCTTAAGCTGTAATTTCCCTTTGATGAACTCTGATCCACAAGGGAGTGCCTTGGTCGGTTCCACACTGGTTCCACACTGAAGTGAGAACAGACCTTCAGCGGCAATTACACCGAAATGGTGCGGGAAGGAAGAGGGAACACAGGCCATAAGACGTCAATGGTTTGTTCTAGTTCCACGGGACGACAAGGTTGTAGTGCCCTTCCAATGTTTATAATCTAGTTCCATTGACTCTCGCCGGCCTTCAGGTTCGGAATACTCGAATGCCTCTGGAAATGATTTTAGTTTCTTTGAGGATCTTTTCGTAACATCCAACCTAAAGTGACTTCTTAGGTTCTAAAGGACGGTTTTCCTAACTTGGACCGAGCAAAAACTATTTGCTTTCCATTCGATTGAGTATTTCTTGATTCCTCGGGAAAAGACCAAGATTATCAGACAATATTTGGTCCTTGAGGGAGAGCTCAGGACAATTTTGGAGGAACCGAAGTCATGTTTGCCTCTTTTTTTGGAGGCTTCCAATCACCTTCAATCATACGATTTCTACGAGAATTTCGTGAACCAAATGTGCATTTACGGTTACCTTTTTAGGGATATCCGTTTCTGGAACTATGCAACCTTGTTTTCTTTGATAGTGTTCACGGTCGAGTTAAGATGAATCTGTTTGTGGAACCAAGTATCTAGTACTACCACCTATCAGATCTAGAAATAGGGTGACAAAGTCTGTGATGGCTTGGGAGAAGAAGCTGTTCCTTGTTCCTTTGTCCTTCAACCGCAATGGTCCTTGAAAGTGGAACAAGACTTGAATCGATTCAACTTTTCACGAAAGGCCACCTTTTCTGGTTGTCCTGATCTCGTGATAAAACTTGTTTAACCGTAACCGAGAATGGCTCTCTTTTCTTCCGAGGACATTCTCTTTTCTTCGTCATGAGATCATTCGAGGGGAACTATAAAATCCAAGATAATTCAAGGACAATTTAGTGGCCAACTACAAGAATGATGCATTCGACTCCCGCGGGTCGCCACAGGTCTGGACAAAAAGTAAATGTTTATCTTTTATTCTATTGCACCAAGATAAGATAGACTACGTATATGTCGTTGTGCTAGATCAATACTTGTACTAAAAGAAGGTCTCACCCAGAGTTCACGTTTCTAGTTTACGAAACTTCAATCAGAACACTCCAAATACAAAATCGTATCAAAGCTTGAGTCGTCGAGGAGCGTTGAGAGAGAGAGAAATGAATTGGGGTTAGATAAGAACTTGGAGGGGTGAGAGTTCTACTTAAATGAGTAAAGAAAGATTTACTTTATCGCCATATATCCTCAGATTAAATCCCCTAGGCTTCCTTCATCATTGCATGAACTTCATAGCGGCTTAGATCCCTTATTAGGTGTTGATGGAAATACCCAAAAACATATTGGCATTTTTCTAGCCCTCAAATAGTCAGAAACAACTTTGGTTTCATTGCTTTATGGAATTCGTGTTCATACTTTACATTTACATGGTTAGGGATGCATTAATGATGTAATTTTCAAAAATAAGTTTGATGGAAATGAGGGGCACAATGCTACCAAAGTTATATTTATTGCACTTTACATTTGCTTTACTAGAAAATAAAAAAAGTAACACGGGCAGTTTTTCACTTTATGAAATTGAAATGAGGACATTTTATACCTTTATGCATTTTTTAGTTTTATTAGAATTTGGTGAAATATAACTAGTCGTGGATACGAATAAAAAAAAAGGCATCACGGCAAGTAGTAGACAAAAAATGAGACTTCCTTAATTAATGCTTAAGTATTAGCAATAATCGAAAGTTGCAAGACAGCCGGAAAAAAAACCAAAGGTTCGTTTCCTCAATCCAACCAAAGCTTACAAAATCTGGAAATGACATGAGCAGTGGTCTGAAATCAATGTTAAGATCGGTTTGCATTTTGGGGCCCTTAGTTACATTTTTAGTATTTTGGGCTATTTTTTGCATCATTTGCATTTTGGTATTTTTTCATGACTTCCGACTGTTTTTGGTTAAAAAAGGTCAAGTTCTAAGGTCTAAAACGACAGATCCAGGCGTGCGCTTCAAAGGGGAGTGGCAAAGGGAATTGAAGAAACGTTTGTATTAGTCGAAGACGACGCACAAGAAACGCCCTTTTCGTGTTTTTACTGCGAGATCGTGCCAGTTGTTTAACTGGTTAAATGTTTCTATTCTTAATCTGGAATGGGATGGCGATCATTCAGTGTAAGGTTATAATTTTCATTTTTCATGTTAAATTAGGCCAATGGAGGTTGGTCTTATTGAGAAAACGAGACTACACACCAAAAAAGAACATTTTCTTGTCATGTGTCGCATAACTCTTTTGTCATAGTGTTTATTCTAGAATCCTCCGACCTTGGTCATTTTTGGTCGAATACCTTATTGCCAGCTGAAATATGAAGAAATTAAAAATAATACAAGTTATCACTTGATATGAAAAAAACCATATGAAATAAACCACTAAAATTCAAAATTGTTTCAGATTTATTTGAATTTTTACCTATCTTTCTGCATATTCATTTAGTTAGTTAGCCCGGTTTTTATACATTATCTGGAGATATCTGATCATGAGTCATAAAATGCCGAAGTGTGTGCGTAACCAAATAAGGTCCAGATTAGTGCTAGGGTGAGTCCCGCCTCGAATCCAAGGGGACTCGAGTCTTTCACTAAAATTTGGAGAATTAAACCGGACGCTAGAGTTTTTAAAAAGGATTCGAGTCCAGTTTTGTCAAATTAGAATTACATTTGTTCTTTCGATTTGATCAGAAAACGGGCTTTACTCCGTTTATAATTGACCATGGAAGAAAATGGCCTTCAAAATGTGATCGTGTTAGTTTTGTTAGCTTAAAAAACGAGATGTGTCTTTTCCTGAACCTAGATCCAACAAATGCCTCGAGTCTTTTGCCTGACTCGGCGAAAAATCAAAGGACCCTTGCAAGTCCTACATCTACCAGCAATAATCCTGATAAACCCAGGTTACCTTAGAGTTGATATCTCGAATGGGTGTTGACGCCATCAGTATGTTTCATTTTCCAGACAGTCAGTATCAAACATGTGAAAAGCTTCGACAAGCAAATGGGGTACCGCAGAAACAATGTATTTCTCTACAAAGTCATTGTTTTTTGTGGCTTTGCTTCTTGTTTTGAGACCAGTTGACAGTTCAGGCCTTTCAGACGATTCGAGCTTAACCGTCGTGAAAGGAGGCGTTGCAATTTTTAAGTGTTCACTTGACAATATTCCTTGGCAATGGTGTAGGTGGAAGAATCGGAGATCTCAAGCCCAATTTAGTTTCACTGCAGATTCTGTCTCTGAGGCCATTAATGATCGGTTTCATGTTCAATTAGAGGATCACTTTTGTAACCTAATAATCAATGAAGTGACCCTAGAGGATGCTGGTGAGTGGAATTGCCACCTAGCAGTGACTAGTGATGTTCCATCGGTTATGAGAGTGGAGAAATCCATGCACCTTACTGTGGCTGTGATGGAAGAAAGCGATTTAATACTCACGGTATCCAAAGCTCTTGATAAGGTACAAATAGGGGAAGAAGTTGAGATCTTTTGCGGGCCTCAATATCCGAATGCGTTCCCAAAACCACAAATGGAATTGATTGTAATCAACAAGGATGAAGAAACCCTCATGAGCGAGAAAGGGTCAAACATTACCAAGGTCTTTGAAATCACCGAGCAATATCATGAAGCAAAATTCGAGTGCCAGTTATCGCAAGAACATGAAGATTTCAGCCACATCATTTCTCAAAGAAGTGATGCTATATTTGCCCAAATTCCAATTGAGCTCCTTTGCGCTCCACACGAGGAATATGTGTTTCGAGACCAACCGTTTAATATCTCACTCAGTTTCCGAGCAAGGCCACAGCCATCTTGGGATCAAATTATGGTCACAACTTTCAGCGACGACTCTCAAGCTATTACTAATGAACTAAACCTCAATGAATCAAGTTTGGATTTGGCTATAAGTCCCTTGATTGAAGTGAACAATCAAACCGACGAGTATGCTGTGCTCATTACTATTTTGCAATTGAAGGAGAGCGTTATTCTTAACGTTAACATAAGTGGTTTTGGAAGTGTCGAGATGTTGGTAAAATATGAGCCCCCTCCATCATTTTTTGTGACAATGACCCCGAAACTGGTTCAGGAGGCTGGATTTACCTGGATGTCATGGATCTTCATCTTATTTGCACTGTTTATCATCATCATTATTCTGGTTTGTTGCTTGATGATTGCTCAGGCTCTAATAAGTATTTGCAGAAGCAAATCGGATCCAAGTAAAAGGGTCTCCCCCAATTATTCAAGTGATGAAGTTTTCATCACCTCCGAAAGCTCACTTTTTCAAACTAAAGGTGCAAAGCACCTACTGACGTTTTCTCCGCCCAAACGGAACCAATTATCGTCAGATGACATGTCTACGTATTCGATAGGATTTTCGGATTCCACAGCCACTCCCCCCGAAACCAGTTCAAGTGACAGTATCCTTAGAAACCACATTCATCCAGCTAAAAAGGACATGGTAGATTATCCCAACGACGACCATGTAACCAACGCCAAAAGTCTACTTCTACCAAATATAGGAGTGGAAAGGATTCAGACGGGTTCTCCGTCCAACCCGAATAAAGTGTCTTCCGAGGGTATTTACACATCTTCGACCGTAATTTCCGATTCTACAACGACTCCACAAAAAAGTAGTTTAAGTGACAGGGTCCCCAGAATGGGAACCCAAAGGCCAAAGTCTCAGACCTTACCCATACGACCCAGAACGGATATTGAAAATAGACAAAACACTCTTCGCCGTTCATTTTCACCTAGTGAAGCCGAAAGAGCTGACTGGCGTTTAAAGTACAGTGGACCTACCCATACGCCAGTGTGGACTCAAAAAAATACTTTTCAAACATTCAAGCCGTCTCCCAAATTGCCCGGTCGCCGCATTCAACAATTCCATTACTTACCGAAATAATGGGTGAAAATAAATTGCGCAACATTTTTTATCTGATCCTACCAAAACCTCTTGAACAACAAATTTCTGACCCAACCTGTTTTGTAAAGAAGTGCGTAAATCCAACCGATCTAGTAATATAAAATGATTTCCAAATTTGCCCCTATTTCTTTGGGGGACATTGAACAAGCGTATTCCAGGATATCTCCTCACATTCACAAGACCCAAATCTTGTCCTCTGACACTTTTAACAACCTCGCCCACAAGGAACTCTTCTTTAAATGCGAAAACTTCCAGAAAACAGGTGCTTTTAAGGCTAGAGGGGCTTTAAATGCCATTTTAAGAGCAAAGACCCAAGATCCGTTGTTACCAGGCATTGTGACTCATAGCAGTGGGAATCACGGACAAGCTGTGTCTTGGGCCTGTGGTCAAATCGCACGTGTTCCATGTTCAGTTGTGGTTCCAAAGGGTAATTAGTACAACGATGCCCACTCCAATGACCTTTGGTCGATCTAAAGATAGAGACTGTTTCAGAAACACCGGAAGTGAAATGTAACGCCATCAAAGGATACGGGGCCGAGTTGGTCCTTTGTGAAAACTCGCCCACTTCCCGCATGGAGACTTGTCAAGGGATTTCAGAGGACAGGAAGTTCAAGATCATTCATCCATATGATGATTACGATGTGATTTGTGGAAACAGTACCATTGCCTTGGAGCTTCATGAGCAAGTTCCAAATTTGGATGCCATCTTGGTTCCAGTTTCTGGGGGAGGAATGACGTCGGCCATTGCTCTAGCTACCAAGGCTATCAATCCAAGGTGCAAGGTCATTGCCATCGAGCCTGAAGGCAAAAACCTTGGTCCTTGTTTAAAGGCAAAGTCCAGGTTATGGAGCAACCCGCCCCAATTCGTCAATACTATCGCTGAAGGAATCAAAACCCAACAGGCTGGTAAGCTGACCTTTCCCATTCTATGTGACCTTGTGGAGGAGGAAGTGATTACAATATCGGATCAAGAGATGATTGCTGGTATGAAACTAGTAGCCGAGCGAATGAAGCTGGTCATTGAAGCAGCGGCTGGAGCGGCTGTGGCGGCAGCCCTGATTTCCCCACAATTGGATCAAAAGTTTCCCGGACTCTCTAAAGTTGGGGTCATTTTATGCGGCGGGAATCTTGACTTGAACAAAATTCCATGGATGAAATAGAGCTTATTGAAGCATTGAAAAAGGTTGTGTTTTTATTGCACAGAGTGATCTCAATGTTTTATTTAACGTCTAGAACTGACGTCGTGGACTTCGGAAACGAAATTGAAGAGGGCCATCCGGATCGTCGATCCATTTTAAGCACCGTGGTTCGTGGGTATTTTGTGGCGTTTGAAACCAGTTAAACAGAAGGCGTTTCTCCATGGTTTGGTTGGCCTTAGAGCTTTCGGCTCTACTTTGGAATTCATCTCGATGGTTTGGGGACACTCTCTCACGTGATAGACATACTTTAGAAAAACTAGGTTCGGCGCATTGGAGTCCCAAGACATTGAAGAACACATTTCCTATGGCGTGTGCCTTGTCTTCTCGGGATTTTTTGAGACATTGGAAGAACAATTCGTCACATTCGCAATGTGACCTGAAACCGAAGATTGAAGTTATCAAGCAGTTTTACTATGGATCGAGATGGAACACAACAAGATCTTACTTTGTATAGGGATGGTTGTTGCGGACTCCATAGTTTTCGCTAAAAGACTTGATCTTCACTGGACAATGATCATGAGCACGGCAGCATTTGTCTAGCTCAAAGTCCTCTCCAAGGTCATGATAGTTATTGGCAATATCATTTACACCGCACCATTTTGTTCCTGCGGGAAAATTCAAAAGTTTTGGCAAATTTTTGGTTTTTTTGTTAAATCAAGGAAGACCTTACCTGGCACAATTCCTTTTAACATCGTTAAAAGGCTTAAAGGTTTGGTATGATTCCTCAAAATGGGTCGAATGGGATACGATTTGAAAGGAGGATCTCGGCCTCGTTGAAGATCATTACAAGCACCAACAATGCCCAACATGGTCTTGAAATCCACCTCTTGAATTGGATATTTCCTTGCCAGATTCTCCAGCACCTTCTGCTTATATTCTTTTTCCCTGAAATGATAAAATATCCAATACGTTAGTGTAAAGAATAATCTTTTTTCCTATTCAAAATGTAGCACAAACACTATCTCTAATTTGCATCTTCTGAGGATTCTGCGCCCCCAAATCGGTATTTGCCAGTACTGGAGCTGTCCATAAACTCTTCCATGATGCAAGATAATCTCCTCGAGAATGGTTTCAATATGTTTTAAGGCAGGAAGATGGAGAACGACCTCTTTGTGATCCGAAAAATTGGGGCACCAAATTACTAGAATGACCATAAGGATCACATCCCTGACCGACATGACGTCGGTCAATGTGTTCAATGGAATCGATTCTCAAAACTTTTCGAATTTGAATGTTAATCCAACGGAGATAAGGAGCCAAAAATAGGATGATTGTATCTCAAAAAGATGGAAATATTTAGCTGAGCTTTGGAAAAAAATGGCAGGTTCTTTTGTCACTGAATGAAATGTCTTCCTCCATAAATAAGGTCGTATCAAAACATGTCCAGAGAAAAAGCAACAAACTCCCAAGACGGATCAAACATTTCTTCAATTTCTCTTGAATTATATGTTGAACAAATCAGTTACATTATATAGGATAAATTAAATCAATAAACTTTCATTTAATATCTGACAAAAAGCTTTCAGCTCAATATCAGCATGCATTTTTCCAGAAGAAATGCACCTTACATCGAAGGCTAGCAGCCTTAGCGTGTTTGTAACGCATCCGCTTTTCATCATGCTACCCTTGGTTTTGATCTCGTCCAACAAAGTCCAAGCTTCTCCTTCTTGTTATTGTTATTTGCTTTACATGATTGCTGATTTAACAGCTTAAATGGGTGAACCTACGGCCATACCCCAGGGCGAGGCAAGAATCAATGATGGCTGTAACAACGTTTAGACCCTGATTTTTTAATCCTTTTAGGTCTTGATGGCACTTATCACCACATCAGTCATTATCTGTTGTTTATGCATCCGGTGTGATTAGCCTTATCAAGACATGGTCTTGATTTTCAAGCTCATCTCTGCATGCATGCAGATGCATACCTTGTTATCAGTATGTGTATGTCGCTCATGCCAGAAATGGAGAGGTAATTTCCCAGAAGCTCAAGGGTTTTTGTAAGCTTATCCGGTCAAACGTCACCCCCCAAAACGTGTGTGTATGTTCTATGTCTGGTGAAAGTCAGCCAACATTACCGTTAGGTTGAAATGGAAGTTTTCCCCATAAGTGTTCGAGTTTTCGTTTTTGGCTTGAATTTAAGTGAGACTTTGGCCCAAAATGGAGAGCAAGTGGGTTTTCAATTGTCTCGATAACATCCTTCAATGCATGCTGATTTCATGAATTTGACTTGTATACATTTCCGCTTTCGCTTCTTATTGAAGGGGATCATTTTTTGTACCAATGCTCCAATCCCAGAGGCAAATCCTTTTACAGAGCTCACACGGTGATGAATAATGGTGGGTAAGCTGAGTTGTCAAATGCAAACATTTTTAAAGTGAAGTTTGGCTGCTACTTTACGTTGTTTGCATGCTTCACACGGATCACAAAAAAGTTTAGATATATATTTTCATGAGTCGCTTAAAGTGGATAGAGTCATGGTCAATACTAGATGAGGTTCTATTCTTCTCAAAATCAAGTAAGATTTAGATGCTTTTACTTTTTGACAGCCTCACTTCGTCAAGGTTATCAACAAAAAAAAATGTCGAAATCTTACTTCTCGACGGTGTTAAATGTTAGAAACAAATGTCCACTATTATTGGAAAAGAGGCCCAACTAAATTTCCCTTGCCCACCTAAAATCGATACCGTGGAAAACGAAGAGAGAGATGAGGGTTGTGTGACATATTTGCTCACATCCACGTGGAATCTCTTGGACAACAACTAAGCTCTTTCCTGTCTCTCAGATCTACCCTGATTAATAGGTGATCGACACAAGGGTAAACGAAGAGGTTATTATTGATGCATCCTTCATAGCGTTGTACGATCTGTCCAACTCAATCATTGTGATAAACGTGTTTGTCACATGCATGCGTCATTAGAAATATGTTTCATTTGTCCAATGAAGAAGGGTCTTTTCTGGGCAATGGCCATTAGGTGACATTTTCGTGGCTTAATCGTCAAATTAAACTGAAGGTCGATTTGAATTCACAACTCCAATTGACAGAAGCATGAGGCAAAAGACTCCAACAAATTACAACAGATGTGCCGGTCATCTTTAAAATCAGCTTTTTTATGTAGTGAATGTTTGAGGGCAAAGTGTTCGTGAAATGAAGTTTTCCTACCGGAAGTTTATTCGACACGAGTTCCCTTTCTCGGATGTTTGTCTTTTACAGTCGAATCGAGGCATTTCCTTCGTCCTTACTTGCTGTGGCATTTGAGGGTCTTTTTGCAGCTGGGAGTCATTAGAGTTTTCTCCCGAAATCAGTTTATATCATACGCTTAGATTGCTCTCCATTGCCCGGTGGTCAATAACGAATGCTTTTTGTGTGCCACCACAAATAAACCAATTAGACGAAATAATGACCATACCACTTTCATTTTCAACTTAACCACAAACGGCCAGTATCGTCACCCTGGTTATCCGTTCAAGACCCGTGTCAATGAAGCAATATCCGCTCGGCCGACTAATACTTACACTCTTTCAATAATGATCAGATTACAATGAATCAAAGAATGATGGCGACCCCCATGAAATCGAAGAATGCCAACGGTTTGCTCATGATGCCAAACCACATCTTGAACGGAGGGAAATCTAACCGGCGCTCCAGGGTGACCAGAAATGAATGCAAACGCTAGAAGGGCACAAATCACGATATAAGCCTTGCACTTCAAACGGCCTTTGTCCGTGCCCCAATAAATCCAAATTCGCTCCATCCTGGAGCCACAGCAACCATTTCCTTGATCTACAATTTCCCCTCAGTCAGCTGAAACACACACATAGACTTGTCCTGGAGGACCTCGACTACCAAACCAACAATCCTAGTCGAGTCATGTACGAGGACATGTACACTCCCGCTCGGTTTGGAACTCACATGTGAGTAGCACCTGTGGCTGGATTTTCTCACTGGCAGGTAGGGGATATCTCAACGGTATTACTCGTCTAAGTCTGTGTACGTAGATATGAGCTCGCTCTTTCCAGGAAAAGAAATCTCGCCGCATTTTCAATTTCAATGGCAAACCTCAAAACCAGATGCTGGATTCCTCATTTACGAATCATGGTCCGCTTTGTCCATTCGACATTCCGACAACTCGTGCCGAAGGCGGGGAGTAGCGGGGAGTATTTAATAAAGTGGAAAAAAGATAAGTGATCAGGTTAGAGTCTGACGTTACAATTAGCAATGTGCAATACGGATACGGTTATACTCGTTCCTCGAATGAGAGCGTCTCACTTGAGTTATTACCTTGATCAGAAGTTTAATTATCCTTCATTGCAGCCGCAAGCAGCAGGTGGCGATCCAATTTGGTAGTTGACGTCTAATTCCATGCCTTCGAAAAGGCAAAATATTATTCAACTCGTGCATGCTTGCCAATAGATGCTTTAGAATCCTTCCATCATATTCCAGGATAGATGCCTCTTTGGGGGCGCAGTATATTTCCACCTTCCATTTTCTCCGCTTTGGGGACTTGGAATCAAATTGCTGGAAGCGAGAGCATTTTGCATTAGAGCGAAAACAGCCACTGTGCAATTTCTTGCTCAGGGTTGAGGTGATTTCCTTGGAGCCCTGAAGCACATCTCTGAAAATGGCCCCATTAAGCGAGATTCTGTATACATCTCGGAGATGATGGCTCAGCTCACGGAAGTGCAAAAAGGTTTATTTCATGGACTAATCATTCACCGTACAGGGTGGGCAAAAAAGCTACTCCCTTATGCGATGCGGTAATCCAGGTTGTCGCAAGCGCATCAATTCATCGTGTCTACATGAAACATTGATATATCAAGCAGAACAAACTGAGAACTTTTTGGTCTTAGTTTGCCGCCAATGAAGTTTGGCTGCATGTGATATGATATGAAAACGCAAGAATTTTATTGCGGCCGTAGCATTGCAATGGCTTTATCAAAACGGCTTTCAATGCGCACATAGTAATACAAACCAAGACACTTTGTGTGCAATAAATGTTCGTGTCTCCTAGTAACTCAAAAATTCAACTTGCAATCGGCGAATTACTTCTTGAAATGATGGCATGTCTCCGGTTTCTTAGCCTTTACGCAAGGTCGTTGCCTATATTTAAGGTTTTCTTACTATTATACATCCGTCCATCCTCAGAACAATCTCACAAATGTCCTTTTACGCATTCATGGTGCAAGATTGTCTTTTAATAGGAGTCAAGAAGGCATCCAAAGCAGAGGTAGACTTGAAAACACGTACTCGTATTTCGTTCGTGTTGGTTGTGTTCATATTGAAAAAGGTGACATTGGTGGATGCCACAAATGCATTCGAGCATGAGTTGCTCTTCTGGCACCTGGATTTGCTTGACACATCGAGTACGGGGAATCATGCCTCTCAATCCTCTAAATCGTGCCTTGATTCCAACCATCACACTGGTATTACGTTACAAGTGTAAATGGTTTTGACTTGCTAAATAAAAGAATGCATTGCGGTACTCAGAAGACATTCAGAGCAAGTTTCAGGAACTTGCCATGATCCATAGGGGACGCTTTGGATCTTCTCCTCAATATTAAACTCTATACGCAACTCCATCCACGACCCCCCTGAAATGAGCGCTGCCAAGGTTCATGTATACCATTATACCGGGTGTCTCAGAGCATAATAAGGTATACCTATTAAGAGCCTTAAGGGATACCCGTTAAGATGTTCTTGCTCATTTCTAATTCACAGCCATCGTGCCGTGCGGATGGTTCTTGGTATGAAATTATAGAAATAAACAAGGCTCACGTGGGGTATGAATCCCACCCTGTGACGAAACATAGACGTAAAGGGGGATCACTTTCCTTGCACCACATCATCACCAAGTACGAGGTACCCCTCTATAGAGTGTATGCACAGTAGGTAGGTATAGAGAAATGCCATTGCATGAATGCGGACCCTGAAGAGGTGCCACAAGGGCCAATGCTCGGTCCAGTCTGTACGAAAAGGTTTTTCCCTTCCCGTCTTCTCCTGACTCGCCTGGAAGCCGGCAATGTTATCGGAAGATGTCCACTAAATTCAGTGTTGCCAACCTGAACAATTCGTTATTTAATTTAGGCCAGTATCCAGTGTCAACATAAAACATGTGTAACAACATGTATTTGCTTGTAAATTGATACTCAGTTTTTTTTCCAGCAATGAAAGAAACAGTTCATCCACGATCAGTTCTTATGTCTCTGGCCAAGTACATATTTGGCTATATGCTTGGAATGGCAGGACTGTGGGTGACCGAGGTCCCGGACTACGTAGTTTATTCCCCGCGACATGTTTCGTTTCACGGCCGGCCAGGCAATGAGCCCCGCAGTCTCCGTTTTTCTCCGCGCATTCAATCTTGAGTTGTTTCTCGACCTGGACATCATAGTAAAGAACATCATGGGGAGGAAGAAGAAGAGTCTTGACTATTGAGTCAGTGAGTGTGCATGAGTGTAACCAAGTGAGCGACTAACAGGGCAAAAGCTACTCAACCATCCCCTTTATGTTGAGGGAGTGTGTCGTGTGTACTCGAACCAGTGTAACTTAGGCTTAAGACCTGAGAAGGGGAGCCAAAGCTTTGTTCGAAAGACTCGTTTTTCACGAGTTCACTTTGCATTGGAAACTTGGACGCCTGCTAAAAAGAAAGGGAGAGAGAATATTTCGTGTAAAAGGTGCACAGTGAGTCTGGAAATTGCCGCCAATTCAGTGGATGAACAGTGTGTACCTTGAGATTACACATTGAATCTCGGGACTAGCATGTGACCGTGAGTTTGGCTCAAAGGCCGTGATTATAAAGCGATGATATCAGTAAGTCATGATGGGCTCTTATCACCTAAATTTCATCTCCACTTTCAGTATTGACCTTCCGAACAATAATGTGAATAGATGGGGGTCGGAAATCATAAGGGAATTTTGGACCCACTCATTTTTTTCAATGACATTGAAAGCAGGTTCTTGAAACCAGATTACTTGAGAATTGACAAGTTCCATTTATCTCTATTCTTTAAGCGCCTTTTGGGGAGATATTAACGATTGATGCTACTTAGAAATGTCGGGCATTTTATCTTTCGGCAAGACTCAAGAAACGAGAATACAAAGCTAGTATCATTTAAGGGCAGCGGATAAACAAAGCTTGAATTGCCCTTAACTTAATCAAAAAGCCAAAATCCGTCTAAGAATCTTTCAATCAGATTATGCTGTTGTCACAAGGAAAAAACCGAACCGGTTTTTAGATTTGCGATTTGGCGACACCCTAGATGATTGGCACTCAACCGAAAGGATACATTAGGAGCAAAAAAAGTCATGAGATCGACTGTTACGTAAATTTGATCTTCAAAACAGGATTTGCTTCCCAAAAGGAGGCCTCAAAAATTGAAATGATAGACTAAATGTCTTCCTGCGGGGCCTTTCCGAATGCAATTAAACTCACAAGTCATGCCACTATCATAGCCGATATGGCAATGACAACTATTCAACCAACCATACCTTTGCCACCATCACCACTACCACCACCACCAACCTGGCCTTGCGTTGTGCTAAAAAATAAACTACCAACCCACGTTCGTAACGGTCGACTGGGGTGTTAATTTCGCAACCTTTTAAAGGAAACTCTTCCACTTGGTCGATTTCACACTTGCTCCATGAATCCTTAAATGAAAAACTCATGGCAATTGTTGATAAAAATGGTAGAAATAGACTGTTCGTTTGACTTTGGAAATGAACATGGGCGAGATTAAGACAAATTGTTATCCGTATTTCAGCACCTGGAAAACTCCGATCAAGCCAACCTGATGATGTATGGGCCCTCTCGCTCAAATCCTCGCGTTAGAGACTGTCAAAATTGAAGTGATGAGGCGGTGATCTCGCTTACAATGATGAGGCTTCTTCCAGTGGTTCAGCAACTTACTTTCTTGAGTCGTCATCATCATCATCGACGGCAAAGATTTAGAAATTGAATTTTCAATCAAGAATCCTCCAACGAGTGATATACAGTAGTGGAGAACCGAGAGACCATTGCGTAGAAGGAAAAGAAAACCTTGTCAACCACAAGATAACGTCGAACCGAAATGCAATAAGACATTCAAACCAGAGGCCCAGGGAAAAATCCAGCGGACAGTGTTCTTTTTGTGAAATCCAGGGCGCAGGGAAGTGTGAAGGGATGAATACAAAATTCCGGTAAACATTTCTGCCTTGGCGTTGTGTCTGCAATCAAATTCATGTATGGAAATGACAACGCCCTAATTTGTCCACATTCAAACAGTCGCAAACATACCGAATACCGAAGAAGATTGAGAAGAATCGGTCGAAATTTTCGGAATTCAAACCCACCTCATATTCAGCATTCCCAGTGGGGACTCTATTTTTCACCCCATTGATCAAATGCCAAGTTCAACTGTTTGCTGGCACAAAAATAGTGAGTGAGTGAAGTAAAAAAGGTGGCAATCATGCGTGGGCTCGGATTGCAACGCTCAACTAGCTCGGCCTCGTCGGCGTCAAAGTCTCCGTATTTGTTCAAGCGTCATCCGCAACCCGTTCACCTGAAGGGTCATGGGGGTCAGATCGTGGATATGGATGATTACCTGATCGGCGCAGACATTCAACTCACAGCTGCCACTTCTGGCGTCGTGCCAGACGACACCTTCACCGTGCCCGAAGCGGTCAATGCCTTGGGATTTGGTAAATTCCAAATCGTCCTGAGCTTCGTCACGGGGTTGTGCTGGATGGCCGACTCCATGGAGATCATGCTGCTGAGCATCTTGTCCCCAGCACTCCTATGTGAGTGGGGTATTAGTCAGTACAACCAGGCCTTACTCACCACAGTTGTCTTTGGAGGAATGATGTTGAGCTCGCTCTTTTGGGGCAAATTCTCGGACAAGTATGGTCGAAGGCAGGCCCTCCTCTTGTCAAGCTTCTTCATCTTCTTCTACGGAGTCCTGAGCGCCATGGCCCCTAATTTCTATTGGGTTCTTTTCTTGAGGTTCTTGGTGGGATTCCAAATTGGGTGCGTGCCACAAAGTGTAACCCTGTATTCGGAGTTCCTTCCAACGAAACTCCGCGCCAAATGCGTGGTTCTGCTCGATTGCTTCTGGGCGGTGGGGGCGTGCTTTGAGGTTCTTCTGGCCGCAATTGTCATGCCCCTAGGAGGGTGGAGACTGCTTTTGGTCATTTCAGCCTTGCCATCTCTCCTATTTGTCTTTTGTTGTCTGTGGCTCCCTGAAAGCGCCAGATTAAATGCCGCTCAGGGTCACAGTGAACAAGCTTTGGAGACAATTGAGAGAATAGCCAGAGACAATAATAAGCCTATGCTTCTCGGTCGTTTGACGGTGGATGAAGACATGGTCAATACTATTTATGCTCGAGGAAGTTTCTCCGATTTACTAAGCGACGAGCTCCGACGAACAACCTTATATCTATGGTTCATTTGGTCAACCACCAGCTTCATCTATTATGGAATCCTCCTCATGACCACAGAGATATTTGAATCTCCTGGTGATGACATTTGTGGTCTGGACGATAATTGGAAAGACAAATGCTCAGCCCAATGCTCTCCGCTGGATAGCAAGGACTATGGACACTTGCTTTGGACCACCTTGGCTGAGTTTCCCGGAATTATGATCACTATATCCATGATTGAACGCCTGGGTCGGCGACGAACTCTGGCCATCGAGTTTTTACTCCTGGCCGGGACGCTTTGCTTCCTCTTTCAATGCACCAAGAACCATACTTGGGTAACAGCTATCTTATTCATCGTGAGAGGCATCGCGTCCGGGGTTTTTCAAGCCGCTTATGTGTACACACCCGAAGTATACCCTACCATTTTGAGGTCCGTTGGGATTGGGGCGTGTTCCGCCATGGCTCGGGCTGGAGCCATGTTAACGCCTTATGTGGCACAAGTCGTGATTACGGCCTCTTTGTCTGGGGCTGTTGGAGTGTATGTGACCTTGGCCGTGATGGCAGCCATTGTTTGTTTCTTACTTCCCTTGGAGACTCGGGGACAGGAGTTGAGAGAGCAATCGCCGAGAGGCTCTAAAGTCATTAATGGTTGATTGTAGCAAAATCCAACACCTACGATGTTTGACTCGTCTGTGATATTATAACTGCGTTTTAATCAAAATTGTCATTTCTTTGCTAAGAAAAGTAAAAATATATTCCATTAAAGATTGGTGCGCATTATATTCAATTTGAACTTGTAATATTTGATGTGCTTTCACAAATGTTAATTTTGTTCCGCTGAACGTTGATTATTGTGGATGGAACTAATGCTTTCAACGAGATCATGATGTGTTGAGTTGTCGAAAACATTTCGTGAAAAGCTTCTTAAACATCTGTAAATAGCCTATGACAAAATTTCACTTTTAAGGCAAAGGGAAAGTGATTTTGAAAAATGGCATGAAGATTTAAAAGGACAAGAAATATGAAATGAAGCATGTAATTGAGAGTAGACACTCTCTCCGGCTTGATCGAAGGGTTAGATTCAGCTTTGGAAGTGGTCAGGAAAATGAACAGAATGAAGCCGAACAAGTTGAGCCAAGAGCGAACCCCCTGACTGTGGGTTTTATAGCAGGATGATTTAAGAACCTAAATTGAATTGCAACGTGACAAAATAATGGTCAAACACATTGAAAATTCTGCTTCAGGAAGATTTTTCGTTTCCTTAAAAACATGACAGGTGAATAGTACGTATTCTAATGTCACATGGAATTCAAGTCATTTCATAAGCCACTGGCTGCAATCCACATGTTTTCCTTCCTGCCGACCACGACTCGTGCTCTTGATTAGGTGGGAAAATTGGCGCCCAAATTTTGTATTTGACTCCTTTAAGCTCCAGATTAGGCCCCTCGTGGTTGAGATACTTACTTCGGTTATATTCTTTACCCACACCAATGTAGGCACAACGTTTCTTTAATCCCTTCCCAAATTGGGTATTTACATCCTCCCTCTCAGATCTGCGGGTTGTCAGGACACCAACGAGGGGGATGTGGCCAGTTTATAAATACTCTCTCCACTTAAAGCAATCCATCAGATTGACACGAGAAGATACCCAGTAAACAGCTCGATCAATGTGTCCCGACAAAACCAACAATTTCGCCAACCTGAAGATGATTGCGCATCTACTTGACACCGAGCCCAAGAAAATCAAACGCAAGCCCTACCATTACAATAAAGCTTGTTGGGTTTGCGGTGGCGCCGCAGTGGATCACTTGCACTATGGAGCCATCTCCTGTTTCTGTTGTCGGCAATTCTTCCGACGGGCCGTGGAAAAGAACTATTACCGCCAATACAAATGCAAAGGCCAGACCCATGGTATTTGCTCCATCAACGTGAGCTCAAGAAAGGCCTGTCAACGATGCCGGTTCGACAAATGCACGAAGGTGGGAATGAAAATCAGTGCCCTTCAATGGGGCGAGAAGTCCAACGAAACGGGTGGATCCTTCGACGACGACAAAGACGTGGTGTCCTGCCGAAGTGGAAACGAGTCTCCGATCGAGAAGAGGACCGAACCCATGGCTCAATCGTTCTATCCAACTTTTGCTAGTTTCAGGCAGGAGACCGAGATCAATCCGTACGACTCTCCTGGTTCAATGAGTCCGCAGGCCGATGAATTACTTCAGGATGTTCATGGTGGGTAGCCGAAGGCTGAAAGACAGTCATTACATCTTCTTACATTTCATTTACGAGACATTGAATCGGAATTGCCTGGTGGTTGAAATGGAAATATTGGCGGCCAGACTGAGTCTTTCTATTGGTAATCGGTGGTAGTAGCTCCAACAGAGGTTGAATCGCAGAAAACCAACGGTGTGCCTACCACTAGTAATTGCACTTATCACTATAGAACTCTGCACCAAAGACGCACTACTTCGGTATCTTTCAAATTGATCATAATCAAACTTTAAAAGTTAGATGCGGATGGGAACTCAAAATTACAATTCATGTGAAATCTTCACCTCTTTTCTCACCAACACACACCACCCAAAAATTGAAACACCTGTCCTCAGGAAAGCAAAGGCTCAAGCCTTCTTTCCGCAAAATGATTATTTCTAGATTCATCCGACTTTTGTTTAACATTTTTTTCTCTCAGTTTTATGTCTTGTGATTAAGTGTCTGACTTCGATTCGTGCTTTCCTTTGTCCTTTCTTTGTGTCTTGCTTTTTCTGTTAATTCTTCCTTGGATCAGAACGAAATTCTATATTATTTCCAATGACCCATCGCATTGCAGACAAAGGGTTGAGCATGCTTCTATGAGGCCTTCACTACCAAGACCGATTTTTGTTGCCCATTCAGTCTTGTAGCAGCGCAAACGTCCTCTCGCTTTTTTTGCATGATTTGTTCCAAAATAAAAAATATATTCTTTCATTTGGAATTGAGCACATTTCCATCCTATTTTGATATATCTTATCAATCCTTCAAGGGAATATTTTCATGTTGTCATGGTGGCTAATATATATGCTTGATTTTACAGAAATTCTTCAGGAGGAAAATCCCATGGCCCCAAAATGGTCTAATGGTCGTTATTCTGGAATGAACCACATTCAACCGTACTACGAGCCAGCCATTCCACTGGAAATGGTGTGGCCCAATTGCGACCCCACAATGATCCCATACCAGGGATATCAAGATCGGAGTGTGAGCTCCTTTTTCAGCTACCCCAATTTCGAGTATCCTTCCATGCAGATCTAATTAATATTCTACCTATGGATCCTTCTTCTCTGTGGATTAATGTCCTCTCTTACGGCAAGGGCTGTCCGACTGGCTCCGTTTGCCAGTGAGAGAATGTTCCCCTCTCTCAATTTCGTCTTACTGGAGACGCCCTCCGACTTGAACTTACCGCACAAAGTAGTCGACGCCCCAAGTTTTTGAGTCCCACCCCGTCAATCACTCAACAACACGTGGAGCCACGAGTGGCGCCAAAGACCTCTTCTTTTTGTACTTGCTCACTGTCTCATGCCAGGTGGCCAGAGCGGGAAATTTGAAAACGGATCGTTTTAAATCTCAATAAATCAACCCCAACTTTAGCCTTCCTGAGAGCCCTCCCCAGCGAATAAAAGATATTGAATTGACAGTGCAATTCCATCCTAAGAATGAGTTGCCCCTTCAACGGTACCTGATCATGAAATTGAGTTAAGAAGAAGGCCACCCTTGTTGTTGAAATTCAGAATTGATCAACCTTTTCCTAAACAAAGCAGTCCTTGCCTCAAGAGAGAATCTTCGTATATGATTTCATACATTGTTTTCATAACGATCAATAATGAAAGCTTTAACGTTGTTCAGTTCAATTTTGATTGGAATTGACGTGTTTCTCGGGGCTCATCGAGCAATTAAAATTTTGCCCTGCCTTTGACATGTTTTTGCTCTCTTCAAATCGCCAAGGATCCCCCTTCAACATTTGGGACTTTATGGGCTTGAACTCGTCCTTGTCTTGAGCTCTAGTCAGGTGTACAATCCAGTTCGACGCGTACCTTCTATATGCACAAATATACAGTATACGTTACATTGTATTGAGTGGGTCTTCTTATTTATTTTCATAAGCTTTCCTTTCTTACCCTGGAAAGGGCTAGTAAATCTCTTCTAACAAGGTCAAAGCAGGATAAGACCGCTCACTAATCAACGTTCACATAGTTAAGGAGGATTTCCACATCCTGGCAAATCACCGGCTTAGTATGTCGGCAACCAACATCGTGCCAACGGATGCCATCCTGAAACAGTAAGACGGAAACAATTTAGTTCTAAAAAAAGGATTTATTCTTTTCCTCCACCGAATGTCAAGCAGGCATAGAGAAGGATTTTTGAACTTGCAACCCAGACAATTCATCACGGTATAGAGATTTTCTCAACCTGAATTCAAGCCGTAATATCAACTAGTTAGTAGTATATTAATATCTTACTTGGTAGAAATCGTTGAGAATGGCAATGCAAGCCTCATCTTGACTTCCGGTTGCGGATCTAAACTCTCGATTGTCTGGTTGAGGCTCTCTCAATCTGAAACACATTTGAGATCGCTTACATGAGCTAAATCCAATTAGAGTTCACCCTCAGGAAAGCTCAACCTTCTTACCCTCCAGTGTTTGACCAATCGCATTCTTGACATTGACCAGGTGGACGGATTCTAATCCCAGTGGGTGCCCAATACCATCCGTTCTCGATGGCTGGCTGAAGATCCTCTCTCTCACAACCACGAAAGTTACATTTGTGACCACCAGTCCAAATATAGGGGATGGACTCTAAAAAGACAACCGATTATGGATGATGAAGTCGGTTTTCCAACGAATGCAAATTCTTTGATCTTCATCGGCAAGGGTTATTTCATGCGGGTATGTTTGATGGTTCAGTTGGATAGTGAAGGAATCTAGGGGGTTTCTTGCATTCTTTTTTAGAAAAAAGTTTTAAAGTTGTGACAAGTCTAAGTTAGGGCAAGAATCTTGAAGAAGTTGATTGCCCAAAATCTAATTTCATTCCATTTTACTTGAACTTTTGTTGACATTTTGGGATGAAAAATAATTCAAGGAATTTTGATTAACAATTGGCAAATGCCAAGGGCTAAACCTTCAAAGCCAATTGTTGAAGCAATTACGAAGGCTAAGTTTAAGCTTAATAAATTTGTTGGCCTTTTCAAGATAGTTGCCATGATTCTTTGTCGTTGAAGTTTGTCATTGAAAAATAACGTCATTTAGTTGGTGCATGTCATAGAGAATAGAATCAGTTGGGGTTTGTACAGGGAGGGGGGCAGAATTGGGACATAGAAGCAGGAAAGGAAGATGACGTCACCGTCAAGTTTTGGGAAGTTACTGCATTTTTGAGGCTTAATAGTTCTTTGTTAAGGGATTAAATTAGAGTTCCAGTTCATCTATCCATAAAGAGAATGCTTCATGCAGCATTGTGTTTTAATAAACTGTCACAGAATTACTCATTAAGGTGCCTAAAAATCACTTTTTAGATGAAAAAATATATTTCTGGACTTATTCTTCCTACTAAAGAACTTTCTATTTTTTCAGAAGACCTTTTTGTAACCTTAGAAACGTTTTTCTCTAATATTGTGGTTTGTATCTTTGGTTTTTTGTACTTCTATTGTATTGAAAAGTACTCTTGTGGCCTCCCAAAATTTGTGCTGATATCATCAATCAGCTGCTAATAAAGGAGTAATAAAGGCAATTTCTCTTGTTGAGCAAAAAAACGAATCGATGAAACATTCAAGTCAAAATTTCACCCGTAAATATTTGAACCTTGGCCATTGCCAAGGTTTCCTGTTTCATTTTATACTTTCCAATAAACAGAAGTGAATTTCGCAAAGCCACCATTATTCTCCCTTGCAGGGAAAGGTAAATCAGTCATGGTGAATGAGTATTGCCAAATCTGTTATCCGTCTGTGCCAACTATGATCGAGTTCGTCGTAATTTGGAGGCTGTGATAGTCGCAAATGAAAACCATATGAAGTGATACACTCGGAATTTCTGTTTTGGGTGCTTAATGAATTAATTATTTCGTATGACAATCCCATTGTTATCGGAATTTGCCCTTGTTGCCAAATTGATTTATTGCCGTTATTTCCGGCCACCCTGTAGCTGAAGAGACTGGACAATGCTTTGAAAAGTTGTTTGATCCTTCGAGAATCAACAATCATCCGGGTTGTGAACGAATCGAAAACATGACTCGAGTCCCATGAGTTTCTCTGGGCGAAAAGTTCTTCAAAAATGAGTTGTGGGTTTTTGGGTACGGAAAATTGATTCCTGAGTTTTTCAGCAAACGACTCTGAGTTATTGCTACAAGAGGTTGCCTTGTGACGAAAATGGCAATCCCTAGCCCTCGTCCAATACATAGATATTCCTGCTTCGCAGTAACAGGAAACAAAAAGAAAACACAAACAACCCTAGCAGTTCATGTTCTTGCTTCTGTCCCAATTAATTGACTTACCGCGTCTCAAAATTGTTTTCACCATTTGATTCTCCTGCTCAGAGTCGATTGTAATGGAATCCATGCAGAATTTGCGACAGTAATTCCGGGCACCCTCCCATGTGAACTCGATATTCCTGCCAGCCTCGAGCCAAGACAAGTGGTAGTTCTTCCCTTGGCGCGTAAAATGAATTTTCCCTGCAACCCAAGCAGAAGTCCCTGGCGTGAAATCAGTCCCGCTTTCAATCTGAGCGTTTTGACTCACGTGTTTCACAAGAAGATTTTTCAGGTAATCGAAAGATCTGAGTAGCCACAAGGGCCACTTGGAGACACAACACAATTGAGAAGCACCCCTTGATCATCTTGAGCGAACTGACAACCAATCGACGGCGATTGTACCCTTTTTATGGGTTGGATCTGACATTTGCGTGTTCTCGTTGCGATTTGGCTTCGAATACTTCTTTGAAATTCGCTTTTTTATTTGCAACTCAAATTTTGGTTACGCTACATCGTCTTCAACTGCAATACTGATGCTCAACATGTGGTTGTTCATGAATGGTACACGGTACATTTATCAGAATGATGCATTTTATACTTTTGGGGGTTTTGTTTCGGACGAATCTGAACTTGAATGGTTTTAAGGTGTCTTGATTTTAGTTAGAGTGGTTATCTATTGCGTTATATGAAACAGTTCTATTTGAGCAAAGCTAGTTTGATACTTGACATGCCGATTGTCAAAAAATTTGATTTTCTTTTTCATGAAGGGGAAAGTGTTTTGAGATCTCAAGATGTGTTTATAAAAGTTTTTGGTGTCGATACAATAACAAATTGGGCGGCAATAAGTACAGACTAGATAGACTGAAGAGGGATGAAAGAGGCTTAATTGTTTACACAGAGCAAGTCCGAAAAACAATTTATCCAAGAACGATTTATCCAAGAATAAGAGGGGAAACAAGCTACCATCCAAAATCGGTTTGTTAGTTATGCCAAGGCGAAACAAGGGGAAATAAAAACGTTGCCGTTCTTGATTTGGAAAGAGAGGTGCGTGAAAGGGAAGGATATATCTAAGCAACTTCCGATCCTGAAATCAAAGCATTACATGTACCTCAGTTTGCGAGAGACCCACGGGGCGAGGCATGCTTCTTATGTTTTCTTGAAGCCAACCAATCGTATCAGTATTCTAATACTGTACAATAGCAAAATTATCAGCAACACTCACATACGAATTTATATATATATATAATATATCATCAAGCACACTTACACAAGGAACAAGTGAATACTTTGGTCTGACTAACATTACAAGCTGAAAGAGGGTCTTCGGTGTGGCCATCTATGATGTGAAAGAGAGATAGATAGAGACAAAAGAAAGGTGTTGCCGGGTTTCCTCTTTGGTTTTTTGGATTATGGTTTGACATCAGATCTGGAAGAGAGTAAAGTATTTTCGAATGCGGAACATTGTCATGAAGAACATATATTTTGCTCGGACGCTTGAATGATCCATTGAGTGAAAGCTTTGCTCAAATAGCGTTTCCAAGTGTTTGTAATTCTTTTAAGTTGTGGAAAAGCTCCGCTTACCTCTTAGAGATATTCAATGTTTCTTCTCACCGAAGGGGCACCCTCCTTGACCCCTTTCAACCCGTGTTTTTTGAGGATCTAGGGCTCCTCTTTTTTCGGACCCCGCATGGACCCCGACACGTAATATTTAAGTTTCGAGCGTAGTCTGATCGTGTCATCAGACATCTTCGTCTACACTAGGAAGCCAAAAGGCCATGTTTTTGCAAGCTGACGCCATGAGCATGTACTTGGGATTGAACTGAACACACTGGACCGGTCCTGAATGGTCCCCGTTAAGAACACACACTTTTGCGCCACTCTCCGCATTCCAAATATGCAGCCGTCCGTCCGTGGAACCGGAGATGATGAATTGAGAATCCGGCGAGAAAGAAGCTTCCAGAGGCAAATTCTTGGAATTGAGATGACCCGTGCAAGTTTGAAGGGTGGATCCACCAAAGGAATCGATTAAGCGAATAAACGAGCCATTGGTGGAGACTAGAATGGACTTGCCATCGGGGCTGAATTTCAATCCCGTCCATTCAATGTCTTTGTCAACTGAAAGAGAATGTTTAAATTAGATTCAAGAGAGCCCAAGTCCAGCGCGGTTTATGAATGACTATTCAAACTGTACCATTGAACTTGAACGACGAGAAAGGGCCTTTGTCGAAACTGCGGAGATCGTAGAGCTTGACACTCTCGGAATTGATGCCGGCCGCGAAAATGAGGCCCTCGGGATCGAAGGCAGCCACGGGACGGCCAGCCAGGTGCATCAGTCCTTGACACGTGGGTGAGCGAAGATCCCACAGTCGGACAGTTTTGTCGGTGGAGCCACTCAAGAACGAGTCGTCAGTGGGCGACATGCACAAGGCCACCACTTTCTTGGAGTGACCCCGAAAGTACTGTAGATATTTGTTTTCGTGCACGTCGAGTAAGCGAATGATGTCGTTCTCTTTGGTGGAAGCGTGGACCACGTTATTTTTGTTCTGGTGTGTGAAGTGAATCAAATCCACCCCATATTTTTTGGAGTTCACCGATTTCTTCTGCACGCCTTTTTCACAATCGTAGATGATGATCTGATCGTCCTCGGCCGAGGATATCATGAACCCTCCGCAGCCCGAAAAGTTCATGTGATTCACGGTCTCGGTGTTATCTTTGAACACCTTCCCTACCCGCATCGAGCGGATCACGGGGTCGATCAGCTTCATGATGATCACTTCCGGGTTGGACGAGGTCGAACTCCGCGTGGTGGACTTGGTACTGCTGCGGCCAGAACTCGAGCTGGACCGGCGACGACGCTGGGCGGACGAGGCCGACGGTTGCGACGGCTGGGCGGGCTGACCCGTCCCAGCTGCTGGATGAGAGCCGCTCCGGCTTTGATGCCGAAGATGCGGCGGTTCCGGCGGAGGTGCGTGGTGGGTGGTCGGCGAGCTGGCCGTGGTGCTAGCCGCATGACAACCGGCCAGCGATAAAGCCGGGCCGGCCGGGCTCGAGGCGACGGGCGTGTGAGCGGCCGGCAAGCCTTCACTCGACCCGTTGGCCAAAGGCGAGGAAAAAGGCGCCAGATCACTGAGACCTATGATGAGGACAAGCGGGCACAAACCCACCCACTCAGCCCGACCAACCGCACTCACACCAGCCAAAGCCTGCACAAGCAGAGAGCGAGAGTGAAGGAGGGCCAGAGGCGCTGTCGGTCGGGGACGGATCACGGCTATAGAGGCACGGCTAGCACGGCTTGTCAGTAGAGGGAAGCACTGGGTGGCGTCAGCTACAAACAGGCGCTCTCACTCCATAAGCTGAACAAGATCGGCTTCTCAAGTAAGGAAACTCAGCAAACTCAGTGCTGCCAGATGACTGACGGGAAAAAGTGTAAATGTCTTAAATATGGCAATTTAATCACCATTAGTGGCTTCATTTCCAATTGGATTTGATAAGGCACATTATTGAGGCGCGTTGGAACTGCCATGGACAGTTTTCAATCCTCATGTTTAGACGCCCAGAACTACTTGATTTTCTCATTTCTCCTGAAAAAAACTTTTGATCTTCATATCTTATGTCCTTGCTACAAATGATTACCAGAACAATTAATGAAATATAGAAATTGTCCGTTTTACTAATATAAATCTCTTTTTGAAAGGCCTATTTTTTAAAAGCACATAGATAGGTAAATAACCAAACTACCAGGCACAATTTATTCACGCCAAGTTAAATCGCACAATTTTCAAAAACGTCCCAGATATAGAGGCACTGACCATAGAGTAACAAGGGGACCCAACTCCCAAGTTATTTTCTAGGGTGACGCCGACAGACACGGATCGACTCCTCTTGTACGCTTGACTGGCTTAAAGGGTGACCATTTCCGGCCATCACCATTAGTTGGAAATTTGCCTGTCGGGGATTTGAGGCTCTGTTGGATTATTGAGACTTGTCAATAGTTTCTAAATCAAAGGGTGCAGATTATAGGACGCCCTTGATTTGATTGTGAAATAAAATAGTCAGTTCGGTGGTTTAACAAAGACTATTGTGGGAAAGACACAGTTAGATTATTCATTCTCAGTGGTAATTTGTCGCAATAGCATTCAAAGTAAATTTCAGTGTGTGCAATGTGACTTTTTGACCATCCTTAGGTTAAGCGTCACTCTTCACCGCTTCCAGAATATACACGCAACCACTTAAATGGCGATCAAATCAATCTTGGACGGAATATGTTCATGAATCAAAGACATTCGAATTGCATGCATCAAATTAGTTTAAATATGATTCAATGTTTCTTTTTTTAATCAACATTATAGAGGCATCCCTCCAGCTTGATAGTTTATAAAAATGAAACTATCTCAACCAATCTATGGTAAGAATTGCTTTGTTTTTACATGATTAGCTCTTGGCATACTGTATGGCTGGCAGACTTGGCTTTATCTTCATGTTATAATCAGCTGAACCAATAAAAAGCTTAGCTTTGACGCCGCCCAGATTACGGAGGACGAAGTAAACAAACGTCTGAGAAGGACGTCTATCGACGGTAACATTAAGTGACTCAGTCATCGGTTCGGATTTAAGGTACGTGCCATCAAATGTATTCAAATTATCAGTAGACATCTTTAGAAGCTATCGATGTCATTTAGATCGAAATACGAATCGTCTCATGACTATTTTGTGTAGAAGTAACAACATGCAAATTGTGATTAAGGCTGGATCTTAGTTGTGCGCCCTCTACCGGGTTTAGTCATAACCTGTGGAACAACAGGGTTGCTTGTTTGATCTCGAGTATGACCACTTTGTTCAAGTATTTCTGCGGTGTTGAGTTTCAATTTTTTTGGTAGAGGTTCAAATTTCGAGGCAACTTGAAGCAAACAGCTTGCATTCTCCCCTAGGTATACCTCAAAATCATGAAGCGTAATGGAAAGCGGCTCTCGGAATTCTTATCACTTTTAAGTGTATTAGAGATAATGACAGTAACACTCATGAATCATAATACTGGAACAATTGCAAATTATTCAATCCATTGTTTTTAGAGCCATTTACATCCACACCACTGCCAATTAAGATCATCTAACGAACTTGATGTAAATACATCGTAAAAAAGTGAAACCAGGCTAATTATTAGAACAAGTCAGACTTGGACAATTGTTTAATGAAAATTCCTGATCAACCCTACATTCAATGGCTTGCCAGATCTGCTTTAATTCTTTGGTGGATCAGATGTATGAATATAAAGTTAAGTAGAGTGAGAACGTATTTTGCCTTGAACTGTAGCGGTGAGGAAGTCCGAAAAAAAGGATTAAAAAAAAACCTTAAACACAACACAACATTATGATGCAAGGTACAATCATTTACCAACAAATTTACGTTTCTGCCCTTTTGAAAAAAAACCTCTTCCACAGTGAATCTGGCAAGGTTTTCCAGTGTCTGAATAAATCCTTCTATATAAATGAATTAGACATCTCGAAGTTACATTCAGTTTCAAAGGATCATGTATTGAAGTGCCAAGCACTGCTGGCAACCCTGTCCCATCGAAGTCATACTAGAGCATTCACTGCGTTCAAGCCGTCCTAGTAGGTAGTAATGTAGTAATGTAGTATACGACGTCATTGCTTCCTCCTGCTGCCCGTAACAAAGTCCCCCTAATCTCGACTAAATCTGAAGTTACTGCGCATGGTGCAATCGCTTTTTCGTTCTGATCTTCGGTCAAGTTTTGCTCAGACTAGAGTTAGTATCGGATCCGAGGGCCGGCTTCTTCCTGGAGATTCTGTTCATCCTGACCCGCTAACAGGAAGGAATTAGGCATTTACTTTTATACAAGAGATCAATAACGATGGCTGCGGCTAATCCTTGGGGCGTGACGGCTAATGTGAGCGGTGGCACTACTCTGGAAACACCTTCATTAAATGATGTGATGTCTGAAGAGCTAGCGCGCGATCTCCAGGCCAAGGAAAATCCCATCCAATTTGATATTCAATCAGAAATCGATTTCGAGACACTGAACTTGGATTCGCAATTTCCACTTGACGATGCCACGT
>NC_081441.1:10307607-10323647 GCF_007210705.1 Tigriopus californicus | reverse complement strand
ATTTCGAGACACTGAACTTGGATTCGCAATTTCCACTTGACGATGCCACGTGCAAGGATGATTTGCTCATAGCTCAGATGCTTCAAGATCAATTTGATCGTGAAGCCGATGCCATGTTGCAAAGTGAAGAGCGCCACAAGAATGGGACCAGTAAAGTGACCGTGTCTTATTCCAAGTATAAAATGATCCCGCCCCATGACCTGTGGGATGAAAGTGAGGAAGAAGATGATTATCTTACTCAAGATGACCGGAAGAGGGATTGGGATTGGTATGAGACGCAGGACAAGGATATGGGCGAGATGCCACGATGTGGATACAAACAAGTGGATGGGAAGACTATCACCAAGCATGATAGTGAGCTCAGCCAACGGAGCAACGGCCGACGAATCATGGAATTTCCCCCGGGGATTGATACCGGGGATGGCGGCGGGATCGAAATGAAGCTCTCGAATCAGGTGTACAATAAGATCCGGAACTTTTCGATTAAGGAGGGCAAGAAGAAGCATAAGGTCCATGACAAAGCGGAGAAGTCGACGTCCGAGTTGGCCATCGATCAGGCCACTAAGATAATGCTGTTCAAGTACGTTGATCGTGGGATCTTGGAACGGATTTCGGGCATAGTATCTACGGGTAAGGAGGCTGTGATTTTGCACGCCGAAGGTGGACCTGGACCAGAAGATACCGATGAGCCCATGAACATTCCTCATGAGTGTGCTATCAAGGTGTTCAAGACCACTCTGAATGAGTTCAAGACTCGAGACAAATACATTAAAGATGACTACCGATTCCGTGATCGCTTCTCCAAGCAAAATCCACGTCGTGTCGTTCACATGTGGGCCGAAAAAGAGATGCACAATCTAAGGAAAATGGCCAAACACGGCATTCCGGTGCCCGAGGCCATTCTCCTGAAGAAACATGTGCTTTTGATGGCCTTCATTGGTGAAGACGGGACACCCGCTCCCAAGTTGAAGGATGCTCTCATGGGGTCGGCCGACTATGAACTGGCTTACGACCAGGTGATTAATACGATGAGGAAGTTGTACGAAGAGTGCCATCTCATCCATGCAGATTTGTCCGAGTATAATATCCTATGGCAAGACAAGCAATGTTGGTTCATCGATGTCAGCCAATCGGTGGAGCCCAATCACCCGAATGGATTAGAGTTCTTGATGCGTGACTGCCAGAATATCTCGAGTTACTTCAATCGAGTTGGGGTGCATGATGTCAAATCGCCCACCGAGTTATTCACATTTATCACTGGCTTGCCTCTGAAAGAGGGCCCGGAAGATGTCGGGATTTTGTCTCAAATTCAGAACTTTATCAAGCACGACCAACTCACGAAGAACCAAGATGTTCAAGACAAGGATGTGTTCAACTATTGCTGGGATCAAGCCCAATCCAAGAGCGCCGACTCCGCGTCCAGACCGATCCCTGGTCATCCAGGCAAGCATAGGGCCGCTAATAAATCCGGCAAGAGCCCTCGAAGCCCAAAGATGTCCTTTTCAAAATCTCCCTCCTCTTGGACAAGTGCCAAATCCCCGAAAAGTCCAAGTGGAAAGTCTTTTGCGTCCATGACCGACGAAGAACTGAAGGATATGAAAGACTCCATGTTGAAGGATGGCAACGACGGAGAAGAAGTAGAGGAGGAGGAAAACAGAAGAAAAACAAAAAAGGAGACCACCGTGACCTTCGTAGAACCCAATTAGATGTAAATAATGAACTTCTGAAGGAAGCACAAGTGATGGATGGTTGGTCCATTGTTTTCAATCTGAATCGAATAATCAATCTTTTTTAGTCTATTACAAAACACATGATTAATTAGTTGGTTACTTTTTAGTAAGATGTTGCAAATTTACTGGAGCACGTCCAGTTATCAGATGTCAGAATTTGTGCGATGATGTATGGAATGAAGAGGTGGTGTTGGGATACAAAGGAAAAGGCCCGGTAACTTATCAGCATTAGCGGCCTTAAATTAATATTTCTTCGATCCAGTTTCTCAAAAGGAAAAGTTCTGGTCTTGCTCATCATCAGTTGCAAATTATCGAATATACTTCTGGGACAAGACAAGGGTGTGTGGCCTGCCAGAGCCCAACATTTTTTTACTGGATAAAATTCAAATACCATTCAAAGTTGATCTAAAAAGTTCCAATTGTTTCAAATTTTGAACCCCTTGAAAAGCAGCTGGAAAATTTCTGGTCTGGAATTCGTACGCACATCCATCAAAATCTGTTTCACTCGATGTTTGGGGAGACAAAAAAATGCAGGGGATTGAAAAGTGAAAATATTTCACAATTGCATCAATCATTAGGACAGCAAATCCAGATTATGTCAAAAAACTTCATGTAGGCAATTTCTTTTGAAACATTCGATAAGTTAGTTTGTTGCAGTCGTAGCAGCTTTTCCTAGTGAAGATTTCAATTGCATGGAGACCTTTTTCTCATCAGTTGGAAAACAGGAGGAAGCAATAAAGTATCAATCTGTTGCTCCCTTGAGAATATATTGACACAAGAGAGGAAAAAATAGTCCTTGTTTTTTATGTGACGTATCTTACTAAGAGGAAAACCCTGAAACGCCTACACCCACGCTATTTCAGATGCCTTTTGGAGATAACGCCAGAGATGTGGAGGGCATGATTGATAGCATTGGCTACCGAAGTAAGGAGCCCGCCCTCAGGGATATCTTAACAGCGTTAACCCACTACAGGGGCTTGCAGCCCAAAGTGGAGAAATTCACATTCAATGATGGCATTGAGAAGAGTCTTATCTGTCTGAAGGGCACAATCCCGGTCAATTACCGTGGAGCCACCTACAACATCCCCGTGAATTTCTGGATCTTGGACACCCATCCTCACCACGCCCCCATGTGCTACGTTTGTCCTACCTCCGACATGCAGATCAGAATCTCGCGACACGTGGATCATACGGGCAAGGTGTACTTGCCGTACTTGCATGAGTGGAAGTCGCCCGGGTCCGATTTGTTGGGTCTGATCCAGATTTGTATCATCATATTTAGCGAGCAGCCCCCCGTCTTCGCCCAACCAGGCGGGGCACCGGTTAATCCACCCATGGACCCTGGAGTGGCCTTATCACGTCCAAGTTCCAACACAATCACGGGTGAGCACATTCGAGCCTCCTTGATGAGTGCCGTGGAGGACAAGATCAAGAGGGCGTTACGCGAAGAGTTCACCACCAAACAAGCCGAAATGGAGTCGCTCCAAAGAGTTCAAGAGGAGTTGGAAAACAGACGAAAGAACTTGAATTCCCAAATGGAAATGTCCAATCGAGTTCTGGAAGACATTCAAGTCAAATTGCCCCACTTGAACCAATTGAAGAGTGAACTGGATGCCAACCGCGAGAAAATCGACGAATCGGAGGGGGTGGAGACCGACGATATCATCAAGGTTGTCTATCCCTTACTTTTGCAACTCAGTTCGGCTTACTGCGAAGATGCAGCATTGGACGATTCGCTTTATTATCTTGGTCGAGGTTTGCGTGATGGAGTCATTGATTGCGAGACGTTTTTGAAAGCGGTGAGAAAGTTGTCGCGCGAACAGTTCTTCAAGAAGGTGATCGTACAGAAATGTTCCGAAAAAGCCAAACTAGGCATCTGTGACGACCTAGTGGCTAATAGTTATTAATTTACTCTTCAGATTTTTCTCCCGAGTTATTTACACTTATATCGAATAAATTGAGTGTGCACGTTCAAATTTTTAGCTTCTGTTCTGGTAGAGCGCTTCAAACGGTTCTTCTGCTCTCAAGTCCTCTGTTGAGATTTCCAACAGGAATGAGTTCAACCAACTCCGGTTGAGTTTTCGAAAAGTAGACTAGTATTCGAACTCTGTTAAAAGACTAACGGAAGAAAGAATTTGAAGCGAATGGTCATGAGATCAAACTTTAGACAGACCCCGAGTAACGAATTCGCGTCGATCAACCGTACCGTGAAATTTAACAAAAACACTTGTTAGGTTTCAAAAGATTTATTCCTCCATTTTAAAATTAAATCCATACGAAAAAAAGAGTCATCGGAAGTTAAACGCGTTTGAAGACTTGGGTGCATACAAGGTCGCCTCCGACAATCTCGATAGTCTGGATGACTTCGTCACCCTTGAATTCTCTGACCGTCTTGGTGCTCTTTTCGCCCTCCTTCTTGGCAGTTTGCACAGAAATGAATTTGTCACCATCCTTGGTCACAAGGGCACGGACTTCGCGACCATCAGGAGTGGTCTCGTCAAACTCCTCGCCCAACTTGAATTTCAACTCCATAGATTTGATGGCAGTAGAGGTCTTGAAGGACCACTCCTCACCCTCTCCGGTCACCTGAAATTTGATCCAAAAAAAAAAGATTTAACAAAATGAACAAGAAAATTGTTGCAGAAAGGGCCGATGGCAAATGCACCGGAAAATGGCTATTTCTATGGCTTTGAACAGCTTGTCGTATCACACGGCAGCCGTTCCGACATATAAACATTTCGCTTCAGCTTTCTCCAACTTTGACTAGAAGAATTTCAAAATACAGTATCAAACCGCTGACGTCAAACTTGTCTTAAAGCGGGTTCAAAGTCGACTTCGAAAACTTTCACTGGAAAAGTATGGCTATTTCGAGAACACACCTACTCGAAAGTCTCATATGAAAAGTGTCAAGACATTAAACTCCCTGTATTACTCACCTCAAGAACCGGGCTGGACACGGTGGCAGCCTTTCGGAGTAGGTAGTTCACATTCAGAGCCTTCAGGAGCTCTTCATAGTTCTCAGCAGAAGTGCGTTGGTATTTTCCTTGATAAGACATGGTTACTTGAAGGGTTTAAAAGGATGTCGGTCGAGGAAATAAAGCTTCGATAGAAGAGTTTAAACGAGAGACTCTGAACGGTAACCACCCAGGATGAGGACTGCAACGAAATCTCGCACTTACTCGATCAACTCAAGCGCAGTATTCAGCCCCAACTCATCGGTAGTGCTCCTTCTCCCAGTTGTTCCTCTTAGGAGTGCGCCCAGCTTATTCTGCCCCTCCCCTGCGGATCTTCTCTAGAGAGATGCGCCTGGGACGAGTGCTCTTGCTTGAGACAGTGCCATATGGATGCTTGACCATTGTATATTTTTGCATTCATGTATCCAGAGGTGTTGTTAGAATTTGTTCAAGCCATCAGTTTGCCTTTGAATATTGCTCCAGAACTTCTCCCAATGTGGAGGAAATGCGCACGGAGCTTGCAATTTCATGGCTTGTGGCAGTGCCGGCTTTTGCAGTTTCCCTCAGTTGCTCGGAGAAGAGGATAAGCGGCATGACGAGACAGGACAAGCCATGTCTTTCTCGTCAATGCAATTTGAGTACTCCACGTACTCTCCTATCCTACCAATGGCGTTGTTCTTGCCTGCTACATCCACCAAGACCAACGTTGTCCATTCGGGTTGGGTCGCCAAAATGGCGTGATACTGAGCCCTCCGCGCCTTTAGTTACCCCCTCCTCCTTCCTTCTTTTCGTTTTCCTCGTGGTTGAGAGACAATTTCTCCCATTTCGACTGTTGTAAGCGGAGACCCTCCCCAATAGGAGTTCTGGAAGGTTTTTCTAACGATCTTTGAGAACTGATTGTCTCATCTGGTCACAGCAGGTAACTTGACCGTCCTGAAATAGATGTGGCATCTATGGATGATCTCACGCTTGTTCATCAAAAAAGCGACAGCAATTTCTTTTAAATCTCATGTCAAAACACGATTTGTGCTTCTTCGGCTACTTGAACGTGCAAGTTTGATGTTTTTCGTCGAAAAAGGGCTAAATCTGTCGACTTGAAGAGATAATTCCTTGAACCGGTTCTCCATTTTCGTCGCTCCAGGACAATCTTGTTCCAGTATTTCTCTAACGGCGCCTTGAGACTGCACCACAACAACTTGGCCCCATGAAATAGTTAGATAAATACACCAATCCTCCCCCCCCCTTGCCGTGTTTTCTCTAGACAAACACCCTCAATTTAGTATGATGTAGTAATCCTCTCACTCATATTGACGGAGGAAGGTTCATTTAGTATCCAATTTTCCAATTTGGAACACGCTTGCTTCGTCATCTTTTTATAGTGTACATGTCTCACCAAATATCTTAGCATCATGTGGAAAAAACGGTCCCTTTTCAGCAACACATTCTTGTTCATGATGGGAATGATGACGAGTCAGTTTTGAGTGTGCCATTTCTCAGGCAAAAATATCCAAAGGGAAAACACGGGCACCGAGATCGAAAATGTAAACGGGTTTGAGGAAACGAGATTGATTTATGATTGTCCAGACAGACACATGGAAAAACACACTTTGGGTAGTCGTAGTTGTTTATGTACACAGTGCACTGCATGCACTGAGCGGAAAACAGGATTTAATCTCACCCTGTACTACTGGAACTGCATCCATAAGTCCTTGAGAAAGCTCCAATTATCGCTTTTAACACGTCGTCCTCAGTTTTTGTTACAGATCTTCAGCTATGACCGACACTATGGCGACATCTGCCGAGACGCTCACAAATGGACAAGATCAAAAACCACCAGAGAATGGGAATAGTCACGTGGATGCTGATGAGGAGGATCCCATCATTCATGAGATCCCCGTGTTTCTGGCCAAAAGTCTGGCCCAGCAATTGTACCTTTTTCAAGTATGTATATTATTAGAAATATGACAATTATGTTTGAATTTGGATAAACATTTGCCTTAATTAAATTACATTACATACCAGGAGTTCAAATGTAAATTATAAAAATCACGAAACTATTTCAAATGTAATCTACGGGGAGTGAGAAAATGTTTACTTTTATAGAAAAAATATTTGAAGCGTATTTTCTACCAAACAAGAGAAGATATTGAATTAAGCGCTGATAATGAGTTAAATGTTTGACAAATGTAAAGAAAATAGATATCGCGTAAAATTTGCGTACATTTTTTGCCATGAAACCTCTCACATTCGAGACTAGTGCAAAATATCTTAAAACAATGATACTTTTGGAAGCAGAATATTTGTAACTTGCCATCCATCTGCCTGTGGAGCCAAGTTGAAATTTTCCACAAATGTCTTCCAATTACTAAATTGCACAAAACTCGCACCATTGCGGCAGAGAGTAATTTCATACGTTCATCGGTAGAGCTTTTTGACATGATTCTTTCTATTTCTAGGGCTTCAATAGAAAATATTCCCATTAAATCATTCAATTTCGCCCAAAAATGCATCTTTGTTTGGTTTGTTTCAGTATCCCGTTCGACCCGCACACATGTCTTACGACACGACGACGGTCCTGGATTCCAAGGTGCGACCTCAACAAAAGCAAGTTGAACTGGCCATGGCCTTGGACTCCAAAGGCACCAATTACGACGAGTCCAAGGGCGAACAAATTGCCATGAATGTGGATGGAACGATGGGAACACGCGAAGCTGAGGAGTTGGTCTTTCCCTCAGGTAAAGTTCTGGATCTCCAAATTGTTTTCGAGTGTCTTGCCATCAAGTCGACATTTGAGGAAAAAACACGTTCAGTAAAACGATTGTGTTTTTATATGATTATTTAGAAACTAATTCAACCATCTAGTGTATGAACTTGTAATACGTATTTATGGGGAAATGAGCGTCGCGTGATAACGAACAAAGAAGAATGGCAAAACATGCGCTCATCTGTTTAATTGGAGCACTAAAGTCGTTAAAACAGAGAATCCAAAAAGTTGGCAGAAAAACAAAGTCAATTTTTAAAGTGTCGGTGAACTCACTAAATTACAATTGGAAATTGCAATTACGAATTGCTCCTAACCTACGTAATTCAATTAGTAATAAATAGAGTAACGAATGATTCATCGCCAAATCTTCAGTTGCAAATCGATTTCATCTCTTGTTGTTGGATCGAAAAGTTTGATGCAAATCAAGTTCACGCCAATTTTTTACCTTTCCGAACCTTAATAAGCATAGTAAAAGATATGTTTCAGTCAGCGATAGCGAGTTTTTTGCTCTTGGTCATTAAAATGGGCAGTTCTGGCCGTGAACAGCTCATTTACCATGCCGTAAGTTGTAGTATCGGCCGTAGATCGGCTTCAAGTAAAGTATGACGTCCAACATTTGAACCACGGCGCCGTTTCAACAGTAATGACTTTTATGATATTGGATTTTGAGCGGAAAAGGGGCTTTGAAGACATGAACTAAGTACCGCCTAACAAGGTATTGAAAATCCATACTTTTAGCCAATTCAAAAGGATCGATTGTCCCAATTGCTTTGCTTCCCAAACAAGTTTTTTTCCCTTTCCCTCAGGCGTGATGGACAAGCAATTGCTGGCCTCTGCCAAGGCCGTGCCCAACGCCTCTCGTTACGCCGTGGGCATTCTCGGTGGCAACGAACTCCATATCACGCCCCTGGAAGCCGTTCTCCAGTTACGGCCTAATCTCGGTTACCTCGACAAATCAGATAAGACCGCCAAAGCTGAAGGCCGAACTTTGGACGATCCAGACGATCCTCAGGACGACAAAGAAGAAGAGGTCGAGGCGAAACCCGTGACGGTTCGCTTCGCCAAATCCGGAACGGATTACGCCAAGAAACAGCGGGAAAAATCCTTCGCATTTCAGCAAAAGAAGAGCGAAGAGGAACCCTGGATTCCAACCCGGTTTCATCACGTCAAATCCACTCAATGGGAACAGGAGTCTCAGAAGTTGTTTTGCCGGAAAATGGACGACGAGATTGCCTCCCTGAATCAGACGCCCAAGCAATATCTTGAGGCTCTGGTGACTGATCCATTTAGCGATGAGATGAAAGTCAAGCAGGAACTGGATCCTTAAAATACACGCTATTTTATTTACGATGAAAATGCTGTTTGAATTTACTGACATGCAAATCATCCGTGGCTTTATCGCCTCTTTGTGCGTTCGATTGGCTCGAGTCGGCACCGAGTCCAATGACTTTCAATTCCGGCACATCCCCAACTACCACGGTCCTTTGCGTAATAACCTCCTCCTTGGGCCTCTTGGCCTTCACCGGCGGTTCGATCTCATCGATATCGATTTTGAATCGGTCCGGCACTTTAAAATTGACCGCTAGATTACTCGGAACAAATTCGGAAGGACGTTTTTTCTGGCGAGCTTCCGAGGCCCATTTCTTTTTAGCGGACTCGGTGGCTTCAATATTTCGGATTTTCTCTTCTATCCCTAAATCCACTTCAGGGATGCCACTCAACATTTGCGAGGATAACATATCTTCGCTCTTGCTGAAAGTGGATTTCCGCAGATTCTCGGGCAAGGACAGAAGAGCTCGATCCTCTGGGGTAAGGAAATTCAGGCCTTGGCCTTCGGAATCATCAGTCTTGCCACGGCGACGCTCCATTTCGGATTCGATGAATTTCTGCATCTCTTCGTCTTCATCTCGAATCCGTGTCTCTTTGGAGAATTGCGTGCCCACCATGAGATCCTTGTTCTTGCCGTTCAGGACATCCTCTTGTGGCACCTCCCCATTCTCGATGGCCTTCGCCGCTTTGGCCTTTCTTAAGTCCAAAAGCCCGCCCGTTTGGATTTTGAAAGGGTCGTTGTCCACGGCGGTCATTAGCGATTCCTCGATTTTGGTCAACTTCTGGCCAGAAGCTAAAGTGATATTAGAGATACCCGACGACCTCTGACGGAGCTTCTGAAGCTCCAAGGTCTCGGCCAGGATTAAGTTGGGTTCGGGCGGGTCAAGTTGGTCATCCTGGGCACGATCTTCATCGTCATCATCTGAAACTCGGCGACGGAATTGTTTCTTTTTTCGATTGATGGACTTGAACTTGATTTTGGGGGCCTCATTGGAGCCCTCGTTACTCATATTTATGATTGAACTGGGAGAGATATGAAAGAAAGAGGGTCCCAGGAATGTGAGGTAATGGACATGCACAACGTTGATTGTTATTGTCGTACAAATAGGTAGGTTGCGTGTATAATCCTGAAACGTAACACCAATCTGCAGTGATCTGTGGCGACTGAGTTTAAAATCACCCACTCCCTCTCGATTGAGGACGTTCTGAAAAACCTTTCGGATCGCCTTTTCATTTGATCATTAACCTTCAACAGCACTATCTGCATTAACTGCTACCAAAATGATGCTTTCCATTCCATGTCTTGTTCTTTGGTCCGTATCGCGATCACACACTAGTTCATAGTTAGAATGTGTTATGAACTTGATAATTATATAAATGAAATAGGCAGTGTCTGGTTACTTAGTCATGATAGGCTCTAGAAACCCTTTTCCCCCCTATGGGGCTTCCAATAAAACGTGAGTGCGTCTTATTGTCTTCAGGGTTTTCTGCGTGCTTTCTCAACCAAGGTTGAGTGAATAAAGTTGTGTTAGTTCATTCGTTCAAACTAGAGCACTTTGGGAGAGAGGAGTCGCTCCAACCAAGCCATTTAAGATATTGTTTTGAACATATTATGAGCACATTGTAATAGTATCTTTATTGTGACTCTTAGTCATGTCATGTTGTAAAAATCTAAAGGAAAAATGGTGTGTAAGCATTATACAGACTGTAAAATGTGTAAAAGATACATGTCAAAAATGGTAAAAGCAATAAAATAGTTGACTAGAGAGTGATATCACAGTGAATTTGGCTAGAATTGTTTCAGTGCACAGGAAAAAAGTGAAGCTAGGTGTTGAGCCAAACTACTACCCTTGGTTAATTTGTTCAAACAAAGCAATTGAACAAGCCACGAACCCACTGGCTCCTGGAATTCAAAACTTTGTTTCGAGAATCAGGTATCTAAACCTGTTTAATGATAATCCACATTGCAGCCCCAGCCTCAGTGCCAGTATTTCAGACTTTGTTATATGCTTTGATTCTATCAACTAGCAATGATTGAAAAAAGCTGACTTAAAGGGGTGTCAATTTCGTCATTTTACAAAAGAGTTCAAAACACAATAAATAGCAGTTCATGCCTGTTTTTTAACTCTTACATCAAATGAAACTAATCTAAGAATTCTTTTTATTATCTGTTTTGGTCTCGCTATATAATATTTTAAGAACCGTCAGAGCTGTGCTTGTTGACCATCAGTCTAGTTTCCAACATGATTTCATGCATGGAATTCAAAATCATTGAACCACTTAAGAGTTGGTTCTTTTGAAGATCTTCTCAGATCAGATCTAAACTTCAACTCAACTGAACTCAAAAAGTTTTGCTCGAATAACGAAATCTTTGGTCACAAAACCCTCCAAATAATCAGTCGTTTTGACACGGTAACTGCAACATCGTTCCACAGTCAGCTTTGCCAAATTTCATCACTTCAGTGCCAGTGGGCCAACACATTTTCTGGCTTGTTAGGCTTGCATAACCTGATCTCGGGAAAACAAAGGCCCACACATTGATGTTTATTCTCCAAAAATTAAACTCTCACTTTACGGTAGTGGGCAAAAATGGATTATCCACGAATCTGGTCCCAGCATTGTCAGATACTTCAGCCAACCTGGCCAATTAGAGTTGTTGTTGGTACTCAAGTTCTTGAGTTTCCGTAGAGTCCTTCTCCCCCCCCTTTCAAGGCAGAGAAAGTGTCCAGAGTGTCTGTAGGGCGGGTTCGAACCAGGATATGAACCCGGAATCCCCTGCCAGGGCGACCGCATTCACCCCGCTCCAAGTCCGAGGACGATCCACCAGCCTGAAACGCCCCGTCATCCATTCCTTGTTCCAGGAAGACCCCGAAGAAGTGCCATCTGTTCCTCCGCCCGCCAAAAGGTCACTGCTACGGGTGGAGGACCCGCCTACCCAGGGTAAACGGCTCAGAGCCGAAGGTATTTTCTTAGCGGAGCAAGGTCGTTTTTGGCAAGCCATTCATTTGTGGAATCAGGCCCTGGACATCCTGCCCCAGGATGTGAGACTACTAGAAATGAAGGCTCAAGCCTTGATCCAAGTCCATGAATGGGAGCCAGCCATTGAGATTGGTCGCAAGGTCACTCAGATCGATCCTTTGTGGTGGGAGGGCTATCAGACCTGGGGTCGAGCCTTAGTGGGCGGTGGGCGAGTCCCGGAAGCCCGTTGGGCGTTCTCCAAGGCAGCATTCTTGAACCCAAGCGATCGAGAACTACGTATCGAGGATTTGCTTTGGTCACAGGAGTTATATCGACATTGGAAAGCGGAACAAGAGGCACGCCGCCCAGTGACTGAGATCTAGCATCATGCCTGAAGCCACGGATCATGTCCCGGATGTGAAACGGGTCTTCAAACCCCGTCGACTTCCCTCCCAAAATATCGTGGATCGGTTTATGTCCCGTGAACATTATGGGATCCATTTCCGACGCAATGCGTTGGATACAAACCGAGGGTTCTACACCAATGTTTACCCGAACTACACCATCTCAAATGTGGAGAAACCCAATTGCTTCTTGCGGAAATTTACGCCCGATGGCAAGCGATTCATTGCCTTCTCGCAGAATCAGACCCATCTCGAGATCTACTTGTACAAAGGACCTTCGGCCATGAACGAGGCTGTGTGTGAGTTGTGGGACTCAGATTTCCTGCTGCCCATGTTCTGTCAAGATCCGGCTCAAGCACCCAATATTCGAAGAGTGGCCTTTGAGCGGTTCTTCACCCTGGAGCATCTAGTGCTTTTAACGCCCTTGGGTCAAGAGCAGCTCAATCGGGAATGCTCCTTGTTCTCCGATGATGGCGAATATGTGATAGTGGGTTCGGCTTGCTTTCTGTCCGATGAGCAGCATCCACCCATGTGGCGAACTCATCAGAATAACGAATCCGTGGCGCCCAATCCTCGACACGCCTTGGAGGATTATACCCTCCATAGTATCGAAATCTCGGAAGGTTTCCTGGTGGATCGGGTCTCATTCAAGGCCGATAAGATCTATTTGTCGCACAATCAGGGCCTCTATTTGTATAAGGACACGTTAACTGTGCTCTCCGTGCAACACCAGACGATTCATGTGTTCAAGTTCGTGATGGGCAAGTTCGTTCCGGTCCGAAAGATCGGTCGATTGATCTACGAAGACGACGACTACTTGCTCTCACACACGCTGACTTCGGATCAACAAACGTCTCTGCCCGGAAATTTCACCTATCGTCCCTACCGGGAACAGACCATCAATCTGCTCAAGCATCGAATTCTAGCCCATCTATATCGCAGAGCCGTGGCGTTATCCCATCTGGACAAATCTCCGTACGAGTTGAGGAAGTTCTACATGTACTTCGATCAGATCAAGGCTCTACGCATGTGGAAGATCCAACTCTTGGATGAGGATCACGTGCTCATAAAGTACTCGAGCGAAGAGGTGGTGACTCTACGCAGCGGGGAGCCCAACTCACACGCAGCCTTCTTCGTGGTCTACAACATGACCACCACCGAAGTGTTGTCCATGTATCAGAACAACTCTCCTGAACTGGTAGACATTTGCGAGAACTTCACCGACTTCTTTCGGAACTCCAACCTGAATCTGGTCCACGGCGAGTTCCGGTATGCTCAACACACGTCTAGTCCGTCGAACAATATCTACGCCCAACTAGTCCACCAACGGTTCAAACAGACTATTATCTCGGCCAAGAACGGCGGGATCAACGAGGCTCGGAAACGGGTTTTAGCGCAATTGCCCATAAGCGCTCAATCCTATTCCAGTTCGCCTTACCTCGACTTGTCTTTATTCAGCTATGACGAGAAATGGATCTCGCTCATGGAACGCCCCAAGGCGTGCAGTGAACTACCCATTCATTTCTTCGGTCGTGAGAGTGGGATCACCAAGTTCCGGATTTATCCAGGACCGCTGGAACGGCCGAATACAAACAGCTCGGCCCGAAAATTGGTGGCCTTTATCTTCCATCCCACCGATCCATTTGCCATTTCGGTCCAAAAGACCAACTACGAATATGTGGTCAACTTTCATGTGAGAAAAGCGCCTTTTTCGAGCAAGAAGTCGTCCACCCAGCGATCAGGGTTGGATCAAGTCAATCTCCCGGATTACTTTCGAAGTCGTCAACAAGCGGGTCAAGCCAATTCCTCCGACCCTGCCTCACTTTGAATGATTAGTGACAAGAGAACTAATCACCATTCACCAATAACGTACTCTAACTCATTCCTTCAGACCAAGAGAGTATTCCATTCAGAAAGCAGACTTTTTTCGTCACTCCCCACGTGATACGAGAGAACCCAGTGAACAAATAAAATCTACCCCACCTGCATTGCATGTGTTTAAGCACTTGCCGAGAGCCATTGACGATGATAGTAGTAACTTCTGACTGATCTGCCTATCTATTTCTCTCCTAGATTTTTCCGCCATGGAATCGTGCTTCATCTGTGGGGTGCGAATGGGCCGAGGAAATCAACCCACCATCGGACGACATGAGCGTATGAGTAAATTAGTGTCAGTGAGCCATACTGTGAATCAATCCAGTACCGTGATCATCTCGGATATCCTGTCGAGAATCCTCAAAGAGACCATTGGTCGCGAAGAGACCATTTGTCGGATCTGTTTCAACCTTTTGAACGACATTGATTACCATCTCAAAGAAGCTCAAGAGAAAACCGACGAGATCACGGATAAGTTTTTGGACAAGGGCAAAGATCCTTTGAACTACAAACCCGCTCCCATTGTCACCACGGAAAAGGAATCTCCCCCAACTGCATCCACGAATAAAACCAGACGAGGACATCGAAAGGCCAAAAAAGAGAATTCTCCCAAAGTCGTTGTTCCTTCGGTTGAGAAACCCGAAGATCTCTTTGAGGATGAGATGTCCGTCAATACACTAAATAAGAACAAGCAGAAGATTCTTTGCCATGTTCTCAATCCGAGTAAAAAGGTCAAGCAAACCTCGTCCCCAGACAAGGTCACCACCCCCGCCCTCCCTGACCCGCCCCGATTGTCATTGAACCAGCCCATGGAAGAAGAAGAATTCGAAGACCTCGAAGAATCCGAGGACGATTCCGATCCGGATTATTCGCAAGCTCATGAAGCCCGAAATGCGTCGGGCAAAAAGCGCAAGGGCAAAGAAAATCGCGACGATCATGAGCCCGTGAGTAAAAAATCACGCAAATTCAAGGCCCCGCCTCCCTCTCAGGAATTGAGCACGGTCAACTTGGACGACCTGGGCGACATTCTGACCACGCCCAAAGCCTTCTTCGCGAAGAAAAGTGAGCCTGTGATGAAGTCCGGAAAGAAAGCCAGCAAGAAATCCATCCCCGAGGAATTGATCAGTCCTGAAGAATCTCAATTAGTGGGCGAGGACGAGGAGTTGGGTTCGACTCCCGGCGTGACTTGCCAAATCTGCGGAAAAATGTTCAAAATGAAGAGCAACCTCCACCTTCACATGGAACGGGTAAGTCCAAAAGGCCATTTATTGCAGGGACTAATTCCACAATAAGTCTGGTTTGAAACTTATTTCCAGGTCCACATGACCAATCCTGCTTTGGTGGCAGTGGACGAGAGGCAAATACCAGAGACTCACAAATGTCACTTATGTCCACGAGAGTACGTTAAGGTCCTGCGTTTAATGCCTGGAGGCGAACCTGCTAATTCTTGGCCTCTGTTTTAGATTCACGAACGAGAAATCCCTGACTGTCCATAAATCTGAGCACAGTGCAGAAGCTTTGGAATCTCGATCTATGACAGTGAATGTGAAAGTGGTGAAGCCTCCAACGGATTCCGAGGTCAAAGCGACATGTCCTCAATGTCACAAGACCTTCCGACGCCATTTTAACATGAGAATACATGTTGACAGAGTAAGTGATATTCTCTAGAGGCTTTGATGGCTTGAGTATTTTCATTTAATATTTTCGCCTCTGCAGGTCCACAACAAGTTAAAGAACTTTCCTTGTTCGAAATGTGATAAAAGTTTTGCCACCAACTCGGATCTGAAGCAACATATGAACGTTCATGGAGATGGCCGGGTTTTGAATTGCGAGGAATGCGATCGAACGTGAGTGATTCAATTTTTACGCACTAGTTTTAGGGGAACATTTTCAGGCTTTTCACAAGGGGAAGTGAAAGAATGTCGTGCTCAAGATTTCTAAAAGTGGCCTCTCTCCAACGCGTTTAGTTGTCAAGGATTTTGCCAAACAGACTTCTTCGCTAACTTTTTAACCATAAACTTTTCAC
>NC_081441.1:10306828-10307571 GCF_007210705.1 Tigriopus californicus | reverse complement strand
ACACAAACTTCTGTCTGGTTGAAAATGTCATGGGATTGCATCTAGTTTCATCCATTAGATGTCTTTAGATGAAGAGTCAAGGTTGGGCTTTGAAGAAGGCTTTATTGCTGATTCATTTATTAAAAATCCTATTTTCAAGATTTAGTTAGCCTTGTGAACAAATCGAATCCTCAATGGGGAAAAGTAATTACCAAAGGGCATAACCAAAAATTGAAGAGAAAATAAAGAATTCGTTTGGGCACCCGATTTTGCTTTAAAGGGTACACTAAAATCATTTTCATTCAAAATTATGATTTTACTAATTATTATTGGGATAAGATAAGATTTACATTTCGAAAATGAAAATGTGCCCAATGTTATGGAAATGTCCAATGATGCATTAAATTGAGTTTTTACAAAGTATGAGAAGACGAAGATCATAAAATCAAATGCAAATCAAAATGAAATATTTGCTCCCCTCAAATATTCGTAGGGAGTATCTAGGTGTTGATCAAGTAGCAATCGTTTTAGTCAGATTTAGACAATATTTTGATCAGAATACCTGATTATCCCTATATTCAAGGACGTGCCAGATCTGCTAACTCTAATTCGTAGGTGGGTCAAATATTATAGGAATATAAAATCAAGTAAGATAACTAATTTTTACGTCTTGAACTGCTGGGAATCCATATCACCAAGGAAGTCGCAAAAAAGAAAAATGTTCAGTTTACTTATAACGACGTTTTTTTTATTATATCTTTCGA
>NC_081441.1:10273928-10306792 GCF_007210705.1 Tigriopus californicus | reverse complement strand
ACGAGGCTCGGAAACGGGTTTTAGCGCAATTGCCCGTAAGCGCTCAATCCTATTCCAGTTCGCCTTACCTCGACTTGTCTTTATTCAGCTATGACGAGNGTAAAAGCGAATGTGAACATCGCGCACCTTAACTTCACCTCATTGTCATCGATCTCTTGAGAGCAAATTCCCTCGCCTCAATGTCAACCTACGGTTCCATGCCCGACTCCAATTATTCAACGTTATTCGGTTTAACACACATCCGTTGTCTTTCAGATTCACCAACCGAGACTCTTACATCTTTCACAAGAAGCAACACACGAACACTCGCACCCATTTCTGCGTGATCTGCAAGAAAGGCTTCTTCAAGTCGTCGTGTCTAAATCGTCATATGAGATCGCATACGGGTGAAAGGCCGTACAAATGTGATTATTGCGGCAAAGGATTCAGCCAGAGTACTTCTTTGAAAGTGCATATGGCCAAATGTGGACAAAATCCGGGCTCAGAACCTCCAGAGGTTGACGTTCGAGCTCCTCCGAATAATGCATCAGGAGGAAAAAATGCCCAGATATTGGGCCTTTGAGGGTATATATACGCTAGTAACCTTGTTTTTTTCGGGTTGGAAGTGAAATTTCCAATCAATATTTTATGAATAGCCCTCGTAATCAAATAAATGAAGTTTTTTTGAAAGGACCTCATCAATGTGGCTTTCCAAGTCAGTCAAAAAAGGGCCTCCCACTACATCGATGGTTATATTTTCTACATTCAACGTACTCGTACAATAAATTAATCTAGGTCAATAAAAATTAAGAGAACTTAAGTAGAAATAGGTCCGGTTTTTTTCGGGTTAGAAAGGTCAAGAACCCACGGATCGGTTGGTGGTTTCAAAGGAAATGCAAAGTACGTTCATCCTTGGAGACTTTGAATCTCGCTAGGATCCATTTCTTCCACATAATTAGCTGGGAAGAGTCCAAATTGACCGCGAGAATCGCAACCCTGCCACCATCCAGGGTCAATTTTTTCAATATTAGTAATCACGTCATTGGGATCGAACGAGATCTCCGTCTCATCCGACGCCTCATAATCATACAAGGCTATGGCACAGATTCCCAAATCTCCTGGACTCTTCACAACATGCCCATTTGTGGATTGGGCCGCCACATCTGGAGGACTGGGAGTGGTAGGAACATCCTGGATTAAGTCAGGCTTAGCCGCTTCATTTTGCTCCGTGATATCGGGTTTGGCGGTCTCCTCTTCCGCCGCCGTTAGACCGTGTTCCTCATTCCCAAAGCTGGCGGGTGGAGGGACGAATAAATCGCCGCCAGCAACGGCAGCGGGGGGTGGACAAGGGCCGGGGGTAACAACAGATGATGGAGGAGGTGCAGGCTCTTCCTTGGGTTCTGGTACCGTTGGAGGCACATTACTAGCACTGGTCTGACGTCTGAAGTTGAGTTGACCCACGGATGAATTACGCTCAAACACGGATTTGGCGTCGGATGACCTTTGCGAGATGAGTCGTCGGGCCTCGTCATTCCTCTCTTTCTTAAGTTCATTGCTCCGATTCTGTCGGGCTTGTTCGTCTTGACGATCCATTTCTTGTTGAGCTTGCCATTGATCGGCTTCCGAGCGATGACCTTCTCCAGGGTTCTTCTCAGATTCCCGGATTTGCGAGATCTTCCTCTCCCGTTCCGTGACCAATTGCTCCCGCTTCTTGGAGTCCACTTCCTCTCTGGCTCGTCTTTCATTGTCGATTTGTTGCTGCTCAGAGATCTTCCGGGTCTTTTCAGCCTGAACCCGGGCTTTTTCTTTCCATTTTCTCCTTCTCCCAAAACTGCTCTCGTTCGCTCAATTTGGGCAATTCCCGCTGGGAATGATCCGCTGATGATTGGAACCCACGGGAGCCGGGATATCCTCCATGGTGGCTGCCATGGGCTTCTCTCGGAAGTTGTAGGTTGCGAGGAAGCTTTAGCCACTTTCTCCATGATCTCATCCACATCCACTTCATCATCATTCCGCGCATTGATCGTGACATGAGCCCCGTGGAAGTAAATTGGTAATATCTCTCAAGTGAGTGGCACACAGACCTTTCCGGGTCCCGGGGGCACTTTCCCCCTGCCAATGAACGAACACGAACTTGGCCAAGGACGTTCGAGGTCATCCACCCGACAGAAGGCATACATGATCTTATTGGCATTCAAGTCTTCCTTCATCTCCTCAATACCATCTTCACCGGAGGACATAAGCTTGAGGTCAAAGGAACTGCCCTCATAGCCGAACAGAGCCCAATCCGTGTCATCGTTGGGATCTAGTACGGCTTTCCAGGCCTTTTGCATGGCCGCACCGTGTTTATTCAGGTTCAAACCCATCGCGTTAAATGGTCACTGTCAATCAGAGATAATAATTTCACCCGTTCAAAGCTTCAGATTGATTGAAGTGAATGTGTCTAGTAAAGATTGAGAGGCTCTCAACTGAGACACAGGGGCAGTGTGTGATAATTATTATCTCTTTTGAGGGCGACAGTCACTTGTCATTTTGCGGTGCGGCCTCCTCTTGATTTCTTATTTTAGTCTTCCTTGGGGATTTGGTGAGGACAGGTCGCTGGAAGATCACAGATGTAGAGGTTTATGATGGGAGACTCTTGGTAAGAGGGTGGTTCGGTCAAGTATTTTTTTTCTATTTGTTGTTGATAAGAGAATAAAAAAATGGCTAAAAGTTAACAAAATAACTTCATCCAGTTAAATAGCCAGGATCAAGAAGAATGTGGGGGTAGTTTGTCAAGTTTATGGCAGTCTTGGATTGGATAGACTGCCAAAAGCCACTCCTTGAAGAGTGGATGGAAGAAGGGGAAAAGAGAAATGACTTGAGGCTTGCCAATTAGAGAATGAAAGTACCAAATTTGAGCCCTTTAGCCTTCGGTGGTTTGAAGGGAAGTAATTTTAGACCTCCCTGTCTAGGATTAGGGCTAAATTAAAGGAAGAGTTATGTCAATTGGGGAAAATTTCCATCAAATAACGCTCACTGTGTTGGTTATCGTTACCAAACTTTCTGTAAGACAATGTTGGAAAACAAACATGCAGAACCATGCCCATCAATCTTTGAATCTTTGAACTCATTGCAATAGGATGCTTTCAGATTCCCAAATCTGGCCATCTTCCGCCAAAATTCTTTGGCAGAACTCAATTTTTTTTTATGGCAGATCTCGGCCGGGGAGTAAAGCCGTGACGAGGGCAAAGAGGTAAACTGAGATTTGGGATGCGCTTTTAAAATTCATCGAAGCACTTCTGCACGATCGATTCGCCATGGGGGTTTCTTAGGGCTCTTTTAAACGCAAACGAAGCTGATTCGAGTCTTCCTTTCTGGATGATTTGCCTAATCTGAACACATTCAATGTCAAATTTCAGACCGGCCGGTGAAAAGCTACTTCAAGGCAAGGACTTATAGAAATATGGACTGTGAACGGGTTTTCCCACCAAATCGGTTGCTTCGGGTCAGAGCAACTCTGAAACTACATGTATCAATTCGATCGTTGCAATTAAAGGCAAGTCACTTTTTTGACAAATAATTGTTGTGCGGTTTGTTACAAAGTTTATAAAAATATTAAAGTTTATAAGCTCTTGCAGCTGACCAAGAAGAGGCTGAATATTCCGTTTTTTGTCTGGATTTCTTAACCGAAACAGAGGAATGAAGTTTCCCGAAAGTCATGTATTATCATTAGGGCCGGCCAAAACTTGCAGATAAATATGGTATTTATTGATACTAAATTTGCATTAAAAAAATCACCCGAGTTTGCACAAAAATTTTCAAATAAAACAGGCGGCAAAAGAAATAACTAAAACAATGCTTTGATTCAATTCATGCATTTGTGTTACAATTGATTTTTTTTCTTGAGCCTACTGTTGTTGCTAATGGCTAGTCGGAAAAATAATGTAATTTTGGTCAAAATTGTTTTTTGGTTATGAAAATCAACCAAAATAAATTCAGAACATGTAAAACTAAGTTATAAGAAGGTGATTAAAAGTTTTTTTTATTTGTTTTGTTATTCAAGTGTTATGGTGGTTTTAAGGCAAACATTGCTTGATTGTTGTTTTTCACGATCTTCTTGCTTTTTAAATCAATATTTATTGAATTTCAATGCAGTATTATATCTTTGAATTCTAAGTTGAAATCATATTTTGAAGCATCCTGAAGTCATGGTCCAAGACAAAGTTGATGAGTGATCTTTAAAATCAATACCATCATTGTGTGAGAATCTAAGGCAATAGAATCTAAAAAACGTACGGTATAGTACATAGAAAACGTAAAATGCACTTAGGAAGAGATGGTATAAATAAAGAAATTTATTAAGAATTGAAGCATACCAAATACCGTGTGGCGAATATTATCTTATACAATTTAAAATGATTGTTTTTTTTGATTAAAAGTAATTTTATGGACTTAAAGCCAATTCTAGAGATTTTGTGAGATCTGTAGATTCAGAAGAAATATCACTACCTCTTTTGGTCCTAAGATAGTAATTTGTGTCGCTCTGTTGCCCTTCATATTCGTAATGGGCAACATGTAGACAAATTCGGACCTGTCTGAAAGGGATGAGTCAAGCGAGAACGAGACAATCACAATTTTGAGAAAATTGAACAATCATAATCATTTCAAGGTTTTGAGAAGAAATTCAAGCTTTTGAGCTTCCTGAACTTTGTGACTAAGTTGTTTTTTTTTGGGTATGAGGCCAACCTAAGAGTCTTGATGTGTGGCGATAAACTGTGCTGATCAACCAACTAATATGCAAGAGACTCTGAGAAATGCAAGATTTGTGTCACTGACCTTTAAGGCCGTAAAACGGTTGCTTTTAATCAATCTTTTGAGCTTTTGAGACAACTCTTTGAAAAGTTCCCAGACTCGCCATCCTTTTGTGTGAAATATTTTTCATACATTGATAAGGTTGCAATTGGTTGATTGCACGCAACATTGATATTTATTGAAGAAAAGCTAATTCGATTTAGGTGCAATGGTTTTTTTTATAATTCAAGTTTTTTGTGGCTAAATTTCTTTGAAAAAACACACTAGCTTCCATGGGGTCCGGGTCAGATTCCTCGTAAAAGGAGAACAATGGAATGAAATCATTGCCTCGGATGTTATTGTGAGAAAAGTTTTGCGCAAAGCCAATAATCGAGAGGATGAGAAATACATCTTTCTAAAAATGGCATTAATCTATTACGACAATGGAGACAAAAAGATCTCAGTGAAAGTGGATAGGAAGGGAACAAAGGAGGAAGAGTAACATTGTGATGTGAAGCACTTTTTCATGAAGGAAGGGCAGAATAGCATTCATAAAAGTGGACATAGGCAAAGTATCGTTCTCGGGAAAGCAAAATAGAGAAATCCGAGTAATAGTCCATAATTTGAATCGAGAAACATTCACAAGAAACATATTTTCGAGAACTTCTTGATACTTACTGACTGATTGGTGGGAAATTCCTAATCTCTCTTTGAGGTAGTGTACACCACCGATTCGCCGATTTGTTTTTTCATTTACACCACCATAAATTCTGCAAAACTTGATCTGGCGAGTTCTTTTAAAGGCACGAGACATGACAGAAAATTTAGTAATGGCTTCAATTCCTTCCTTTAGCACATCTTTTGCGGAGTGAATCAAAAGCTTCCTGAAAAAGAGTGATATCATGACAAAATTATCTAGAATACCTAGAGTTGGACCTCTATTTCATTGGATGAGAAAAAAATCAAATCGAAACGAATCAGCCCTCAATACCATTCACTCTCAACTCAGTTATTTTGATTTCGTTTAAACAACTCAATTAAAAAAACCAATTCAATAACAACGGAATTGATATCCAATGTATGCTTAAAGCAACCTTCAAAGAACAGTCATCATGTCATTGCTTATGCGCACTGTATTCATTTCCCTTTCATTCAAGCTTGTGCCAAGGATGATTAGGATGGATGTCCATTACTTGGTTTTCCCGGGAATGGTTTAGCGAATCTTGCTATCTTGGGAAACAAAATTTGGTCGGGAAATAAAAAAAAAATCGGCAAAATTCGCCAAATAATTCCAAATGGCATTAACCTTTTTTGTTGATGGTTTGTGCCATGCTATGATTGAGAATAGTTTGAAGCATTGGACTGTTTGTTCTCACTCAGCAAGTCATTAAAATCATTGTCCTTTGATACCACGTTAATAGGGGACCACTGGCTAAAACTTTATGCCTTCATATTTACCCCAAAGCCATTATTTAACAGATAGATAATTTGTTGCGAGTCCATATTTTTCCATATATACGTTACTTCTTTCGGGATAATGAAAAGTTCTCAAAGGTTCTACAATGAGTTATAGTTGCGCGAAACATGGTCCAGGCTATAATAATTCCTCAAAATGACGAAAATAGCATCGCTATATGGCAAACATCGCCTTTCCTTGTGAAAAGGCATCTAAGGGCTTTCAAATTTGCACTTTTTGCTTGGATGAGATATTGAGGAGAGACTTTTAGTTGTATTTGGGGTACCCAATGAATGTGAGCTTCTTCAGGGGATTCTTCAATGAATAGATTCAAATAAAAGGCTAGTTCAACTATTATACAGATCATTTTAAAAAAGTCATTTTCTTCCTTTGACTCCGGCCAAGATTTTCTGGCTTAACCCTTACGGTTTCCGTTTGTGGGTAGAATCAAAATCATGCTTATGTTTGAGTGCCACTATTAATGAGTTCACTCGATGACTTGTGGTCTTTAATGTACGTTAAAGTTTTTGACATTACGCAAACCATATTGCATTGGTCATCAATCCTCTTACCTTAAGCTCATCTAAGTTCAAGAGAGCAATTACACCAAGAAGCTCGGCTCACCAATGCGCGGTTTCCACCCATACGCCCAAAAGACTTTCGAAAGAAGGAAAGAAGGGCCTTCCTCTCTCTCTTTGGAAAATATCAAGCCTCGGTACCTGCTTTTCTAGCTGCACAAATCGAGAGAAAGAGGAAGTGGACTCAGTCGCTTTTGAGAGTTCAGACCTAGATATTGACTCGAGTCTTAGCATGAAGAGTTCCAAGAACATTGTTAATTTAGAAGAGTACTAGAGTCAAGATCAAATGATGAGTGTTCCACAGGATTGGATCCAGTTCCTCACTGACGGTGTGGCTTTGGGAGTGGTGTGTGTTTTTGGCGTTTTGGCCAATTCTCTAGCTACTGTGGTTTTGGTCTTGGACAAGGGAGTTGAGCTCTCGCAGATCTTCACGCGGATTCTCATTGCTTTGATGACATACGATTCGGTGCTGCTCTTGGGGCTGTTTTCCATTTATAGTTGGCCCATGTTAAATGTGAACTTCCAAAGGGAGATCTACCCGTGGATCGTTCCTTACGTTCTACCTGTCGTGCAAATATCTTTAACGGGTAAGTGAGAACAGGGATCTTCAAAAGTAGTGGGGCATTGAAGTAGGAAAGGAAGATGACGTCACCGTCAAATTTTGGGATGTTTCTTGCCTCTTTTGAGGCTTCATAGTTTTTTGTTAAGGGATTAAGTTAGAGTTCCAGTTCATCGATCCATAAAGGAATGGTTCAATTAGTATTGTACTTTTATAAACTGTCACAGTATTATTCATTGACATGCTTAAAAATAACTTTTTACTTGAAAAAAAAGCCATTTTGGACTTACTTTTCCTCTTTAAGAACTTTCTATTTTTACAAGAGACTTTTTGAAACCTTACAAAAGTTTTTTTTGTATTATATGCCACTTTGTATGTTGGGCTTTTAATACATCTACTGTATTAAAAAGTACCCCTGTGACCTCCCAAAATTTGAGCTGATATCATCGTTTAGTTGCTACTTAAAGGAGTGAATAGTACTGATGAATGGCTCACTATCAAAAGGAAATGGGACCATTTGTGCGCCTTGCTAACGTTTGCTCTGCTGTTTTTTTAATCTCATGGATTGATGAAACCAAAATATGGTCTACTGAGCCACCGAACCATTGATTGGTATTTGTATGGTAAACAAATACCAGGATATTGCTCAATTATAGAAAGAAAACGCCAAGCTGATTTATCATTAAACCTTGTTCGTAATACCAATTGTTTTGCTCTTCTCTTTGATCTTTGCGAATGCATTTTGTTCAGTCGGACCTTTTTAAGAGGAAAGAAGGCATGCCCAAAAAAAGTAGTGGTACATAAACTATTTCTGCAATTCAATGACCAAAACATTTAGAACAAAGCTGAAGAAATTCGTAACTATGAGTTTTCCTACATAAATTCCATTGCCAGTCAATGTAATGACTATGAGAGGCTTTGTAGTCGAGAGAATCGGTTGAAAAGCTTTTGAGGCAGAGTGAAGTCGTCCTTTGAGATTGTCCCCTGACCTTGGAATTTAACACGCTTTGAGAGTATCGCTTTTCCATAAAAGGCTTTCTCGTGCATTTCCTCTTCAAAGCTCGTTGAATCCATGCTAGATTGCTTGCTTGCTAGATTTGCTTGATTGATTGCTAGAACACCCTTTCTTTGACAAGTGATTTTTTGATCTGTTTTGCACTCATATCTATGGAAATGTAATGCACCCCAAAAAGTTATAAAAAAAATGTTCATTTATCACTCAATAATGGCACAGCCGGTTAGCCGAAACTGCATTGCCCAAATGAGAAATAAGTTATTAAAATGTTTCAAAAACGTTGTAGTTTGACGAGTTATTTAAGTTGTTTGGAGGTTTTAGAGTTTAAAGGCTGTCTAAATGTTCTTTTTTTTCACCAGCTTATTCCTCATTGGGTATAAAATACTTCTTTATTTTGTCTGAATTTAATTAACACAAAATGATATTATAGTGCAAACTCCTATTGAATTTTCTTAATTTTTAGTTCATGCGTTTAAAGGTCATCTAAAACAAATCAAATATTTTTTTTTGTTTTCACACTTCCTTACCGCTGCTGGGAGTGAAATCCCAACAATTCAAGACGAGAAATATATTCATTTTATCTAACTTTTATTTATATACATTTTACTTGATCCGCCAACGAATTAGAGTTGGCTGATCTGGCTAACCACGGACTTCTAGAAATATGGACTGCGAACGAGCTTCCCGGCAAATCGGCCTGCTCTTGGTCATAGCCACTCTGAGCCACTTTTCGAATTAAGGTAATAAAATAAGAAACGTAGATCTCTTCAATTAACGGTAGGTGTAGCGAGATGCTAATTCGAGCTACTGCGTTAGCTCCAATCCCTTATAAATACCGTTGTATGTGAAATACAAAACCAGTGCGATGTGAACAACTCTACTCACTGCACCTTGAGTGGCTTGCGGTCCTCATTGTGTTACATAGGTCAATTTTAAATCATTTACATGCAAAGTCGATCGTTTCAAAGTTATGTTGTCAAAAGCTTATGTAGCTGACCAAGAGCAGGCAGAAAATTCAAATTTTATGTAATGTTTACAACATAACTTTGAGCATGTCTCCTGAGTTCCCTAACCATAGGTTTGGGCTCAAACTTGGTTGAGTTCATGTATTCAACAAGATCTTGTGGTCGTATCAAGTGCTTATTTCGAAAAAGATGAGCGGTTTAGGTGATAGGATATTTTTACTTCCGTTTGCAGTCCATATCTCTAGAAGTCCGTGGGCTAACCCTTGAACGGGAACTTTAGCAAAAACTTGTCCAAGTCTGACTTAAATCCTGATACCGGATTAACGCCTACATACACCTTACGAATATTTGAATGCAGCAAATTGAACAATGAAGGAGCCCGAGAAAGAAGAGTGTTGGACTTCATTGTTTAACTAGTCTGGATTCTGGAATTGCTCGTCTCACTAGTAGCGTCAAATAAAAAGGATAGCAAGAAACTACAATCAAGTTCACAGAGAAAGGTAATACTTGCCATTAGTTACATATCAGTTTTAACCAAAATATGGAATCTATGGAGGACACTGTCAAAGTAAATCAAGTAATTTGGGACTAAAAATACATTTATCTCTTCTTATGTAATTCAAGACAAGAAAATGAAAGTGTAGCAAGTTATTATTCATAGATGAATTTTAAGCAAGCATTGACAAAAAGTTCGAAAATTCATAATCTTTCCACCAAAATCCTCTGTTTTATGTAATTTTACAGTTACAAATAACGAAATAAGTTAACATTTGATTTAAGCAAAAAATAATACTTCAAATTATCACCATAGGAAGAGGACGGTAGTACATTCAAAACCAGTTTTCTTTACCGTACTGTAATTCGTGATCAATTCAGACTCCGACAAAATAAGTTGTTTTACACGTCGAGCAAAATTTACAAAAGAGTTGAACCGAGGTATTGGGAAGAAAACCGGTTAGTGCAACCCTCTCGAATTTCTGCTCGACATACGAACAACAGTTTTTGTCGGAGCCCAGTGATCATTCTGCAAACAACATTCCCGAAAGAAAATCCAGTCAACCAAAACTTTCAATGCCATGCAGCACTTGGGTAACTGGTCGTCTGAATTGGTTGTGATAAAATGCATTATTCGATTTCCTTAGGAGGGCAGGATTGTTGGATTATTGCATCACATGCATTTTTGATCTTTTTTGCCACTCATATCTATGCGCACGCTCCCTCATAACTAAGGCCGGCCAAAGCTTGCAGAAAAGTATGACATTTATTGACACCAAATTTGCATAAACAATCGAACGAATTTGCAAACAAATTGCAGAAACTTTCCAAAACATATTCATCAACTCGCTCTGGGGTGTCTGTAAGGGCTATGTTTGCCTTCCATATCAGACAAAATGTAGATGAAAAAGAAAATTATATCATATCATCCAGCACCTGGATTTGAAGGTGCTCTCCCTAGGTAGCAGGTTCTTGCCTTGTCCATGGGGCCTCCTGCCCTGATCAGTAGGGCTCGGAAGTAAAATTCTTTTAGAGGGTCAAATAATCACTAACAATTTTTTTGAAAGCACGGAATAGCATTTTCCGCAAGAAAAAAAATCTCAATTTCTCAAATGCAAAGATATAAGCCTATTTCAAAGCTAAAAAGACATAAAAAGTCGACGTGAAACTAATTTTGCAAAAGTTTGAAGCAATTAATTCCCACAAGTTTAAATGTAATTCATTATTTCAAAATCTTAGAAATCAAAAGCCCTCAACATCCGAAGAGTGAGTTGAACAAAGTTATCACAGGTTAGTGACCCATTTTAATTTTTAAAATGTTGGTGTGTTTGCTCCCCCCCCCAAAAAAATGGCAAATGTTTGAAGAACTTTAGGAGCTTAAGGAGGAGCTGAATATTGGCCGTTGATTATAGAAAGATTAGAAGACCTGGATCTGGTTTTAATTCTGAAACAGGAATCGTCTACAGATGCAACCATTGATAAATTAGCTTCAATTTTTAAGGAAGTTTGCTCCAATCTAGCAATAACTGAATGTGATCCAATAGGTGGTACACGGACAAAAATTCCAAAATATAGGAAGACTTTGTTCAAAAAAAGTTGCAAACAAGCCAAAAGGCTGAAGGGCACTTCGAATCCAGCAATTGTGGGTAGTCTCCAAAAAAGTTGGACCTAATTCAGGGTAAGATTAAGGCCTCCATCGAATATAACCAGTTACAAACTGAGAGTAAGGTGGTTCAGGAGTCATATCGAATCCAGGCTTTTTTTCTCTCTCGTATGCGAACTCTAAGAGAAAAATGAAACCCCCTGTTGGGCCTTTTGAGGTTGATGGGGAAGCCATTAGCAATTAGGAGACTATGGCTAACATGCTTGGAGATCAGTTCCCCAATGTGTTTCAAACCCACTGAGTTCAGAAGTGACAGCTCATTGCTCTGAAGATGAGTCTGTTGAGATTGACAAGGTCAGTCAAGTTGAGCGTTTAGATGATCTTGTAGTCACAGATCAAGATGCTTTAGAGGCCATCAGGGACTTGAGGCTTTCGAGCTCTCCTGGTCCTGATGGTGTGGCATCTCAGTTTCTGATGAGATGCTCACTGGTTCTTGCTCCTGGTTTCACGTACTTGATGCGTTGCATCTTGGATCAGGGCAAGTTCCCCTCTTCTCTGAAGGTAGCTCATGTTGTTCCAATTTTCAAAGTAACTACAGGCCGACTTCTCTCACTTCGAATATTGCGAAGGTGTTTGAGAAGATGATGAAGTTCAAACTTGTTGAATTTCTTGAAGTACATGAAGTCATTCCTCCTAGCCAGCATGGGTTCCGAGCACATTTTAGCACGGTTACCCAACTGATTGAGCATTAAGAGCAGGTCATTGAGGGACTGGAAAGGCATGAGCCAGTTGATGTTGTCTATCTTGATTTTGTCAAGGCCCTTGATCAAGTAGAACAAGGCCTTTTGTTGAATAGACTTCATGACATTGGGATCCAAGGCAAGGTTCTCAATTGCTTAAGAAGTTTCATTCAGGATAGGTAGCAAATTGTTAAGGTCGAGGGATCCCTTAGTGACACACATGAAGTCAAGTCGGGTGTTCCCCAGGGCTCCATCTTTAAGTTTCCTTCTTTATTAAAGCTAGCTCACCTTGTTCCAATTTTTAAAGGGGGAGATAAGTCGCTCCCCAGTAACTATAGGCCGATTTCTCTCTTAGAATATTGCAAAGGTGTTTGAAAAGATCACGAAGTTGAATTTATTGAAGTCAATGAAGTCGTTCCGAACACATATTAGCACGGTTACCCAACTGATTGAGCATTTAAAGCAGGTCATTGAGGGACTGGAAAGACACGAGGCAGCTGATGTTGTCTATCTTGATTTTGCCAAGGCCTTTGATAAAGTTGACCATGGCCTTCTGTTGAAAAGACTTCATGACATTGGGATCCAAGGCAAGGTTCTCAATTGGTTAAGAAGTTTCATTCAGGATAGGTAGCAAACTGTTAAGGTCGAGGGATCCCTTAGTGTCACACATGAAGTCAAGTCGGGTGTGTCCCAGGGCTCCATCTTGGGGCCCCTCCTTTTTATAATATTCGTTGCCCCGCTTCAAAAGCTTAGTATTACTGCCAATCTCTCTACTTATGCTGACGATACAAAGTTACTTTTGGGTAAGAATGGCCAAGATTCCACTAGCCTTGCAAAAGACTTAGAAATAATCTCTTCTTGGGTTACTGAGAGGAATATGGCCCTGAACGGAATGAAGTTCCACTCAATGACGTTTGGGTCAACTCCTATGAATACTCCACTCATGGATAATGGAGGTAAAGATAATGAGCAGATCTCATCAATGAAAGATCTAGGTGTAGTCCTCAAAATAATGGAAAATTCGATGAGCATATCCAGGTGAAGGTGGGTAAAGCTTTTCAAATATGTGGTTGGATGTATCGCACGTTTAAGTCCATAGATAGCATCACGATGCTAACTCTGTACAAGTCGATGGTTCAGCCACATCTTGAATATGCTTCACCCATTTGGGCTCCAATGAGTTCAGTAGGTTTGCAAAAGGTCAAATAAGTCCAATGATGTTTTTCTAGGAACATCACAGGAATGAGAGAGCTCTCGTATTGGGAGAGACTAGTTTTCTATACTAGTTCTCTATTCTAGTTTTCTAATTCTAGTGACCGTAGAGGCTTAATGTGCTTATTGAGAGTACCTTCAAGCCCTCGAGAATCCAGGCTAGTTCGAGCAATGAAGTCCACTTCTCTTCTTTCTCGGGCTCCTTCATTGCTTAATTTGCTTCCCTCTAATATTCGTAGGGAATACGTAGGCCTTGTTGATCTGGTCGCATCTTTCAAGTCAGACTTGGACAAGTTTTTAGATAGCATTCCTGATCAACCCTGCATTCAAGGACTAGCTCGGTCTGCCAACTCAAATTCGTTGGTGCACCAAATCTCATTTAAAGATTAAAGGGTAATGAATAGACGAATTATAATCTTTCATTTTGATACTACTGGGGATTACATTTCCCGTAGCGGTTAGAAAAGCTCGTGAAAAACCAAACCAAACCAAATAAATAAATAAATAAACAGGGTGACTGTTTAATTAAGATCGTAGCTTTACTGAAGTGGAGCATGAACCATTATGAAAACCCACCTTGTCACCTTCATTCTGAACTGCACGTGTGTTCTTGACATTTGAACTACAACGCATACTCCAAGTTGATGTGTCAAGTAAGATCCCATTCTACCATAAGGTAGCATATAAATTGGTACCCCAACTTTATCCGGATATGATTCCTCAGAGAAATATTTCTAGGACCTACTTTTAGATGCCAATCCCATTCTTACACCCTTTTTGATTACTCGCGAACATATAAGTTTTAACATCCTGTCAGACGTCATAATTTCTTAATTGAAGTTAAGCACCGCTACTGTTGTTTTAGAACGTTTGCGTTTGCCCAATGGTCTGAGTGTGCCTGCTACTTGTGATGTACATATTTCCGCTTCGCAGAATAAAGAAACACCGTGGATAGTCTTGCTCTCACATGGTGGCCTAGAGGCAACTCGAAGCTTAATGAAGTTATTCTAAGCAGAGTTCTAGTTTACGCATTTCTAAGGTCTATCGGGCAACTTAATTCAAAGATCCTTACTACACTTGAAGACGATTCCTCCATCGTGCTTGTTCATTTATTTGATATGATTGATTACCTAGTTTGATTACGTCTGATGAACGATTTAACCAATGGCATTCCCTTTCCCAGGGTCTCGAGCGACATAATGGCTATTTCATCTATTGTCCACGTTACCGTCACATTCAGAGGCATGGCTTTCATTCACTTTTTATCAACCACGATAGTTTCAATTCGACCGTATGTAACATGATTTTTGAAAGAGGAAGTTGAACGAGTTTTGACTGTTTAATACATTTCCGTTTTGTTTAATTCAAGACAATTTACATTTTAAGGGTTTCCCAATTTTCTTAACCCTTTAGAACATAACAGACCGCGGGCGGAAATCTGGGATTGCACGAGTTAGTCATCAGATGGCCAAACATTAGAGGGTTACCCATCCTCTGAAGACTCTATGTTAGTCTGTTTATATAGTATGGTGTTAGATTTTTCAACCATTAATTTGAATGAAAACTTGAAACTCAATATGATTAAGCATTTATTTGAATGCGGGGAAGGGATTTTGAGAAAGCCCAAAGACAGGCCCTTAATTTCTTTTCACCCTGTATATTCGAACGCTTTTTTGTACGTGTTGATGTTTGGCTCTTCTGAAGAGCTTTTTTGTTAGCTACTTTCATAGATCTTTTCTAAATGTTTTGAATCACAATCTTTGTAATAACGTTACTGACTTTAGTTACCTTATGCAAATAGAGACTGTTTGCTTCTTTGCTACGGGGTCAGATGACAACTCTCTCCCTTGGGCTGCCATCCGATCTGATGATGGGTGCCCCGATGAAGACGTATTTCCGCTTTGTTATCACAACCAACAATCTTTCTTACCTTACTCTAGAAAATGACCGCAGGTTGGTCCATTTCAGTTGTTAAAGTAGCAACCACAAAAAAAGCTTTGACAGGGATCGAACTAAGGGTAGCCAAGGATGTCTTAACGATGAGTTCAGCAGGTTTGCAAAAGTTCCAACAAGTCCAAAGATGTTTCACTAGGAACATCATAGGAATGAGAGAGCTCTGGCATTGGGAGAGACTACAAAAGTTGGGACTGTACAGTGTTCAGAGAAGGAATAATAGAGCGTGGTGCGTGCGGAAGGCCCGTGGTTGCAGTGACCCGCCCGTGGGTGCAGCGGAAGGTCCGTGGATGCAGTGGTGACTAGGCCAGGTCGACCGTGGGAATGACGAGATTTGTTCCAAACAACTGACTAGATAAACGTGCATATGAAATAGATAATACATAGATGACTAAAGTAGATTATAGTAGGTGACTAGGAGGATTGACTAGATGTTGCAGGCTTTGACTTAGATCCATCCTCCATCCGGGTCACCACGACCACCCGTCCTCCCCAAGCATCCAGGCATTGATGTCTCTCCCCCAGCGCCTCGGTCACCCCACGGTCGACCTGGCCAACCCCCCGCTACACCCACGGACCTTTCGCTGCACCCACGGGCGGTTCACTGCAACCACGAACCTTATGCACGCACCACGCTCTCGCTGCGACCACGGCCATCCCGCTGCACCATGCCCACCCGCTGCAACCACGGCCATTCCGCACGCATCAGGTCTCTTTCGGGCTCAAGTTCCGCATTGGCGTCCTTAGCCGTCTGGGGGAAGGTTCTTCCGCCAGGAGGCGGCTACTAACGACTACGCCATGTATTATTACCGGATGGTGGCTGTTGACTAGATCTTTTTTGTTCGGTTGTGGAGGTATTCATAATTAGTGAAAATGTCTATGGCGGGTATTATGGTCGGAGCATAGTATTAGAGTATATACATAGAGCATTGGTAAATGTAAATTGATGTCGGTGACTAGAATATAACATTAGGGAAGGTATCAAATACTGTACGTCTGCAAAAGCATCCATGAGCTTTGTACCAACCCAGGATTTAGGGTTAATTCCAGTGACCGAAGAGGCTTAATGTGCGTTTTAAGAGCACTTTAAAGCCCGGGAAAAAACAATTGTAAATTAGGAGTACACTTAGTTAGCTCTTGAATATAAATAATGACGTCATCTATTTCACCGTTACTTAGTAAAATGGGATTTAATGGTCCAAATTTCATCGTTTTTTTGCAACAAGATGCCCCGGTTATATGTTAATCTAATTTCCCAAATGTCGATTTTCATTATCACAAAAATGAACAATTCTTTTTCTTGCATAATCTCAAAATTACTTAAAACCTTATACAACCATATATAAAACCCACAAAAAAGCAGATTTTTAAAAATTATTGTAGAACCGTCCAAAGGACATTTAGTTCACACTTTCACAAATATCCATGAAGTCTTAAAAACTATTTTTAATCAGTTTCAACAAAATCTTCAAATAACGACAAAATCTATGACATTGTTTGTTGTATCTATAGTCTTCAGAATTCAAGTGAATGGGTAACTAAGTGTACACATGATGATTGCAATGATTGTAAAACACATTTTCAAAGATTGCACCTTTAGTGTGTTGTTAAGTGAGATTATATAACATTTTTAGCTATTGTGAGGCTATGCAAGAAAAAGAAAAATAATCTTTCATTTTTGTGAAATTGAAAATCGATATTAATTATTTGGAAAACTAAATTAACATATATCTAGGGCATTTTGGGGCAAAAAAACGATGACATTTGGACCATATGATATAATAATATATATTCAAGAGCTAACTAACTAAGTGTGCTCCTAATTTACATTGGGTAGGTTTTTGAAAATTTTAGTGTTTATGATGTTGTATCATGTTTAGAAGTCCATAAAGCAATAAAATCAAAATTATTTACTTGAATTTTCTGAGGGAGAAAATGCCAAGATGTTTAGGAATTTCCGTCAAAACTTCAAAGGGTATTTTACCACTGTGTATCCTAATATCAAATATGCATTAACAATTCTCTGATGGCACTAGACTAAAACTACTACTAAACTTCAACTTTTCCCTTTTGCCCACCCAAATCCTAGAAACAATGATTTGTTTTATCTCATTCTTCAGTATCTTTTTCCCATTACTTGAACGTTATGGAGAGCTTGGATACATTATGAAAGCACTCAAAAATGGATGACCAGGAAAAGACTCAAATTGTTTCAAGCTACTATGAACGACATTGAAGTTGCGTCAATTGCTCATGTTATCATACCCAAAAGAGTATCTTTAGTGCTTTTGTACTCAGAGCTTTGATCATGATTTTCTTTGTGTCCTTTCCCTCTCTAAACAAGGAAAATAAACGTAATTAAGGATTCGCGTTAATTTTATCTTTTCGCATTGAAAGAAATATCCGATCCCAAAAATGATCGTCACCACCAAAAGTGTTATTTTCTGAACATAAAACATGCAGGTAGCATTAAAGCATAGGGCTGCATTCTTTTTAATGAGGGAATGATAAATTTTGCGTTAAGGTTTGTGTGATGGTCTCCACCTTGATTATCCAGTTATCATTTCTTGGTCTTTTGCCCGCTTAGAATGCTGAAAATACAATAATAAGGGAAATATGTAATAGCCTACTTGGAAATACCCAAGAGCAAACGGAAAAACGAGATGGTCATTAAGGACCCGGGAAAGAGAGAAGAGAAGAAACTCGCTTCTTCTTTGGCTTATTTCCAGTCGCCAAAGTTTTCAATGAGTAATTTCAAACTTAATTTTGTCTGTTCTGTACAGTCAAAGACAGCTCATTTCTGTGATTGGTAGAGCTGGTTTTTTTGCCAGGAAAAGGCAGAACTAAGCACCGAATTATCTATTTCTAACCATTTTCAGGAACTCATCACTATACTAGTCTTCAGGTTTTCAAGTCACCACTATTTTTAATTCCTGGGTGCTTTACAATGATTGTGTGCAACCGATCTCAAAAAGGTCTGCTTCAACTAAAAAAGCGAAAATTCCTTACATATTGATGATAAGTATGTACACTCTTGTATACAATTGGCATACAAGTGGAATCGAAATATCGTCATAAACATCAATAAATGTTATTATATCATCGTTATACCCGCTCAATATTGCTGACTGAGAAGGAGAACATTTTGGGACAACGCGCTTGGACTAGCTTGGCATTCCAAGAGGACACTATTAAAACGCCTCTAAAGTCTCTTGCCAAGGTTTTTTAGGGGTTTGTTTTTTTACGGGCTTTTCTAACCGTTCCAGGGAATGTAATCCCCAGTACTATTAAAATGAAAGGTTATAATTCCTCTAGTTACTACCTTTCAATCTTTATATGATATTTGATCTACCAACGAATTTGATTTGGCAGACCAAGCTAGTCCTTGAATGTAGGGTTGATCTGGAATGCATAGTCTGACCTGAAAGATGCTACCGTCCTGCGTATTCCTTACGAATACTGGAGGGAAGCCTTAAACAATGAAAGAGTCCGACAAGGAAGAGAGTTTTACCATAGAGGAAGTAAGGCCTAGGTAAAGAGTCCGACGTGAGCTAGCCAGGCGGACTCGTTTTCAGAGCTGATGGATGACAGCTGAAAGGCTGATACGGTATGGGTTTCTGATTTTTCAATCGGCTGGAATTGCTTTATGTTACTTCTTCTATTGTTGGACTTATTTGTTCTAACTAGCCTGGATTCTCCAGGGCTTGACTCTTTTGGTCTCTAAATAACAATCATTTAGAATTGAAATTTCGGAATCAAGACAATGCGATGCGTTCTTCTTCAATTGGACAACAAGTCCACTAGATTTACTGATTGATTGATCGGCCCTAGGTTGTTGCAATTACGTATTCCAACTTTCATCTCAATCAAATGCCTGCAAACACACCAACATTATAAAAATTAAAATGGGTCACTAACCTGTGATAACTTTGTTCAACTAACTCTTCGGATGTTGAGGGCTTTTGATTTCTAAGAAAGTGAAATAATGAAATACATCTAAACTTGTGGTAATTAATTGCTTCAAACTTTTGCAAAATTAGTTTCACGTCGTCTTTTTATGTCTTTTTAGCTTTGAAATAGGCTTATATCTTTGCATTTGAGATTTTTTTGTTGTGGAAAATTTTATTCCGTGCTTTCAAAAAAAAAAATTGTTGGTGATTATTTGACTCCCTAAAAGAATTTTATTTCCGAACCCTACTGATCAGGGCAGGAGGCCCCATGGACAAAGCAAGAACCTGTTACCTAGGGAGAGCACCTTCAAATCCAGGTGCTGGAAGATATTATGATATAATTTTCCTTTTCATCTTCATTTTTCGTCCGGCCAGCAAGGCTAGCCATCACATCGTCTAATTTATTTCCTATAGGCAGCGTCATAGTCAATATCAGACTGGTTCTCTGTATGTGGGTGTGGTTAGCGTCTAAAAGTTTCCTTAAGAAAGGTCGGGGAGGAGAATCGAACCGAGAACTTGATAGGAAACTGCGCTAACATATAACCAGGGCATTTTGGGGTAAAAAACGATGAAATTTGGACCACTAAATCCCATGTTACTAATTAGCGGCGAAATGGATAATATGATAAATTATATTCAAGAGCTAACAAAGTGTGCTCCCAACTTACATTGAGTAGGTTTTTATTTTTTAAAGTTTGTATTATGTTTTTCGGCGTGTAAATTTTTTATGTGGGCTAGAATTTCATAGGGCAAAAAAATAAAAGTTGTTTCCTATGACTTTTTGATGTAGAAAGATGCCAAGATGTGACATTTCGAGTGAGATTTTAGGAATCTGATTAAAGTGATGACTTGCTCAAAATGAATTAATGATGTGCTTAAAAAACGTTCCTCGAAGTATGGAACACAAGCATCACGCTAACGTAGCCTTTACAAAGTCCATAGTTTGTCGTCAAAAATGCCTCCCTTGATCAACAAACAAACAACCCGTGCCTAAAAACTGTTGATTATGCAATAAATGGTTTTCGAAGTTCACCTAACAAAAGCAAGAAGAGTTATGGAACTCCCTGAGTCCAAACGCCCACAACCAAACAATAGGCCGAGTGAAAACATTACTTTTTTGCCCTGATTTGTATTCCATGCTAAACAAAACGTTTCAATCGATTAAAACGAAATATCCTGATAAACCCTTGACGAAGATCATGAAAAACCAGTTCTTTCGTATGGAAATTATTATATTGGCTTGATGAGCCCCACTCGCACCAAGTACGAACGGTTTTTTTCATTAACACCCCTTAACTACGGGCTCATCTTTGGGGCCTGGCACTGATAAAACACTTGTTATTTCCATTGCATTTTTTTAGAACAGCCTGGACCAGAGGGCTAGTCAAATCTAGCCTGGACTCTTTTCCGAAAGATTAGTTTCGTTGTAGCATCAAGAACATTTGATCTAAGTTTCGAGGACGCCAGTTTAAGACTTCTCAATGCATTAACAAATCAGACCATTCCGTTGCAACCTCTTTATATACAAAAATGGCATAATTTAACCTCACTAGAAGCGCTTAACAACTGGACATGAAATACTTTTTAAAGTACCGAGTGGTCAAGGCAGGCATTTCAAACCTTTAATTCTTGTTGACCTCATGTTCTTTGTGTAAATTGGGTAAATTCTGAATCGACTTATGTTAAGACAAGGTAGCTGAAAATCAGGAACACGCGTTCAAAGATCCCTTGAATGAATGAATTAGAGGGCAAGCAAGGAGGAAGGTCTCAGCCAGACTTGAGCTTGGGGAAAAGTAGCGTTGTTTAGTGGCAAGAAGGGTACTTCTATTTAGGTACATCCACTTCCACATCAACATCGAGACATGTTTTTCTTGCTAGCTAAACATACGGGTTTATTTTTCATAAGTGATTCGATTTGGTTGACAACCTGAAGCGCTAGTTGTACCAAGTGTTGGACTATAATTAGCTTATTCATGCATATCTTAGTTTTTCTTGGTTAAATAATCCATGGATACCGTTGAACGGCGAAACAAGTGTTATTTCGTGATAGTCAAAAATCGATATGGTGACTCCTGCTTGTCATTCCTCACTTCTTAAATAAAGTCTGGAAAAAGATGAACGTTTTAACGATAAAAAACAACTACTATTTCAGAATAATTGACTCAATAACACTTTGGCTGTTTTAAATATGCATCTGATATGACAGGTATCAACTAGTTAAAGTAAATACTAAGCATACCATGAGAAAAATGGAAATAGGCGTGATAAATTATTCAATTTTAATTGCTTCCGTGTTAGAAACTCAAGTGAGATTGCATCTATTTGACAAAAGAAAAAAATATTTTGCAATATATGGTAGTAGTAATAAACTACTCACAGCCTACAAATTGACTCCTTTAAGTAGCAGCTGAATGATGATAATAGCACAGCTTTTGGGAAGTCACTAGGGCACTTTTCAAAACAGTAGAGGTACTAAAAACCCAAGATACAAAGCACAATATTAGACTAAATACGTTTCTAAGGTTTCAAAAAAGGTTGTAAAAAAGAAAGTTCTAAAAGAGAAAAAATAAGCCCCAAAAATGGCTTTTTGAGCTAAAAAGTTATTTTTGAGCATGCTAGTGAGTAAAACTGTGACAGTTTATAAAAATACAATGCTAAATGAACCATTCTCTTTATGAATATATGAACTGGAACTCTAATTTAATCCCTTAACAAAGAACTATGAATCCTCAAAAGGGCAAGTAATTTCCCAAAAGTTGATGGTAAAGTCATCTTCCTTTCCTGCTTCAATGTCACAATACTCATAGATTTAGAGGACCACGAATTTCTAGAGAAATGGACTGAAAAACATAAAGGCAAAAAAAGGAACGAGTAAAGAGTGCTTTCAAAAGCTTTTGGTTCGTTACATGTACAACATTTTGAGATGTAATGACATCAAGGTTCCATTTTTCGTGAAATGGGATGCCCTACCATTTTTTACTCCTCTATGTTGTAATTTTAACGGAGTATGCCCTTGATGTGTCTCCAATTACTGATGAATAATCAGGTTTATGGTTGAAGGCTCTAATGAAACATTACTTTCCTGTCAACTCGATCTCTAATGGAATGAGAGACCACTTCCATTTTTGGCTAGCCTGCGGCATTGCCAAAACAAACCAAGAAAGCGATGGACATTGTTGACAAAGAGATGTCTTGCTCATCTGAATCGCGTTGCTTTCAAAGCACATCTTGCCTCAGACCCGTGAGCAGTGCTTCCAGGTGGGGACAGGCTAAAAACGTCAGATGACCCCCCCAAAACGCCAATTTAAGACGTTCACCGACAAATATATTTTAAAAAAACGCCAGAAAAACGCCAGCAACCCTCGTAAATCAGCCTATCCGTCAATGTTGAAAATTTTCCCGCCGCACAAATTTCAAAAATGCCAGAAAACAGCCAGATTCATCCTCCACAGCCACAAGAAAAACCTCCCCGCCAGACAGACTCTAAAAACGCCAGAAGTTGCAAAATCTGGCGGGCTAAACCGCCATCTGGCAGCACTGCCTACGTGCAGACATTGGAATCGTCCTTTTCATTCTCCACTCCCTCCTCGATAAACGTTATTCTCCACCGATTAGTTGGCCTTGCTCATTTTTAAATTTGTGACAAACTGTTAGAAAGGTTTGGAGAGAGAGTTTAAGGGCTATTAATATCGGTTTAGGTTAGGTAGGGTTAGGTTAGGTAAGGTTGGGTTAGGTTTGATAAGGTTAGGTTAAGTTTAAAAAAGTAGTACCGCCAACTAAGCGGTGGAGAATAACGTTTACCCTCCCTCCTCTCGTTGTGGACAAATAAACTAGAGTTTTGATGAGTGACCAGCCAACTGATTGGAGCAGGGCCCCCACTCAGTGAAACACAGACTATTTCCTGTTTTATTCCTATTCTTCCTCTTCAATCCAAGCTTGCGGCCGGCGTCCCTGCCAAATTCGTTGCTCCGCTAAGAATTGCAGGCCAGCCCAGCGATTTGAACGAGCCACGAGAACTTGCTTCGAGAAGCGTGACCGACCATCATTGCTTTCTTCATCATGTCGGGATGTGCTTTACTTCTTGATCGTCCATTCAATTTGACCTTCAAAATGTGGCTTGTACTTTGACTTTACTTGAAGGTAGATTTTGAGGCTCGCACGGCCCCCACCTGTTTGATTTTTCACTAAATATAATGCATAGAAGTGCTAATCTGGCTCGGGGGTTTCACACTTCGAACGGCCACCCTGCTATCATGCCGCTTCTGCGTGTCCTCGTCCCTACATAGCCAAGCCCGGTTAGTTAACAGGCCAGATACTTGATCCCCTGGCGTCGGCCATCCTCTTAATGAAAGTAAAAGCATTCCACCACGAAATGATCGAACTATCAAATCATAGAGTTTGATGCTGCCGCTTGCTTGTTTGTCAGATAGACGTCAAATTTACGTATCAACTCGATAAGTTTTGTCCCAGACTTGGCTGAGGCTTGGACACCCGACAATTTTTTATAGCATCCCAATCCAAACCGACCTGCACAATTCGTGCGAGGGTCACTCAGAGTACGTACTGGACATCGAACATATCGGTTTATAACATCAGCCCCAGACCATGGACATGGAGCTTCTCGAAACCTCGTTATATAGACTTTTAAGAATACCCAATATATGATACACTTCCTTCGTGAGATAAGCAATATGTTTGTCGAAAGTGAGATTGGATTGGAATGTCAGTCCTAGGATTCTGATAGCTTCTTGCTCTTGCACCTGAGCACCACCGAGTTCTACGCACATTGAACCGGTTTGACTTTTCCTCTTTTCCATCACCAAAAGACCTGTCTTTCCAGGGTTGGATTTCATTCAATTGATTGCTATGTAGTCCAAAACGAGCTTGCCATAAGCCTCTATCCTTGACTTTAGTTGAGTTTTGTCCTGAGCTTTCATACAGAAAGTCAGATCATCACAATAGGATGAGAGGGCCAACTCCTCCGACAAAGGAAGGTGTTATGGTAAATCCGAAGTGTAGAGAATGAAAAGAGTAGTTGAGATCGTAGCTCCTTGGGGGACACCATATTTTAATTCGAAGGTCTCAGAGATCTCGGAGCCTACCCTGACACGGTAATGACGGTCCTTGAAGAACGAGTGAAGCCACTTGATCGAATTCTCTCCAATAATTAGTTTGGCTAGCTTTCTCGAGAGCACACCAATAACCAAAAACCAGTAATCAAAAGCCGCACTTAAGTCAAATGTTGCACAACCTGTCTTACCCTCTTGTCAGAAGGCATTGAGCTTGTCATAGATATTGTGTAGGGCGCTGAAATTGTTCCTGTCCCTTCGATAGCCATGTTGAGACTCGGGTAGAAGCTTTCTTTCCTCCGCAAAAGCCATCAACTGGTCGTTGGCTGCTTTTTCAATCAGCCTCGACAATACTGGTAACACTGACAGAGGACGAAAGCTCGAAATCTTGTTCGAGTTTGGAATCTTAGGAACAGGAGTTACACGACTCACTTTTAAGCTCTTGGGAAAGGTAGATAGAGTCAATGATTCGTTGATCAGAGTAGTGATCAGCTGAAATAAAAACCTCCAGAGCTTGTTTGATGGTTTTTATCGATATTTCGTCTAACCCACTGCTAGAGTTTGGATCAAGACTCTCATTTCATTTCTTTCATTTCATATCATTTCTTTCACTTTCTTGCATTTTACAGGTCGAAAAAAGAACGGGAAGGTCACATCCCGTCTGTCAGCAATCCCTGCGGCTGGGTTCACATCCTCTTGAACTTCATTTTTTTGCTTGATGCGTTCAATTTTGTTGCTAAAGAAAGACCCAAAAGCTCAGGATTTCTCTTGATTGTCTTCAACTCTTGCTCCATTCTCTGAGACAAGCGGTCTTTCTGCAAGTTCGGATTTTTTTTTCCATTTCCTTTCACTTCTTCAAGAACCTTCCAAATCGTTTTTCGATCTGTAGATATTTGTTTCCCATAATAAGCTCTCTTGTCATTACTGACCAATATTGTGGCGTCATTCCTTATGCGTTTGTTATTGTGGTGAAGAATAGTCTTTCTTCAAAGACACTGCGAAATTTTACTCAAGGACAAGCTGTTTCATGGATATAGTATTTTAGATTATTAAGAAAAGTTTTGTCACTTTCTAAATACTTTCTGAACCCATTTTTTCAAACGATTAGATTGCTAACATATTTCATTCCATTATTCAAATTAACATTATGGCATGTGAACTTCTTGAGTCTCTCAAGAAACAAGTCCTTTTTAGACCGAACAAAGTACTCTGTTAAAATTGTTGTACTCTGTCTTTTGAAGCGCATTACTCCAAATTGATACTGGCAGCATGCAAGAAATCAGCGTGGCAAATTTTTTATTCAGAAATACCATACTGATGCAATTCTAATGGCAAAAGACACTTTAATGCTGTAGAATAAGTTGGTTGAACCCAAGGTGAATCAAATTTGTCATAAACCATTCAAAGCTTTGCCTTCTTATGCAATACAAACACGTTAGGTCTTTTTGGAATTGACTGACTCCCTCTTAAGAAAGTTTCCAAACAAAGCCCATGTTCGTTGACAATTGGCAGCCAATTAGATCGCTCAAAATTGATGAGGTATACTTAATCTCGCGGGTCCCTGCATCCAGGGTCCCTAACTCGACCCTGGATTTGTTGGAGGCTAGCTCACAGAGCGCCCTCAGAAGTGCAGAACGTAACCCATATTTTGAGTAGCTTAAGAAGTTTAATGGACCCATAGGATGGACCTGACGAAATGGTCGATATGTTTGATGCTTTCATCATGTAATCTCTTGACGTGTTGGCCCTGATCAAGACTTTCAAAATTCCTCCGGACTACTAAACAGGTCTGTCTGACGACACCAAAGGCCTCATGGAACAACGAAACGCAATAACAGAAGAAACTCGTGTACTTTCTGGTTTGGCTCTGGAGGAGGCTTGGTAAAAGCAAACACGTCTATTTAAGGAACACAAAGTGACAGACCTAATGCGTCGTGAAGTAACAAATAATGCAGAAAGCCTCATAAAGCAACAGGAGAGAACCCCAGGCGTGTAGAAGGCTGTCAAAATGATCACAAAGCAAGAGTGCTACTCGGCTATTCGTTTTTTTTGGAATGCAGAGAGAAGAGGACTCAGAATGCTGATTTCGTCGATTTTAAAAGTATCATTTGGGGCTGATCAGTGCTAGATGGCCGTGCTAGACCCGTTAAGAAACAAAGACTGAGAGCATAAAAAACAAATGGTGGTATTGTTTTAGGATTCGGGCATGGCTTTTCTGAATAAGATAATCAAAAATATGGAATCAAATTTTAACTCAGGTTTTATGAACAGCCAAGGAACACGTCAACAACAATGCAGCTGTGCCCAATGATTTCCTGATTTCAAAAAGTACATACCCTCATGTGTCTCAGCATTTTTTTTGGCAAGAGACAGCATGGGCCGCTCGTGTAACGCTTTACTTCATTTTGACTATGTCTCTAAAAAGATTTGGGTGCATAAGTGAAAGTTACCTGAGCACATTTTAGATGACACGATCGCTGATCAGCAATTGATTTTTGACATCTTCGTTGCTTTTCCCCCGAGAACACTAAAAAATACCTCGTCGATTGCAAATACCGCTCTAATATGCTCAAGCAGCCTAGTTTGGACAAGAAAACAGGTTTTGCCATCACAAATAGGGAAGTATTTCTTTCGGAAATGTACGTCTTAATCTAGCATGTGTAGATTGGAAGACAATTTCTAAAATTTCAAAAAATCTTTTGTGACAAGACTAGGAATCTCCATGTTTAAAAATCTTTTAAGTTCCATACATTAAAGCAAGGATGCCGGAAGGCATCCTTAATTAAAATCGACAGAATGAATGTGGTCTTTCGATCAGTTCCTACAAAGGCCTCCGTCCTAAATCTTTGATCTCATAAAGAAAACGAATACCCCGAGGAAAGACAAAAAGAAGAAAAGATTTCTCAATCCCAGGAACAATAGCTTTCGTTCTTTTTCACCCCCTTCACTTCAAGGAATGCCGGAAAGAACATCCACGACCAGTTGAAAGGAGCTTCCAGGGTGGTTGGGAGGCGGTGGATGGTGGTGTCACTTAGCTCATATGGAGTTAGACCACAGCCCATCCTCCTTTGAGTATGTTCCATTTTATCAAAGTCAAACCACGAAAGCAACCATGAATGGCAAATGAGGCCCAAAGTGCTTAAAAATGAGTAGCTTCCATTTACAGTATATTGGCTTTTCGGTACTTAAAAATTCAGTTCCGGCGGGTGGTTGAGCATTATGACTCAAAGCAACGCATCAATAGTCCTAATCCTAAAGTTCCTAAAAATGTGATGCACGTATGGTTTTGTTGATCATTCAGTTATAATTAGGAAATGCCCTGAGAGAAAACAAAAGCTTTACCTTTCGTTTTACGAATGTTTCTTTGCCAAGACTATCAATAAAGGCAAATTTGGCTGGAAGAGGACTTATGTAAAAGATATTTGACGACCATTTTGGCTGCTTATGGTTGGTCTCTGATATGTGATTTGGGTTTCCGGACATTTAGAATATTTAGATACATTGACGATCCCAATGCCGTTGAGCAAGTGGTTTTTTTATTCCCCTGCATCTCTAATTAACTTACTGCATATTGTCACCACTTACCTTGCCAGTTTCCAACAGTGAAACATAGATGGGATTTTCATCCTTCTTCTTTCAAAAACTGACTGGTCGAATGTCTCAAATGCTGACATTGACACTGAACCAGTCTCCACATTGGAGAGAATCTCGCTTAGGGCGGCTTTACACTAGGATGTGAACGCGGGATTGAATCCGGTTTGAGGATGGAAGTAGGACTAGTGCTGGGGCGAGTTTTTTCCCATGCGAGTTCTTGTTCGACTTGTGCCCAGTGAAAGATTCGAGAGTTTTGCCGAACTCGCCCCAGCACTAGTCCTACTTCCACCTTCAAACCGGATTCAATCCCAGTTTTCCATTGGAGTGTAAATCCGCCCCTACACTGCGATGAAGAACCAGGATTGAATCCAGTTTGAGGATGGAAGTGGGACCAGTGCTGGGACGAGTCCAGCAGACCAGAGGACTCGAGTCATTGACTGTACTCAAGTCAATCAAAAAGACTCATATAATGCGAAATTTAAACTGCAGAATGAGATTTTTTTTTCACAAATCCGGAGTTCAGTCTTTTAGAAAGGACTTGGACTCGAGTCTGGACTCGCCCCAACACTAGCCCGACTTCCATCCTCAAACCGGATTCAATCTTGGTTTTCTATCCTAGTGTAAAGCCGCCCTTATTTCTATTGACACTTTGAATCTGCGGCTCTGGCAAGTAGGGTCCAATCCAAAAAAACGAGTTTGGTGCATTCAATATAAGGGATACGAAGTGATTCAAGAAAAGTAAGTCACTCCAACCAAGCCACTTGAGACCAGTGCTGCCAGATGAAATGGATCGATTATCACCCAACTTTTGCCAAAAATTACCAGTTTTACCACCAAATTTTTTGGGCTTCAACGAAAAATAACCAAATATTAAAATGTAAACACCACATGAGCTTCGTTTTTATTTATAGGGCCGGCAAAAATTTGTAGATATATATGATCTTTATTGACAACAAATTTATAAAAAAATTGACATGATGTGCACAAAAAAAATGCAAATAAACTTTCCAAAACATAGGCACCAACACGTTCTGGAGGTTGTAAGGGCTGCTTTTGACTTCCCTATCAAGCAACACGTAGATGAAAAGGAAAATTATATCATGATATCTTCCAGCATTGGGATTTGAACCCACTATCCCTTGCAAGCAGATTTTGCCTTGTCCATGATACCCCCTAGAATGATCCGAATTTTGCACATCTTAATATCTTGTGAAAAAGATAAACATCAGTTCATTAGCTAAGACATGCCAGAGCGTAGAAATGTATTGCAAAACAATTTTGTTAAGAAAAGTAAGTTTTTTAGTTAAAAAAAGTAATGGTAAGTCAATTTTTCCAAAACTTATCATTCACCTCATGACCATTTACCCCAAAAATCATGAGAACACGTCAAGATGTGCCTGATTTTTAAAGGAGGAAGTTCATTACCCAAACAAAATTAAAATTTGAAATAGAGTATCTTAAAAAATTGGAAAGATAAAAGAGCTATTTCAGATTGATGGAAAACATCAGCAGGTGTTTTGTAATATGTTTGCAATCTATTTCATACCTGTGTGTACTTTTTTCAAAAATATTTCTTATTTTAGCCAACCATAGCCAACCAAAGTTAGATTTTTCGGATTTTTCAAAATCACCAGATTTTGAGGTACTTTTTGCCGTAAATCACCAATCACCAGGCGCAAAATTTTGTCCCAAAATTGCTTGTAAAATCACCAGTTTGGTGATAAATCACCACATCTGGTAGCACTGCTTGAGACTTTGCTTTGAACACATTTGGGTAGTTGGGCAGCAGGGTGTCGGGCTGATCGACTTCTCTTGCGTTACGCAGTTTCAACAAAAGCAGACAAACGAGCCATCAACTCACTGGCTCCCTGAATTCAGAACTTGATTTTGAGAATCACGTAACTAAATGTATCTAAAGCCCATCGCAGACACCAGGCAGCTGGAGGGGGGGAACCAAAAAAATCTCAGAAATCTCGTGAGTGTCATTTCTCTGACTAGCTCTCTAATTCAAACTACCGCGAAAAACGAGCAGCTGACGTGATTCGAGCATAGAGGAAGCAACTCCTAGAGAGTGCAATGGGAGCTAGCCAGGCGAACTATTTTTCAGAGTGAATAAATGTCAGCTGACTGGCTGCTAGGGTATAGCTTCTGATTGTAGAGGCGCTGCTTTCCATCAGCTAGAGTTGCACTGTCCATGGCTACCGATTCAGCTGCAGTGATAAACAAAACAAACTCGATTTTTACTCTTTTATGTTACTTCTTCTATGATTCAAGGGAGCAAAAGTGTAGACATGTCGCCCAACCAAACTGCACCATACTTTGATTTAATGTGTCGATTATTTCCAATCACCGACTTCTTCAAGCAAACAATATTTGGATAATGAGCTGTGATAGCAATATAGTGTCAAACCTAGACCAAAAATTACATTTCGTTGAATTCGAAACCCAACTACAATATTCCACATTTTGAAAATTGAGTTAGTTCACGGTGCTTTATGGCTGTGATGTTTGTCTTGCCCTTCCTTTACAGAGTATAAAGAGACTGGTGATCAAAATATAAGGGCGTTTTTCATCCCTTGACCTTTACTACTCATCAACCTGTCTTTTTCTTCAGGCAAGGACCCTAGAGAAAGGGACGCAATTTTCTATTACCGCTAAATGAGGCGGTTGAGTTGAACAAAACGGTTCTTTAAACATGAATACACCATAATGCTTAAGTTTTAAAACATTGAAAAAGATGTGCGTTTATTAAAAGGTGAAATGTTGAAAAGTAATTGAATGAGGCAACTAAGAGCTTATATCTAATCAGATGATGAGTTAATGGTCTGATATAAAATGTTTTAAATGTTTGAAACCAATTATGAGGCTTAATTGAATTGATATTTCACTCCAACGCAAAACCGCACCTTGTCAATATGTTTGAAATATGTGCACAAATTTACATCAGGTTCCCCTTTCATTTGCTTCTTGACGACTTCTTTTAGTTTATAGATCATATTCTTAAAAAAATACAATTTCAATTAAATCCGCCTTCCACAGATTTATAATTGATCCCGCTATCATTTGCACGTATGTATTATGCATAACCATGACCTCAAAGAAGGTAGGTTTGAGTTGAGTTGAAAGTTTAGGGTAGCGCTGAATAACGTTCCCTGAGCTTAAACCAGATTTGCCACGTCAATCATGACCAGGGCTGTCCAAAATATGCATATCTTTTCGTAATTTTTTTCGTTTGCATTTTATTCATTTACCCCGTTTTGACTCGGAAAATTTGAGTTTTTCCCTTTTGTGTTGATTGTTATTTAATAATTTTCTTCATCGGCCCATTTCTGCACTTTTGATACACCTTAAAAGTTAACAGGGCGAATTTTTTTTTTTGGTTTGGTTTTTCACGGACTTTTCTAACCGCTACAGGAAATGTAATCCCCAATACTATTAAAATGAAAGGTTATAATTCGTCTATTTATTATCTTTCAATTTTTATATGATATTTGGTCTACCAACGAATTTGAGTTGGCAGACCGAGCTAGTCCTTGAATATATGGTTGATCAGGAATGCTATCTAAAAATTTGTCCAAGTCTGACTTGAAACATGCGACCGGATCAACAAGGCCTACGTATTCCCTAAGAATATTAGAGGGAAGCAAATCAAACAATGAAGGAGCCCGAGAAGGAAGAGAAGTGGACTTCATTGTTCGAACTAGCCTGGATTCTCGAGGACTTGAAGGTGCTCTCAATACGCACATTAAGCCTCTACGGTCACTAGAATTGACCCTCAATCCTGGGTTGGAACAAAGCTCATGGATGCTTTTGGAGACGTACTGTATCAGATACCTTTCGTACCTTCTCTGAACGCTGTACAGCCCCAACTTTTTTAGTCTCTCCCAATACGAGAGCTCTCTCATTCCTGTGATGTTCCTAGTGAAACATCTTTAGACTTGTTCGAACTTTTGCAAACCTGCTGAACACATTGGTGCCCAAATGGGTGAAGCATATTCAAGATGTGGTTGAACAATCGACTTGTACAGAGTTAGCATCGTGATGCTATAATGGCGATGATTTTTTGCATTCTTCTTTGCAATTTCTTTGCCCTTCTTGGTATGCATTTTGAAGTGCATTTTTGACAATTTTAATTGCATTTTTGGGACAGCCCTGTTGATAACCTACGGTACTCGTTGACCATCTTTGACAATAGTGGCATGTGCATTATTTGGCAGAATCATGGGGCGGGATTTGTGAATGAAAAACCAAGGTCCGATGGCTAAAATTGACATTCTCGGAGCACGATTTTAGTACCAATATTTTTTTCCTTCATCTTCTTGAAGAATTTCGGATGTTTTGGATTTGCTCAATAATTTATGCTGCATGCGATACTGGAGAATACCAGAACAGAAAGCCGTCAAATACCAGACATTCTCAAAGGACATGCGGCCTACATCGAAGGATGAGTGCAAGTAAGAGAAACCTTTGAAAGAGAGTGGCCGGTTTCATATCTCGTCAAAGAGCTAACGTGATATGGAGTAGATACCCTTGAGGCTTCTTTCCTGACATGGAAGGAGTAATGAACCTAGTCTACATATCAGTTCATTGTGATAACTTAGCAAGACGTTGCTACTTTGAAAGGATCTACTTCCTTTGGTATTCAATAAATTTTCATTTGCCTTTTAGTGAAGGGCAAACGAAAAATATCTCTATTTACGTGAAATGATGGCGATATTGAATTAACAAATGTCGTTATAGACGGTAGCAAGCGATAAAGATACTTTATTTAATCACGTACTTCTAGAGATATGGGCTGCGAACGGAGGCAAAAAAATGTTATCTCCTAAACCGTTCACTTTATTCCAAATGAGCACTTGATACGACCAAAAGATCTTATTGAATAAATGAACTTGGCCAAATTTGAGCCCAAAAGTATGCTTA
>NC_081441.1:10243085-10273877 GCF_007210705.1 Tigriopus californicus | reverse complement strand
TCGTCAATGTTAGATTCATGCTCCATTTTGGGAACTAAATCAAGATTAGCTAATCTTAAATTTTTCAAAGGCCAGTGTTCTTTAACGAAGCAATACTTGGCTTGTCCAATTTTCAAGACTTTTTTTGGAACTATTGTTTTTTGTCATTACTCACAAACTCCTCTAATCCCAAAGTTGTTTGAAGAGCAACCATGAAAAGATCCCATTAAGCTTTTTTTTTGAGAGCCAGCAAATGCAAGAATTATGTTATTTTCACTTATGAAACATTTTGCTAATTCGTTTGTCCTCCATAAAATCTTAACCATTAAGCAAATACGAGAAACAAAATCGCTTGTGCTCCACGCACAATTACCTTAGCATTTTTTGATGGAGTGATGACAGAGCGAGGAGGGTTTTAACAGCTAGTTTTGATGTGAACTTTGGTCTAAATATATGATGAGCATTCTTACGAACTTTTTGGATGTACAGTATGATTTAGAAACTGACATGGACAGCTGTGAGTAAAATCCTTTTTGAACAATTTTGAGCTTTGTTCAAACTTTGGTTTGGCACCATATAGAAATGTAGGACAATGATCGATACGTCATTCTAAAGCCATCATGACATCCCTTTTGTAGCTATTGGAATGTAGTCTCCAAGGTTGGCAAATGTAAGTTGTTGTGAATGCTGGATTTGGCTCGTTTCTGATCTTCGAAAATCTTTATTGCTTCGCCTCTTTTTGATCTCGTTTCAAAGTTCTAAAACCTTGTTAGCTCCTTGGGCTTCTGTAAGCTTGTTGGTGTTGTTTTCACTGTTTTGCGAAAATCAGCTGGAAATGGCCAGACTTGTGTTGTTACCGTAATTACCGTAAAAATTGCTCCATTTTATGCATAAAAGGACATCATTTTGAAATCGCAAAGCAATTGGAGTATTGGAGGATATATGCGCCCAATTGTGACCGCAGACAGCAAGAACGATTTTGCGGGCAACAAAAGAAGGAAATGACGTGTAAACAAACCTGCATTTTATTTATCTAATCAAACCGGAATTCCATACCTTGCATCAGTAGGCTTCAGTTGAATTCATCCCTTCAGTCACTAACGTTGATCATGTGCGTGGAACATCAAAATCCTGTCAAATTACCATTAACCGAGGGTGTTAACAGGCACATTAATCTTTCCGGAGATTTTCATATTTAATCATTTTTTTTTTGTTCAAAAAGGCCAAAAGAGTTCACAAGGGTTTTTTTCGTGTTTTAACTTTTTATCGAGGTCCAGTAATGACGCTTCAACATGTCCGTTTGTCTCAAAAATATAGATAGAAAAATTTGAATCATACCTGGGACTACATTCCTTGCATTGGTGAGCGAAGCCGATGGTCGGACTATGATAATTTAAATCTTAACCGATTCAGTAGAGAGATGTGCAATTGTAAGATATGTTATGAATTGAACAACATTAGCGAATGTGTATTAATTTCTAGTTTTGGATGCACTACCAATTCTTCTGAGCTTTGCTTTTTCTTCTTCTCCAAATTTTGGTCAACGAATATTTACAAGAAACCAAAGGTTACCAATTAGTCTAGGGGTCGGGAAAATATGTGGGTATACAAGCTAAAGCTATACATTTCAGTGAGAAATTCTAAAGAGAACCCAGAAGTGAGTTCTTTAAACTCTTTTCAATTTAAAAAAATATTCAAAAAATTGAAAACCCAGAATGAGCATTCGCTCACCACTTTGTCGAGTGCAGTTTCATACCGATTAAAGTCCAAGCCCCTGACTCCGAGGTAAAACTCACCTCAATATTAATAGTGCTATTGAGGTGAAAGGAAAAGAAGGAAGTAAATGTTATGGGAAGATATCTGGAGCTGAAAGGAAGATGAGTGTGTCAAGAGGGCTCAAGTTTGGGCTGAATGAATAATATTAATAATACACACTTGACAACAATCGAAACCATAAGAAAGGCATTTGATCGAAGAAAAACCCAAGCTCAGAATATTGAATTGATAAATAGGAAGGATCTTTATTCCTTCAAAAGAGGTCAATGTCCTTGGGCGAGATTTAGAAAAAGAGACTTGAAGAAAACTTATGTGGTTACGGCTAGAGCAACAAAATTAGAGTACAATTTTTGAAAAGGAAGTGTAATATTTTCCTAGGAGCTATAACGGCATTAAGAGAAACACTTTTAACCATCCTTTTATCGATCTCAAAGCGGTTCTCCTTCAGCAATTAAAGGGAACTTGAAGCTTCTGGGATAATTTTCCAGCACATTAGAATGAGCACACCAGGTGGGAAAACATCAGCATTAATGTTTCTACACATTGGTCGTGGTATTCGACCAGTTCTGGCGGATTCTTAGAAAAAAATGAGCCATATGAGACCCATGGTCAAAGAACTTGAAACAAGAGGTAACCTTGAACACCCTCGCTAGTTTTTCCAGTTTTTGATGATGTGTGCCTACTACCTTTTTGCATTCAACTTTTATAAAGCTGCCCGTGGCGATGATATGCTTAGCCTCAGTTAAGCAGACAAGGTTTTGGCCCATTTTAAGGCCAGCAAGGACTAACCTGAACTAAACTGCCAATTGAACGAAAATATTTTTGTCTTTTGTGAAGTTTGTGGAAATGGACAGGTGGGTCAGTGTGGAGGGACTTTAAGATGCCGTATGGAACCGAACGGTTCCATTCCCCAAATGAAGGAAAGGAAATGCAAGGAAAGATCTGGTAATTTTGGCCATTTTGTGTAAGGAGTGTATATACAAATATCACAGCTAACTCGGACCGTGATCCAATGAACTATCCAGTAATATTGATACAAAACTCAAAAGAATGTCGTAGTTTTGTCACTCTATTGATATGTTGGCTCGGTATCAGAATACCGTTTGCTTCAAGAAGCCGGCAAATTAAAATAAGTGATAAATGCAGTCTTTGCCCGGTGCCGATTGGCTGGGATGTTTATCTTCCACAAAATGACCAAAATCGTCGTGCAGCATTATATTTTCCACAAATTCCCTTTATTTCGCATACATGATTAATACTTCTTGGCTGGGCACAATGGGCTTCAATATAGGTTCCTATTTTCAAAACAGCTTCTTAGGGAACATAGAAAGGATATGATCTCATGCGAAGTGTGTAACGGTCATTTTTGAAAGCCATTTTTGAGACCGTAATTCTTAGTGCTGGAGCGAGTCCAGAGTCGAGTCCGAGGGGACTCATACTACATGCAATCGTGCACTTGTTGTAAGCCTCTCAAAGCTGCGGTGTGAGATAGGTAAAGAAGTTTATTTTCGATTACATGAAAATTATATACTATGAGAACCATTCATGCGGTTTATAGTGATGGCTCAAACTTTAAGATTAAAATAACATATCCCTCTTATCCATGAGCACTGAATAAATCAGAGTCTTGTCATTGTCCATACGTGAAACTCCAAACCACTCGGCCAGATGAAAATAGCGAAAACTCATTGGCAGAACAAGAGCGCGATTGGGCTTATCAAAAGCGGGCCCAATGCTTTTTGACAAGCCAATATTGAGATAACAGTGCGTGGGTTTATTGGAAGGGTGGCCAAACATAGTTCCTACTAGAGGGCTTGTCAGAGAAGAGTCACGCCAACCAAGCCACTTGAGACTTTGCTTTGAACTACTGATGGGGACCAAATTATTAATCACGGAAGGTTGCATTTAGGGCTGCCAATTGACATTTTCAATGGCTTATGACATTAGTGGTGGGAAGCTGTAAACCCGTTAGTTAGCCTCAAAAAGTAATCCTGATTTTTCTTCCGCCAAACTAGGGTTGCTTTTTGCTCATCCGTGACACTTTACGTTACAATAGAACCGGCTGGTGCTTTCACTTTCCCAGTTTTCTGGCAAACTTGAATTTGAAATTTGATTTGATCCCATCACTACTTTGAACACATTTTGGTAGTTGGGCAACAGGGTGCCGGGCTGATCGACCTCTCTTGCGTTACTCAGTTTCAATCAAAACAGACAAACGCGCCATCAAGTCACTAGCTCCCTGAATTCGGAACTTGACTTCGAGAATCACGTGACTAGCCCTCTGGTTCCAACAATTAACTGAGTTACGGCTTCCTTACTGATAATAGGACTGGAATTCCAGACAGTTCAAGACGGAATGCTTATTTTAACTTTCATATTACTTAACTTTATATTATCTACCAACGAATTAGAGTTGTCGGATCTGACCAGCCATTGAAAATAGGGCTGATGTGAAATTTCGGGTCAGGAAAGTGTTCAATGCGAAATTAAAACAAGCAAGAGTGCGTAAGTGAGCTCTTTTCACGAAGATGTATTCGTACAAAGATGAGGTTATTCTTTAGCCGCTCCGACCTAATTGCCTGTTTTCTGAATATCCCATTATGGATGTTCTCCGATATAGTTCATCAGGATTATTCAGGGACTCGGCTCTGAATCAACCTCTTGAGTTACCTTGTCCATCCTCATAATCAATTAGAGCTTGAGATTGTCAAACCAATCCAGTGACATCGGTTTTCTTGCCTTATTCTAGGTTCGGTTTACATGACGATGGCTATCTCGGTTGAGAGGTACTTTTCCTTGAGGTCCATTCTCGACTTCAAACCAAATGAAAACCAAGGAAGACCACAGGGATTCCAAGGTGAAGAAATTGGTCCGGAGGGCAACATGGCTGAAAAGCCTCTTCTATTTTCCTTTTGAATGTTTTCAACCTGATCAAACTCCAAATACAGCGAAGACGGATTTGTTTCATGTTTTCTCACTTCTCAAATGATTCTTAAACAATGGCAAAAAGATAAGATAAACTGGATTTTGATACTACCCAGTTGGAGCTATGGAACATTATGGGCCTTTACCTTTCTTTCAGAAGCTTGCAGTCCAATGAGTTGTCAGGCGTCAATTTTCAAAGAAGATACGTGGATATCCTGTCTTTGTTCGTTTCTAGAGAGGTGTTCCGTTCAATTTGAGCCCAGGCGATCGATATCTTACATTCTTCCCATTGGAGTGTTCTCCCTGATATACAATATAACTCGATTTTTTGAGCTCCGAACCGTGAAGAAGTATTTCTTACGAAATGCAACCATTCCAGCTAGATCCACGGCAGAGGAAGCAGAGGGAACCTTGAGTTTTCCTGTTGAGTCGGAAACAGTGTTATTCTCCAATGAGACGGTTCTGTGGAAGCAATTCAACTACTCTTACTATAACGTCGAAATGACCGAAATGAGGGCCAATGACAGGTAAACACTTCCTTTTGGACCATTGTGTTTAAGCTGATATTAACATTTGCAAAATATTTGATTTTGATTTGTGCGTCAGCGAAGTTCAAGTTGAAAATATTACACAAAAGTTTGATCACAATAGTTGTGGGTATCATTTCAGGTCAGGTTTGGGTTGCATGTAGCACAAGCAAATACATATTTGATTTGGAGTGAGCAATAAAACGTGGAATCACGTTTTAGGAGTAAAATGTAACAGGTCTAGACTTCACACCTTCATAAGAAGCTAGAACAAAATTTTCCCGAAAATTGAGAAATATTTTTTGCCCAAGACTTATTTTGATATTTAGGATTTAAATTCTCATTTGACAATGCCCATCTACTCATAAGCTAGACTTGTATGTTCTCTGTAAACGTGTTTTCGACGCGTGCTACAAAGGCTGCTAACAAAAACCTATACATCCTACTTTGGGGTAATCCGGGATTTGGGTTCCAAGTCATTATGTACCTCCTTCATTTATTCGAGAGGTCTTGTCTCCAGGCTTTCTCTCCGTTTTTCTTGAATTATGACCTTGATTGATGCACGGTCGAGCTCAGCTAACCATGACATAATTGAATGCAAGTCTGAATTGTGACTTAAGACTTATTCCCTCCGTTTCCGTTCAGTGTTTCCATCATCTGGATGAAAACTAAACTTACAATTACACTTCTTGACAAATTACCTTGTCCAGAAACTTTCGCCTGTTTTGCCTCTGGTTGCACTGTTTTGGGTAGGTCGATGAATCACTAGTTTGACCCACCCAAAAATTAACCCAAATACTACGTTCAAAAATAGCGCACGAAGAACTTGCTCAAGGCATTTTTATGCAGAGGGTTACATTTGTCGTCACCAATCAGAATATAGAAGCACTACCTTGGACCGGGTGTACACCAGAGATGTCAGGAGTACTTCGACTGCGTATAACTCAAAGTCAACTAACTTCATCACATTATTTTGACTATATTTGAACTTTATTTTACAGCTACATATGCAACTACATCTTACTTTCGAATTGCATATTCATGGCTGCGATCCCATTGGTTCTTCTCATTTCGATGAACTCTCTGCTGTACAAATTGCTCCAATCTCAAAAATTGCTCAACAAAGCCCAACTCAATCGACGAGTCAAACGGGATCAAACAGTGGCCGGAATGTTTATTGCCATCGTCATGGTCTTCATCGTGTGTCACACGCCCAAAATTGTGTGCTCAATATACGAACTTTGTAAGGTAGGCTCGTACACACTCTTTACGCAACAATTTTGACACAGATATTGTTAAAGGAAGGACTTAATGACGACGTCAGGTCCAATATCGCTTTGACTTGATTTTGATGATTAAACGCTTTGGCTTTCAAATTAGTAATTCGGTTTGACATGCATGGAGTTTCAATTGTATCTTGTGCTTTTTGTATCATTTTAATTCAAATCTTATCTAACTTGTTTAACAAATTTTAAATACCCTTTAATTTCTTCGCGTTCATCGAAAAGATATCCTTTGAAGTGACCATATTCGATCCCTTGAAAGGCATTCGCATTAGCCTGACTTGGTTTTAAATCAAATTAGATTTTTGCGTGGGCTTGAACCCTACAAAGAGTTCAAGTCTTTTTGCCAGAATCGAGTCTGACTGGTGCCAGACTCGCCACAACACTAGTAACCGACGATATTTTTTGTTCATATCCACGGAAGTGGCCAAAAAGGCCTCTTATTACCCACCCTATGGATCCAAATTTACCAACACACCACAACTGATGTTTTTACTCCACCTTTGCAAGAGCCTTTTGGCATGTACAAGTTTAGAATTATCAAAGTTATAGCCTGGTTTCTAACTTGAGGAAACATACTTTCTGTAATCAAATCGAATTCATAACGAAACCCTGAAAATATCCTATTGTTAAAGAATGAGATGATGACGACACCAGGTTCAAGTGATTTAGTTTTGAAGATTTTACTCTTTGGCTTTAAAATCAGAAATACTGAGACCCATGGAACATCAAGTATGCATATGGAATTATCGAATCTCTTCGATGGAATCCGAAACCATCGATCAATTTGCGAATTATCTCTGTTGGGGATCTCTACTCCTGAATTTTTCTTCCACTAACTAGCTCAAAACCATTGGCTCGATTAATGAAATTAGTTACATGACTTGAGAAGTTTCTCAAATTATGGTTTCACATAGAGAAACCTATGTGGTCCATTTTTAGCTAAAAGTCAACCTATAGCAGCACTCATTTTTCAATATCATAAAGGTTAAATTTAAATTAATGTGGAATGCCAACCAAAACGAAGATCGCTCTTCAATCCAATTGAATTTTCAAGTTTCAATTATCGAGTGAGTTGTGCTACAAAACTCAAATATATGTCATTTGTGGTGCAGTTCTGGTACAGCACTAATATCTTGGTTCAATATCAGAATACTGTTTGCTTAAACAAGCCGGCAAACTTCGGAGTCAGAGAGCTCAACACATAAAATTTAAGTTGGAAGGCATATGTCGTAGAATTATATTTCTCAAATAGCCCCCTTACGCTGCACGAAATATGTTTTACGTTCTGCGCTTCAGAGGGCGCTTTGTCATTCAGCCTCTGCCAAATAAATGGCCGATTGGGCCAATTCTTTTTTATTGAATTATAATGCGTTTGTATTGTTTTTAGCTATTTTTATCAAAATCTTATTTATAATTAATGCCACGGGTCACATAATGTCCGGAAAAGAAATTGAGTTCAAGGCAAGGCAAGAGTAGTATATTTAGCAATCTACCGCACGTCTTCCCGTTTTATTTGGGCTGTCTGACGTTGCAAATAAAGGTCCTTATACACCACCCAGAGCTTGAGCCTGGGGACACAGTGGTCGAAAATCTTCTTTATGCACCCATTGCCCATGGCGGCCCAGTCCTCACCAGCTGATGCCTTTAGCTTGCCTACATTGCTGTGGATGTTGGCACAGGCCTTGGTCTCCACATGGCTCCAGATGTTGAATTCCAGGGGATTCAGGTTGGTGATGTTTGGGGGCCAGACCAATTTCGACCAGAATGTCTAGAGCCCAACCTTTGTTCAAGGCAGACCTGGCCGTGGAGAATACCCTGGTGGAGGCATGGAGCTAATTGATACTGTAAACCGCTGTGCTGTGGATGCCAAAACTATTGGCAATTTTGATGGCGGTCTCACCATTGTCAAGTTTGGCTCCAACTTTCTTTCGCAGTCCAGACATGTTCAAGAGATTGTGTTGTCAACTTTTAAATTTAAAACGGCAATATGCTCGAACATATTTGGCAATGATCACATGCATCTGTGTCTAAAATATGGAAATCTAGCCAGGCCTCCGATTGATGTGGTTATCGGGGCCACAACAAGTGGAGGCGATAATATGGCACCCCCGTTGGTTGATGAACTTTGAAGCAACTGTAAACTGAAATTCGATAAAAAAACCCGCTTTGTATATTCACTTCATTGTGTAAAGCAAAGAGGATTCTCGATTTGCAAAATACGGGCAATAACTACTTTTTGGAAAAGTTTTGAACCATAATTTGGCAAAAAGCTTTTTCCCTTTTGTGTAGAATAATACTAATACTAAAATAAAAGTCGTTCAGTAGTGCTCAAGAATGCGTTGTGTGTTTGTGCCGGCATTTTCCTATATGCTTTAGTAATACTAAGTTATTTGCTCAATGCGGTCCAAGCCAATGGATAATCCAGATTGATAGCAAGTTAGAATATTGCTGGCCCTACGGAGATGTATTCTTAAGAACCAAAGAGAAACAGACGAAATCTGGCCTATAGGTGTATGTATCTTTCAGACGACGGATCAATGGGCTTTCTTGAGAGCTAGGTTAATCTATAACACCACAATGATAGACCAAACGCTATCTTATCTGAACCTCAATAGAAATTTCGAATATTTCTTTGACATGTTACCTATTAATTGGTTCAAACACATTCTCAAAAACCCTCTACTGGATAGAGGAAAAATGGACGTGTGCAACTTTGACATCAAATACACAACCAGATTTCGTCAACCTGACAGTTCAAAAGTTTTTGCATCTATATTTTGGTGTTCGCTGAAGAGTAAATCAGATGTATTAAAATCCGTATCATGTATGATTTTTTTTTTCAATTTATTGATCAACTTTGATGAGCGTTATGTCCGTCTTACAATTCCACTGTACCTTCTCACATTGGCTCCCACCCAACCCTCCATAATCCATCAAATTCCACTCGCATATATCCCCCACTTTCTCGCAATAAACCAGCCATTCCTCCATCGTCTTGAATGATAACCCTACAACTGGGAGAGTCCAATGAATAGGGACGGGCAAAATGTGCAAAACAACAAAGCGTTTTAGAGACAAAAAGGTGCAAATGAAATAAAAGAGAAAGGGTGTTTTGGTCTTTTTGGCAAAATAATACGAAAAGCACCTTCCTAAAAAACAGGTTTTGCATCAATTTTGGACCACATTGACATGACTCTTTTTGAATTAGGTTAAAGGAATGGTTCCCTTGGCTTGTTTTTTTTCTTCTTTATTTCCAGCAAAAGAACTCTGCACTAGACTCTACATTTATCCAACTAAAGAAAAATAGAATTTTTCCTCCTCAAAGAGAGAAATTATCTAGCCTGGAGGAGGTAAGGAAAGCAGTTATGGTGCGGTTTTTGGGCTGCTAAGCTTTCTTAGCGCCCTAGTTAGCTGGTCTCTTTGGACTTGAAACTGGCTCCCTTCATTTCTGTTTTCATTTGTTTCTCAACCAAAATTGAAGTGCTTTCGGCCTGAAGCATTCAACAATTGAAGTGAATTGTTCAAAATTCAGCTTTTCATATCTTTACTTTGGCGCCAGCCTTTGCTTTCAAACTTTGAAATCAATTCTTACGCTAAGAAAGTTTTGATTTCAACCATAACAGCATTTTTGGGCCAAATGTGCAAAAATAGTGCACAAGAAAAATGAAAAGGTGAAAAGTGCAAATATGTATAAAAATGGTCTTTGGTGGCAAAAAAATCTTTTTACCCAATTTGTCCGTCCCAAGTTTTAGGACAGAAACTTTGCAATAGACGAGAAAGCTCTCCTCTCAGGATCTTCTCTTATTTCTTACGATTATTGTTTGTTTTTTGCCACATTTGTTATAAATTACATGTATTTGTATTTCCTTATTCAAATTACAATTTCATACTTATAAGTTGATCTTATCAATACTATTTATTTACTGCGATGTTCGGGTCATCAATCGTTACAGAAGCATCTGGCATGAAAGGGAAAATAAATTTTATCGCAATTTACCCAATGTCATGTTTTGCTTGGTTTTGTTTGCAGTTTCTTCTTTTGATTTAAAAACATTGCCTTTAGTTACGTTTAGCAAAAGCTTTTTCGCGTTTTTGTCTAATTTGTCAGTCTTGATCGAGTAAAATTTCTGTCGCTACTTACAAAAGCAATGAAATGGGTTGAGTGAATTAGGAATAGGACATGCAAGGGGTTTGTCTTGAGATCAAAGGAATGAGAAATTGCTAGGAGGAAGTTCAAGAAGTTTAGAACAAGGTTGTCCTCATGATTTAGTTACCTATGTGGGTTGCCAAACGACTGATCAAGGTTGGATGCAAAAGTTTCCGTACTTCTTCTACGCGCCACTAAAGTTTAATCTCTGCCGTAATGGCCAAGATGATGATGGTAGCTTTAAGACATTTTTGACCCAGGAATGGTGGAAGTCTACAAGTACTAGATAAACCTAACTTTATTTTGTATATGAAGTGCTTCGCATGGGGATGAGATTCTTCATATTAACGATGAAGAGAGGTCAGCAATACTTTTCAAGCTAAGACGTACCTATCAACCTTCAATTATGCAATACCCAATTCCTAAATGTGTGTGATATTTTCTTATAACACCGACATGGCATTTGATAGCATTTAATTGGTGTTATTCAAATCCAATTAACAAAGAGCTTAATTGCAATTGCATTGGTTACAAAAGTTAAATGCATACGGTATGATATTTGCACTGGCTCGGCTATTAGAATCACTTTCAGTTAGGCCTCTGCTTTCTTTATTTTGAAAATTAGGCCCGATTTTCGGTCTAAGGTTGACGTATTCGTGCCCTTCTCGGAGTTGTTCATAAAGTGGAAAGTGGTAAGATCCAGATAAAATTCAAAACAAATATTGTGATCAATAGGGGTCGGAAAGATATTTTTTACGGTTAAATCCAGTTTTCAATTATTTTGATCCTCTTTGGGGAAAGAAAAATATCTCATGAATCTTAACCATGAATAACCTAAAACTGACGATTTTCGGGAAAATTGAAGTGATTGGGTCATTTTTAGGGGAAATTTAGGAGACATACAGGGTGGGTGAAAAAAAATTTTGGTCATTGGTTGTCCCCGCTCAAAGATTTGTTTGACATTGAACCTCAAGCTTTCATTGAGAGGAAGTGTTGAGCACACAAAATCGTGTCATACACTACGGGCGGCTTTACACTTCGATGGAAAACCAGGATTGAATCCGGTTTGAGGATTGAAGTGGGACTAGTGCTGGGGCAAGTCCAGCAGAGGACTCGAGTCTTTCACTGTACTCAAGTCAAGCAAAATGGAACAAATTGCGAAATTTAAACCAAAGAATGACATTTCTTTCACAAATCCGGACTCGAACCTGGACTCGACCCAGCACTAATCCTACTTCCATTCTCAAATAGGATTCAATCCTGGTTTTTCATCGTAGTGTAAAACCGCCCTTACATAATGTGAAACTGGAAACGATCTCATTTTAATCTAAAGGTGGATGGTAACTCTCCCATCGTTTGCCACCAAAATAATGTTCAAAAATGCAAGTGAGAGCTGTCTTGATGTCAGAATCAAAACTAAGGGCCTGCTGAAGACCGGCAAGAGGCCCAGGGAGGTGGGTGAGCAATTTTCTTTTTAAGTAACGCACTAATACTGGAATATCCGAACCAATAGAATAAAACTACTTTGGCTAATTTTCTTAAGTTAAAAACAACTATCTTAACCAAAATCCTATACTATTTTTCCGACCCCAAGTCATCAATATATGAGAAACAAGGCTGACCAATGTTCTTGAAGAGAAATTTGTAAACCTTCATTTGTTAGCAAATGGTTGCCCAACTTGGAATAATGAATTTAGGAGTCCACCTTCCATTGAAAAATAAGACTTTGTCAGACGAGCCTCCTAGTTAGGTACGTACTTAACTACTTGCTAAAACGATATTCTTAACTCAAAAGATAGTTTTCTATTCCAAAGTAGACAATCCATAACATCAGTCACCCCAAGACTGAAACTTGTCTGATTTTTATGACAGATTTGTTTTATGTGATTGTCAAGCAACTTCTGCTCCGTTGAAAGAGCTGTATAATGTTCTTTTTTGCGGACTTACTTACCGCTTCTGGGATTGGAACTCTAGCAGTTCAAGACCAAAACTTTATTCATTTTACTTAACTTTTATTTTCAGATATTATTTGATCGACCAACGAATTAGAGTTGGCGGATCTGGCTAGCCCTTGAACATAGGGCTGATCATGAACTTTAGTCAAAAACTTGTCCAAGTCTGACTTAAATCCTTAAATCTAATTTCAGGTTTGGTTCGACAACCATCACAATTGGTCGGATTGGACCCAACATCTCATCAGTTTGAACCATTTAATGTTGGCTGTAAATTCTTCTATCAACTTTCTTATCTACTCTTGGAAAGACAGTAAATTTCGTACTGCCATGTTGAAGAAAGTGTGCTTCTTCCGCAAAGATCGAACTTGCCCAAGATTTGGCCCTTGTGGGACACCAGAGCCAAACTCTGACCCGTATGATTACCAAAGCCCTCATGAAACTCGCTCCATTGGAAATATGGGGAGCCAACTTATTGGGTAATTAAAATATAATATTGAAAAATATTATTAATTTTGTGTCAACTATGAACTTTGTCAACGTAAAGATGAGTCGCCGAGGCAAAGTTGAAACCTCAATTTGTTGAGATAAACAAGTCTGAGCTTATGCAGAAACTACCATCAGATACATAGAATTTGCTCAGCCTTGCCGCTAGAATTGGTTTACTTTGATTGGACGAAGTAAGAGTTACCTTTCATTTAAAACATATCATTGACATAAAAACTGAGTTCTTTGCAAGTATAAGTGTAAGTCACATTTTTCAACATTTTCGAGTTAATGGCTCCTTACAATGATATTTTATCAAAAACTTTTGCTACTGACCCACAATAGACCAACTATTCAACATTATGTTTTATCTTTATATCTAATTATTATTATAAAGTTATCATTAAGTTAAAGTTATCATTACCAAAACTTTGATCGTCTGTTCTAAGTTGGGGAAGTCATATTCTGGACCTCAAATTGGTATGACTCATTTTTGTATCAATATTTTTTGTCCATATTGAAGCAGCATTTTTGTTTCCTTCCAAGGTCTTCATTTTAAGGTGTTGTGGCTTATGAAAGCTTGAAAGGACCAAATGCGTCATCCACATGTTACTTGCCAGCAAAGTTAAACTGAATAGAACCTTTTTCAAGGCTTAAAGCTGGTTCTTTTGAGTCCAAAGTTCTTCATTAGAAATCATTTCCTTAAAAAGAATGCAGACATTTCACTCTCACATTTTTTCTTTCCAGACCTGAAGAAATAAATCTCACAGATGTGATGCCCATTCCTGAAAGCTCACCCAATTTAAGAAAAACAACTTCATATTCAGAACAGGTTCGTAGCTCCTATTGATTATGATAACTAGTTCAATTCAAAGTTACAATTGACATGTATACTCTCTCATCAAGGGTCTGAAAAATTTGAAAAAGTTATTTGGGTCCAGTGGAATTGCTCAAAATTTATTTACTTTTAGTTTAAAATTGCCTTAAGATATTTTGAATTGATGTAACATATCCAACTTGGTTTAGTAAACTGTATGAGCATTTTGTCTGAGAAATATTCTGATATAAATGTGACATTAACAAACATTTTTGATATCAACATATGCACATGTACCGGGTCTGCCATAAGTCCTCGGACACGTCTTTAAAACCTTGTAGCTCAGTGATTGAGAAAGATATTTACAAAAAAGTAGTTGCAGGGGTTTCTTGTCATATTTAGCTAAATCTCTTGATTCAACAGCTGATCTTAGTGTTGCCTCGTTATGTTTGAAAACAATGATGGAAGAAATAATTTTGCGGATTGAAGCTGGCGACAGCGCAAGAATTGTCGCAACCAACTTCAGCATTGTCAGGAGTACCGTTTACAGGGTCAAGAACACGTATGATGCCACTGGTAAGCTCAATGATTGTCCAATGTAAAAAAAACCAAAATATTTTGACTTCCACTGATCTGGATCAAGGGCAACCTGGATGGCACCCGGTATAGCCGGATTCTTGGTCCCGGCAACACATCTGACGTCACTCCGAAATATCGGGAGTTGAAGTCGAGCTCCAATAGATTCTGGCCCAATGAATTTTGGCCCCCTATCCCCAAACCTGAATCCTCGGGAATTTTTTTTTTATTTTGACGATCTGAGGAAAAGATCTTGAGAGTCTTCCACCAGAAGGTGGACTCCCTCATCATGGACTTGAATGTCAAGAGGGCGGCCATCATTAAGCCATTCAAGTCCTTCTGGAAGCGGTTTGAGGTGTTCATCACTGCCAATGTTATTTTAGAAAAATAAATTACTCTAAATTGTCTTCTTGTCATCTTATTTTCATACCCTTTTAACCCTCGACCCCTTGTTCTCCAAATATTGGTACTTTACACAATCTTGCCTATGATATAGTGAGAAAAGCAAAATGAGTCGCAAATACCTAGGACTAAGTCACCAAATCGATTTTTAACAGTCTTTCCAGTTATTCTTGGTCAAGAAAGACTAAATACATGGAGAGGTGTTTTTTTGGTTAAGGGATATTCTGACTTTGACAACACAACCAAAATTTATTTTTACCTCAACTTGGGGAATGACCGCAGTTTTGCCCATTTAAGCTGTCCAAGTAGCAACTTAGGCAGTAATCTAAATACTGGAAGCTTGTATTTGGCAAGCCAGGAATCAAACGAGGATTTTCAAATTCGAGATCAGATGCTCAATCATTTATGTGTCACACCTTAGTTATAGTAGGTTCAAATTAAGATGCTGAGGGTTATTATGACAGAATTTTCCTTTTCATTGACTTTTGCTTGATTTGGAAGGTAAAAGCAGCCTTTTCACCCATCCAGAACGAGTCAGTGCCTATGTTTCGGTATTTTCATTTGCAAATTTCGATACAAGTTTGGGTGATTTCTTTACGCAAATTTACTGTCAAGAAAGACCATATTTATATGCAAGTTTTGGCCGTCCCTAGTGATGACATGGGTTCGTATATCGGAACAATGACTATAGTGCATCCCAAATTGCCCTAGGCTTCAGTTGTCATACTCAAAGCTGGTTACAAAATAGCTAGACTAGAATTGGAAATAACGCTTTCGCCAAGATGCTCTGCATCCATGTGTTCCAACATCATTGCCTTTACCACATAGTCTTAGAAACATGCCAAAAAGCGTAAAAACGTGTTCGAATAGGGAATCAAATTCATTGTTTCAAGTCAGTTGTAACTCAGTTGAAAAATTGAAGGCTTTGCAGATGTTTTTCAAGCTTGATTCAAATTGTTATGTTCGTTTTATTGAGCTAAATACGTAACCACTCAGATTTTCAGAGAGGCATCCATTATCCTGCAGAACTGAAGAAAACACAAACAGCTGACGACATTCTCTGAAGCTAAACTTAACATGCAAAAGATACCCATCTGAAGTGCACCGTGCATTGATTCACTTTGTCATTGATTTCAATTTGCAGGCTTGCATTTTTTGAGCTTTGCAACACAACTCCACCTGATGGTTGAAAATGCAATTGGATCACTGTGCAAGTTGGCAGTGTTGTTTTTCTAAGTCCTCCCTCCACGAAAATGCCCAAGGGGTGCCGCACTACATTTTACCTTGAATATGAATTTCTTCACATGGCAAATAGTAGTCTGTCTCAACTTAAGCACCCATATTGAATAAGAAATTTCTATGAACTAAATCAGCGAAAATGATTTCATGACTAATAACGTTTGTAGAGATATTTTCCGTGAACTTGGTGATGCAAATTTAATTATTTGTCCTCTCTCAGCAGGGATTGCCACTCAACCGAAAAAAGGGGCCTTAGCCTGTTGACATTGGACATTCAAGCAGGAAGGGAAGATGACGTCAACGTCAAATTTTGGGGAGTTACCTGCTCTGATTGAATCAGAGTTTTAGTTAATCTATGCATAAAAGGAATGGATCATTTAGAAACGAATTTTTTGTAAACTGTCACAATATTATTCATTAACATGACAAAACATATCTTTTTAGCTAAAAAAGCCATTTTTGGACTCATTTTTCCTCTCTTCGAACTTTCTATATTTACGAAAAACTTTCTGAAACCTTAGAAGTGATTTTTGTCTAATATTGTGCTTTATATCTTGGGTGTTTAGTACCGGGAGTTCGTAAAAAATATTTACACTTTTACTTTGAAACTTCATGAACAGTTATATCTCCAACTATTAGTTCGCTGCTTGGAGTGTCCTGATCATTCATGTAGTCTCCAGTGGCATTGATGATGGCCTCCAGGCGCCTGCAGAAGGCCCTGCATCCATCCCGATGCACTCCATGGACATGGCGTTCCAGTGCTCACTAACAGAGGCTTTGAGGGCGCCAACATTTGGGTGGCGGACATTGCATGCTTTTGACTCCACATGCACCCAAAAGGTCAAGTCCAAGGGATTTGTATCTGGCAAGTGGGGCCACATGTTTTTGGGCCAGTAGGGGATGTTGTCTGCCAACCACTTCTAAGACACCTTGGAGGTAAGCGCCGGTGCCCGATCCTGCTTGAACACCACATTCCCATCTGGCTAGTTAGCCTGAACCCACGGCAACAGGTTCTCTTCCAAGGCCTTTAAGTAATTATTCCCTGTGAGCCTGCACCCAACCTGGAACCAGGCCAGAAGGGCGGCCTCGCCTTCAGAAGCCACAAAGGCCAGGGACATAGCGGGGACAGGGTGTTTAGTGGTGCTGATTTTACAGACAGCCTCATCAACATCCCCAAAGCTCAGATATCTGTCTTTCTGACGGTTGTGCACAGTGTCCACGGTCCTTGTCTTATTCTCGTTGCTGAAGATGACAATGCAGTTGGCTTTGGCCTTCTTGAGATTACTCAGATGAGCCTTGCAGTGGAGGAGATGGGTCTCTTTCATTCCTGGTGTCTAGAGGGGCTCTCCACCCTCACAAGGCTCTTGCCGTTGGCTTTCTTGATGGGCCTGAGAATGGTGCTTTTGGTGACTCAAAAATCCCTGGCATGGGCGCGAATGGACTTGAGGGGACTGGATTGCGCCACGGTCTTGATTTCATTGAGGTCCAATTTCGCCTTCCTAGCAGAGCCCTCCTTCCTTCCTACCGTCACAGACCTGCTGACCGCGTACACTGTGGGTCTGGACACGCCCAAGTGCTTGGAGATCTCTGTCGGTGTCCTTCCGGCATCTAAAAGTGCGCAGATCGAAATTCGGTTGTCTCGTTTAGATGCCATTTTCTTTGGACAATATTCCACCTAGAGAGCTATTTTTCTTTTTGTTTGTTTCGTTTCTGATTTTGTTTTAACAGATTTATTTGGAAACTACTTTGGGAGCGCAATCTTGATTAATTAAGCAGAAACTAAGCGTAAAGATTTTTTCCGAACGTCCAGTACCTCTACTGTATTGAAAACTGCCCTAGTGACCTCTCAAAATTTGTACTGATACCATCATTCAGCTGCTACTGAAAGGAGTCAATGCTTCTTTTATTAAGAAACAATTTCGTCGAAGTAAAAAATGCCTGAAATTCAGTTAAGACTGATCAACTGATTGTGTCTATATTATCTATACATACCGTATCGGTCGCTTTTAAAAAGCAGGTGCTTAATGGCTCGATCCACAAGATGGGTCTTGAGCGTGTTAGGCCCAGGGATCCCCGCTTAACTCTGTTATACGAAGATTATTTTCATGTCAAGGTTAATCTATTACGTAGGTAGTTATGAAGGTTCAAAATTGATCTGTACATCTAGAGCGGATTAACGACAAAGAAATAATGAAAGCCTCTGATGTAAGGAAACTGATTTATTCGATGCTCATTTCCTCCTAGATGATACGATCGGTAACAGATATGTTACACATGTTCCATAGTTTGATCAGAGCAATGCACAACTCTGCATCCTTCTGGAAAATATCATCTAGCATGCAAGATTTAAAATGTACATCTCTTTTTGTTCCAGACGTTTATCCTGATGGACCCTGTTAATGAAAACCACACAGACGATACTAAAAAGCCTGTTAGATTGTCAATGCTCAGCTTCGTAAAAAATGTTTCGGATACTGTTGTTTAAAATGTGATTGTGTTTCTCAAGAAATATATTCAGATATCAAACAGCATTTGTCAGTTCTGTTGAAAGAATAAGTCTTCACCTAAGCAGAGGGATGGGTAGAGCATCTGGATAAATTTTGAGACCACGTCCAAAGATGGAGAAAAAGATCTGACTTGGATTGAACAATTTATATTTCTGGTCAAATCCCATACCCTACCTTAACCTGGGTAATAAGAAAATAATAAGCAAATACAGTAAACAGAGGACTAAAAATGGCCTAGGGAATGAATGTTTGATGGCATTTTCCCTTTTTTCAAGATTATAAGCTGTACAACTCGCTAGGTGAGAGATGTTCTGAGGGTTCTACATAGATATAAATATAGATCTTCTTTGAGATTTTTGAGAATTTTTGCCGCGCAAAGTAATTGCATTCGAGGCCTAAAAGCATCAAGGTCGAAGGAAAGATCCAAATGCAAATGATATTGGGTATCTGTTAAGAGCCTTTGAGGAGCTCAAGAAGGACCAAGAACCACTTGAATGTTGCAAACACTCAATGTCAGCTTCAAACACCCGAAAAAGTAATTAATGAAACCAAGTCGCATCAATCATCAGCATAACTTTGTCCAACTACTGAACTAGGCTACGCTTATCGGCTCTGATAGCTTGATTTCAGGAAAAGTGAGTTTAGATGTATTTTTTCAGACCGTTGATCAGGTAGGGCGATTATGCTTTAGGTAACGGATTATTGTGCAAATGGATGAAAGGCTCGATATATAATTCAAAACACGTTTTGAAGTACACGGATATGACCATGGCTCTCATTCCTACTACTTTTCTGGGTTTGGAGAAGTGGAAAGTCGCCATCACGAAATCATGACCGTATATACAATAATGATTATAATTTATTAAAATGTACACAGACAGTTGCTTTGAATGGATTCAAGGCATGAACACGTGATTCCAGAATCATTCGAGATTAAATCTGATCAGAAATCGAGTTCGAATTTGCTGATTGATGATACCCAGGTTTCGAGGGTTGGTCTGGAATGGTTTGGAGGAAGTTCTCCAGGTCTTCTTTGAGTTTGGGAAGGGGCCTTTTACCAGCATAGATGACCCAAGGGAGGAAAGCAGTGTGTTGTAAAGTCTAGCGCCTATCTCAAGAAATGAACGCCGGATGCTTGACTTGGTAGCCTCATTCTTGACACGTTCATTATTTCGGGGGGTGAAAGCAATGCCCGTGTTGTGGGCCACCTTATGGATATACTTAAAATCATGAGGTATGGCATACCATTCGTGTCTCCTTTGCACATTATACAGGTGCAGATGTTGAAGTTGATCCCAGTAGGAAAGTTTGTATATTCCAGTGATCTGTCAAGTGCAACACCGAAGTATACTCTCCATTTTATTCAAGCCATTAACTAGATAAAAAAAAAATTACGGGTTTCTAGCCGATGCTTGGGAATGATTCCCAGCAAGTCATGTTTGATAAAAAATTTGGTCCGATAATGAGTTGGAGTTTGCCGCTCTGAAACCTCCCTGAACGTATGGTTGATCAGGTATCGACTGCAACAATCGATCAAGATCGCGCTTAAAACTTAACAGAGGTTCATCTAAATCGTAGAATCGTCGAAGTGCTACTGGCAAAAGGGTAAACAGGACAGGACCTCTGTTCAAGACAAAACCGGTTTTAAGATTTTTCAGGATCTTATTGTCCATCGAATTCACTCGATGTCGAATGGTACAATATGAACTCCAAATCAATAAGACGTAATCAAGACGGGGTTGTACAATGGATTGGTACATGGTAATCATAGCTAATGTTTCCCTGGTCTTGAAGGTTCGTAAGGCCCAGCCTATCATTTGAGCAGCTTTAGTTACTTTCTCGTTAAGGCGAATATTGAATTTTCTATCATCCTGAAGAGTAATACATTAAAAATCGGATATAAGAACAGTTTTGGGGCCGTGAATTTCTGTTCTTATATCCGATGCTCCAGTTCCGCGCTCCAGAGGTAAAACTGATGACAGAAAACATATTTTTAAGCTATAATTTGATGTAGCTTTACGGATCAAACAAAAGTCAGCCATAAAAATCGAGAAAAATGAAACAAAATGCAAGGAGGGCAGTGTGTTGGCTGTATGTTTACGCACCAAATACGTAGCTAATCGATCACTGAATTACATACTGGCTATGAAGTTTGAAAAAAGACAACCAAGAATTTTCCAAAGGAAGCACGTTTGACTCCTAACTTTGTGGCAGCTTCGGTCAGGCTTATCTTGGACAGCTTGTCAAAATCGGCAAGGAACTTTTTTTGCCTCTCCTTGATGGAAAAAGTGATTCTCTTGGCAGAAGCCATTATGTATGACTGTTTGTTTTTATGAAAAAGCGGCTGAAAACTTGCTTTTATAAAATGGCTTGACCAGTTTCCATCGAAAACTTCATTGTGGAGCGCGAGAAATAAAAAAAAAATGCCTCCTTCATTTCTGCTCTTACATGTTGTGCTCTTATATCCGATGCTAATTTACTATAAAATTTGATTCGGGGATTCATAATCCTGCTTTTATATCCGATGCTCTAATATCCGATTTTTACTATACCAAGGTCTTTGACGCAAGAGAAAACTTCAATAAAATATACCGGTATAGGGACACTTTTTACAATCCAGGAACAAGTTTGTGTTTGGTAACATATTCAGATGTTATTCATATGTCACATCGGTCAGGTTCAGCGCTAACTTAGTTCAGCTGGTTTATAAACGCTCAAAAACTGACTTAAGATGATTTCTAGAAAGAATGTAGAAGTGAGAGAGCTTAAGTATTGGGGAAAGCTAAGAGATTGGGATTGTACCGTATTCAAAGAAGGTACAAAAGGTATCTATCTGATACTGTACTTTTTAAAAGCATTCATTAACTTTGTCCCACGGGTTAATTGTAGGGGCCGCAGAGGCATAACATGCGTTTTGAGAGCACGTTCAAGCCCTCGGGAATCATGCTTGGTTCGAACAATGAAGATCTCTTCTCTTCAATGTTTCTAGGCCTTATTCATTGTAAAAGCTGCATATCTCAAATATTCGTAAGGAATATGTAGGTGTCGATCTTGTAGCATCTTGTAGTCAGACTTGGACAAGGTTTTGAAGAATGCCTGATCGATCCTTCATTCAAGGGCTAACTAGATCCACCAACCGCAAATCGTGGATGGGTCAGATTATATCAATACGAAGGTAAGTAGTGGTTTCAAACATTTCGTTTTATATCAAATTTGCATATTGTTGGGGTGATTATATACAACAGCCAATGATACGTCAGCAAAAAGCCTGAAGCCATTCGTTTCTCTTTTAAAGGCTTATGCATTTTGTTTCGTTGTTTGAAAAACGTAAGCAAAAAAAGTGCTCCTGTAGAATACTACTAATAGGTTTTAATGCGTCATCTCGACAATTTCATACTGATCAGTAGACCCCTAAACAAAGCTGTTTATGTTGTTTTTTAGAGTTTAAAAAAATGCGAAAATAGTTAAGAAAACGGGGGAAAAGTAATGAAAAGCTGCAAAAAGTACACAGAAAAGGTGTGAAAATGCAAAAATGTGATCATACGAAAAGAATTGCAACAAAGGAGAAAAGGCCGTTTTTAGCCCCTTGTAGCCTCTTTACTGCATTTGCTGAGTCTGGGCTTGACAAAAGTTTTCATTTTTTCATAGGTTTTTGCAGGGCAAGTCTTTTTCCTAAACCTGACTCTAGTAAAAGACTCGAGTCCTCTGGCGGACTCGAGTCTTATTTTGGACTCAAGTCTGGCGAAAAGTAAAAAATCAAAGGACTCGAACGAGCCCCACTTTTGCCGGACACGCCCCAACACTAGCTGGTAGTTTATTCATGGTGTTGGAATAGATCAGCAAAAAGTTGTTCATCATAAAATAACTCGTTAACCTCAGGCATCTCAAAGCTCTTGCATTTCTCCGTTTGTTTTGTCCGCAACGAGAGGAGGGAGAGGAGAATGAAAAGGACTTTAGCAATCCACTCATCCAAATGTATTTTCCAACGCAGTTCGTGTTTTCTTGTCATTGAAGTGAATCATGTCTTTACAGGCAATGCACAATTACGAACTTCTAGAAATATGGACTGCGACGCGAACGAGTTTCCCACCAAATCTGCCTGATCTTGGTCATAACGACTCTGAGCCACTTGTCGAATTAGAGTAATAAGATAGGGAATGTAGATCTCTTCAATTAAAGGCAGGTCATTTTTACATTTTACACTTGTACAGTGGTTCGTTTCAAAGTTATATTGTTATAAGTTTATGTAGCTGACCAAGAGCAGGCCGAAAATTTTGAATTTTATGTAGTGTTTACAACATAACTTTGGACACATTTCCTGAGTTCCCTATGTATAAGTTTGGGCTCATCTTTGGTCAAGTTCATCCATCCAATAAGATCTTGAGGTCGTATCAACAGCTTATTTGGAATAAATTGATAAAGTGAACGGTTTAAGAGATAAGATTTTTTTTTGTGTTCTCCGCCCACATCTTTAGAAGTCCCCGGTTATTCTCATTTAGTGATAAGTTGCACCTGATGGCCAATTCGAATCAATAACTACGAGTACTTCGTAACGTTGATATTTCCAGAAAATGATGACCAGCACAACAAACAAGGGATCCTGCTGTTTCAGGTTGATCCGTAAGATTGCAATGAATTGAGGCATTTGAGATCAATCCTGCTCACACAATGATATGTTAGAAATGCTCCTTCTCGCTAATCTTACCCATAACGAGGTTATAGTTAGTGATGGGATCAAATAAATTTTCAAAATCAGGAGTACTAAAGAGCTAGGAAAGTCAAAGCACCAACCCTTTCCATGGTATAGGCCATTGAAAATGTAAGTTGGTAGCCTTGGTCACAACCTCCTGCCTTTATGAATTTGATCCTTATCAGTACTGAACAACCGAATGGATTTCGTCTGCTGGGAATTTATCGCAAACCGATTTATTGTACTGTTTTGCCAACCGAGTGGTCGGTCGACCGACATCCACGGTCTAGAAATCTATGTTGTTGCGCATGATGATGGAAAGGTCGAGGAGCAAATCAAAGTGAGCAAGGCTTTTCAAACATGTGGATAGATTTACCGTACCTTCAGATGTCGAGTTTCATTTACTATGAAAACCTTGTATAAATGAATCACCCAGTCACACTTGAAATATTTGGGCCGCAATAACCGCAACAGGGCGGAATAAAATCGAAAAGGTGCAAAGAAGCTTAACGCCAAATATTGCAAGTATGGCAAATCTAAATTATTGGGATCGACTCCAGTCCCTAGAGTTAAACAATGTTCAACGAAGACACGAACGGTATTTACATGTTTAGGCCTCAAGGCTTCTTTTGTTTTGAACTGAGTCCCCATCCTCTTTAACCTTTTATCCATAGCTCTCCGACGATTCTACGATTTTAGATGAACGTTCGTTATGTTTTAAACGCGGTCTTGATCGTTTTCTGCGATCCATACCTGACCAACCATACGTTCAGGGGTGCATTAAAGCGGCCAATTCAAAGTCATTATTGGACCAAATACTTTTACCAAACAGCATGACTTGCTGGGAACTCATTCCCCAACAACGGTTAGAATACAGTAAAAATTGTAAGACAATAATATTGACATCAGATTCATATAAATATTAAATATGTCATCTTAAATCAGCCCACTCTGCCTCTCTGTCGAGTTCGCAGTGAGGCAGGCTACTATTGACACAAATAGGAACGCACTAAATGAGAATTTTCGCAAGATGTTTTTCAAATTTGGTTTAATATTCCTTAACGACAAAGACAGATGGTGGCTAAAACGGCTTTTTCATATCACGATAAGACTTCACCATTGGCCAAACCGCCGTGCTTCAAATTGGGCGCGTCGAAAATCGGACAGGCTCCGGGGGTACGCAGTCCGGTGGCAATAAGCGTGTTATGAGGTGAATAACTTAGAGATTGAATACTGACATCTGTCTGGTAACAAGCCGCCATTTCAGGCGAATTGGCGGGTGCGCTGGTGGCGTGATTCTGTCCCATTCGAAGAGGCCCCTTGACGTCCCAATGGCGGATAGTTCCATCCAGACCACCCGAGGTCAGCACGGACGAGTCTTGGGACCAGGCTAAGGCATGGACAGCCTCGCTGTGACCTTTCAGCTCTTTGACGATGCCAGCCGAGGCCAGGTCCCAGATTCGAACTTCGCGGTCTTCGCCACCTGCGGCCAAATAGTTTCCATCCGGTGAGAAGGCCAAAGCGATGACTGAGCCTTTGTGACCGCTGAACACCCGTACCTAAGGGAGAGGACAGAACAAAAATGGGTAAGAATGAGATGTACTATAGGAAAAATGCATAAAAACCGTGCAGGTAACTTAATCGTAGCATCCTTATTTCTGAATATTCTCGCAAGTGAGCCAAGATTTAACTTGACTAATTTGAATAAATGGCTCTGAGGTCACGTGTAGACCGAAGCATACAAGTCTAAGAGGTCGATATCTCGTTGGGGAACGATTCCCAAGAGATCATCCATTTCAGAGCTTAGCAAGTCAAGTGGTCGCTCATTAGATATACTCTTGAATCTATGGATTCATAATCCATCTTTGACTTTGGTTAAGTAGCAACATATAAGCTGAAATGGGGCTGACCTTATAAACACTTTAACAGTTTAACACTTTGTGATTGATCGTGGTTACAGAAGATTTTAGAGCATACTATAATTTATGTTACTTGTTCCTTGAAAATTGTAGTCTAAACGTTTTGGTTAGTATGTTAGTATGCTTGCTCGGTTCCATATTCAGCATGTGGCCAAAGATGAAGGTTCACGTAGGCCAAACATAAGCTGCACGCACGCCGCCCGATTATTTTTTGCCCTCGAAATTCTTATTTTCACTCAAAGCTTTAGACTTTGGTAGTCATTTCTGGGGAATCAATGTTGCTAAGACGGTTGGGAATCTCAAATATACGCGTAGGATGTAAAGTTGTTGGAAAAGGTATTCATGTTCATAAGTGTGCTTCGAGGGGAATAATAATTTGGCTGCACGGTGGTTAAATGGGCTTGGCAAGTTTTGAAAAAAATACCCAAAGATATCATTTTTCTAGCTCTTAAAATTATATGAAACAGCTTGGATTCTGCTGTTTCATTTCAATCTAGGTCAAATTTAAAAAAAAACAACTTGCATGTTTTAAAACTTTTAACAGTTGGTTAAAATAAATATTACAATTCATTTAGCATACCATTTCCTTGTAGCTGCTCATTTGCATAAAATTGGAAAATGATTTGTCTGCCAGCGACTGAGTTAGCAATGTTGGTTTAAATGCTTCTATTTCACCAGTTTTATTTACAAAGTGTCCCTTTTTAACTTAAACTGCATGTGCCAAACCTGAAATACATTTTTTAAAAAATTTGTTTTGACAGTGTACAAATAGCTAAAAATGAAAAATTTGTAATATAAATTGAAACCATTCAATAAGCAAATAATTAAAACTTTCTTTGGCAACTTTTACCCCAGTCAATGAAGACTTCATGAAAATTAGTGGGGAATAAATTTTGTTTCAAAAAAATAAAAATAAAAAAATATCATGCAAAGCCAAGTCTAAAAGATTGGTAGTTTTCTTTTTGAGAAATGAGCTAAAGGCATAACTATGCGAACTTTTGATATTTGAAAAACATATTCCCACAACCCCATATTATAAGACTAGAGATGCTTTGCGATTATGAAAGATGATGAAAAACGTACCTTTTACTTTTACAACATTGAAAGTTGGTATTATTTATCTGAGCATTCAAATTTGAGTTTAGATGCAACGGGGTCATTTGGAGCTAAAGCTGACATAACACAGGACCATTTAATTCCATGCCAACCAGTAGCTACTCAGAAGATCATAAGCGAATTTCTATTCAATCTGCAACTGAATATGATTCAAATTCAAATTCTAAAGGAATGCAAGTTTTCAGTCTGAGACAAAATCACAAACACAATCAAATCAAAGTTGGTCTTATGATTTAAGTGGTAGAAAAATGACTTGATGTGTTTGGTCATTTCCTTCAAAACTTGGCAAGGTGTTTGGTCATTTCCTTCAAAACTTGGCAAGGTATTTTAAGCACCGTGACTGAAAAATGCATACAAAAGCCTACGTCTGCTTGACGAATCGTTTGTTCTCGTGGGATGTGCGCCAATTGTCGGTAATTGCATTTCCAGGCAGATGGACATCACTTATTACATCAAGATGAAAAGAAAGATTAAAATCGAAATTTGATTACAATAACGTTTAGATTGATTTGGGAGTTCGTTCGACATCCGAGTCTAAAATAATCAGTGTATTTCAGTTATCAGAAATAATAAGAACTCCGTGATCAACTTTTGAGCCCTTCAATGAGCTCCTTAGAGAAAGGGGCCCCTGCAAAGCTTTGCACGACTTAATGAAAATATGATTCACCAAATTTATTGGGAAAGGCTCCAAGCATTAGGATACTACTACATTCAGAGTCGTTAAAGAACACGATCGAATTATTTACGTATTCAAATGTTTTCACTTTATAGTGAAACATACGGTTTGCTGATAAACAAAGGATGTTACGATTGGAAAAGATAGTATAATCAACATAGCTTTGGAACTCGATAATATCAGTGGAAAGTTCCCATACCAATTTTGAATCCTCCCGCAATGAAAAATATGTTGATGATTAGGTACTAAAAAATTATCTAAAAAAATGAACATATGTATATATAATGACAAAGTATTTTTTTCTTTCAGTTCCATCTTGGCTGGTTGGTCCCAATGCGCTGAATAACAAAGTGGCGATATTGCCTCTGTCATCTTAGCTTGTTTCAACCATTGATGCCAATTGAGTCCCACTTTGGGGCTCAAACTGTAATGAACGTCATTTAATCCCTAAATTCAAAGATTTGGGCATTTTTCGACAGCTCTCAACATCAATATGAGGACTTTTCCCATAGATTTCTTCAAGTTCAAAACTGCGTCACAAATATCTCCTTCATTTGAGTTCGGTAAAACCCTAATTTTCAACCACGTGAGAAGTAGGTTCAGAGCAAAAAAAAAAAATCTTAAAGACCTTGAAGTCGCCACTGTTCAAAATGGAATTGTTTCACCTCCTTCTGATTGCCTATCGAAACAAATTATTAGATGCCTAATTAATGCCTTTAAAGATTGAATTGGCTGGTGCCCTGTTGTGGATCCCCATTAACATAAGTAGTATGGCTTAGGGAAAATCCTATTGACTTGTCAAACTCTGGCTTGCTCAAGAATTTCGTAATGCCTTAAACTTGGTCTCACAGAACCTTGCTTCGATGATTATTTTACTCTTAATTGTGTTGGGTCGTACATTCGTCCATTCGACTTCACAACTGCAGGGGAAAATTGACAACACAGTCCCCTCATTTGCTCAAACTGCAGAAAATAACATTCTGTTAAAGCAATTATCGTCATACCTGCATGTTACAGTGATCATATTACCAATGTCGGCCATTTTTCTGTAGTTCCACCTATGGAGACGGCTTTTTTATGTAATTTTCTTTTACATAGTGCAGATGACAAGTCGAATGTACGACCCCGCAAAAAGACGAGAAAATAGAGGTTTCGTGAGGCGTTAGTCAACATAATGCGAAATTCTTGAGCAACCCAAAGTTTGACAATTCATTCGCTTTTATGATTTTCACCATTCGTCTTTCCAATGATAAAGAATCAAGTTAGATAAATTCTAAAAGACCATTCAGGTCAGCTCTAGTATGTCTAGGGTAGCACTTGGGCGACACACACATCCTAATTCGCTATTAATATGATACTATGTAACACTTCTCTTTGCCAAATACACCAAAACGAATTGTCTTCATGGAGGAAAATCTTGTTATTTCTAAGGTACTTTCTCACGAGAGATCGATCCCCTTGAGCGTTAGAGGCAGACAAGAAGACCCTGAAGCTTACGTTCTTACCATTTGAGCATCTGCGTGGGACCACATCCTAATTGATTTATCTAGACTTCCTGTGGCCAAGTAATTGCAATTCGGATGAAACTTGACCACATCCACGTCCTTCTCATGACCAGCATAGATTCGAAGAGGGAAGGTGTGTTCCAAATCCCAGAGCTTGGCAGTTTGATCCATGGAACCTGAATGATTAAAAGAGAAAGTAAGACATATAAATGTCATGTACTTCTATATCTGGAGAATGTGCTCTGTTCAAAGATTTAGAGTCACCAAGCTATGTGATGTGTGTCCAATACAGGGCTGGATTGAAAGAAATGAATGGCCAATAGCCCCAAAATGAAGACGAAGAGAAGAATGAAAGTGCACTATTTGAATAAAAACGGAGGGGATTGAACGTTCAACTTGTAAATATTACTTATTCTTAGGCTGAAAAATACATCAGCGGCCTGAAAGGATATTTTCGGGTGAAAACAGGCAAGATTCGACGGAGTTGATTGCAAAGTTGAAAAACATAAATGGATCCTGCGAAGGGTCTTACTTTCGACGAAAATAACGATACGTGCATTCTTTATGCAACCGAGGAGAACAATGTTGATTGCCATGACATTTCAGAACTTTGCCATTTCACTTAGCGATTATTTCACTCGTCTCTATAAAGTAATCGATTACAATCATCTAGTATAGTACAGTGGCGGGTACCGTTTAATGAAGAATTGACATTTATCGTAATTTCGTTATTAGAAAAGTTGACTGTCAATCGCTAATCCGTTACTTTTGATCAAAAAAGAGTAAATAAAGCTAACTGCATATTGCTCCACATTATAATATCAAAATGATGACATATGCTCTAATGGCAATTCTGAAAACAGGAACTGATGCTCGACTTCATCAACATCAAATGAAATGCTATAGGGGAAACTAAAGCAAAACTTATTCTGCCAAACAAAGACCTCAAAAATGATTATGCATTGATGAAAATTAACGATCCTACATTAACGGACAAAAAAGTTCGTATTTTGAAGTATTGTTTGTTTACTAGAAGGAGATGAAACGAAACCCATCATTCCATATACTAAAAATAAAGATCACAAGCTCGCCATTTGCTGTTGTTGACGAAAATGTCAAGATCAGTTTAAAAGCGATTTTTTTGACACTCTTCTTTGCTGACAAACACATTTTTAGTACATTTGCTATGTTAAAAGGTTGGTACTAAAATAAACATTCGGCGTACATTCGCAATCATTCCCTTGTTATTAACCTTTAAAAGCCTTAATGCTTCTTATAAAAAATATTTTAGTTGAAAAACAATTGGAGTACACTCCTTCATTTGAAGTTGGTCTAACGTTGATGATTAACGTACACAAGCATCAATGTATCTGCAAGGCTCAATTGGCAAATCATTTTCTAAATAAAGGCAACCTGGAAAATATAGTCCAAAAGTGCCAAATCCGCTCAATAACAAATATTTATCGAAAGGGAAAATCCTTGGAATCAGGGTTGGCTAAAATTCGCCCCTTGGATAAAAAAAAACCAAAACCCGCCCATGGGCGGTTTTTTACGGGCGGATTAATAGCAAATCCTTCTCAATTTTTTCCTTTATTTTCCGATGATCTTCCTCTTTCTTTGGTTGTAATTTGATTGATAATGAAACTGGAAGAGCAATGTCTTGATTTCATGGAATCAATGCTAAGAAAATCAAAGTCTTCTTTTGTGGTGTTCAATCCTTAATGTTCCAAAGGTACATTTTGGGTTTCCTGCACGGTGTTTTTAAATTGCGTGTCTTATTCAGTGGCTAATTTGCTGCAGTTCTTTGACAAATGCACTAATCCCAAATGAGCGGGGCGGTTATCAAAAACTTTTTACTTCTGCTGTTGGAACATTTCGCCTCTTTAACCCTGAAATGAGGCAAGATCGTCTCATTCCCCTCTCCCAAAAACCTGCATTGGTATGGCGTTACTTTTTCTAAAAAGTAATGGTAATGGAATAGTTTTTTTTAATAAGTTTGGTTGTCTTTGGCACAAAACAAAAAAAAAAAACTAAAAAATTCTAGCTTTGACATTTGATTAAAAATTAATAAAACCCCAAAAAATTAAAAACCCAATTAAACCCATCAAGCCAAAAACCATTCCCTTCTGCCCATTAAAACCACCCAAAAACCACCCTGGGATTGAACCATTGCAAACCCTGATTCACCTAGCATCTCTTCCTGCCTGCCCTCGGTTTAACAAGAAAAATCCCCAAGTAAAAATCAATTTTCTACCCCTTTTCACCAC